>NC_137804.1:32099524-32629091 GCF_963383645.1 Muscardinus avellanarius | reverse complement strand
TTCATAGCAGCACAATTTGTAATGGCCAAAAGATGGAACCAAACCAGACCACCATCAACAGATGAATGGATAGCAAAACTGTGGGAAATACACACAGTGGAATTCTATTCAGCCATAAAGAAGAACAAAATTATATCATTTGCAAGAAGATGGAAAACCCTGGAGAACATTATGTTAAGTGAGATCAGCCAAGCACAGAAGGAGAAGGTACATATGTTTCCTCTAATATGCCCAAAGTAGGAAACACAGAGGATACCAGTGGGACTCCAGATAATGGAGGGGAAATACCAGCAAAGTTTGAATGGAAAGATAGGAGAAGAGGAAGGCCGATCTTGATTAATGAGGGTCTACATCTGGATATATGTAAAATTATGAATGTGACATGGTTAACCTGGACAACCATTGGCGGGAGGGGGGAAGGGAAAACGGGGGCGGGGGGGGGGGGTAGAGGGCACCAAATATAGTTTAAATGTATACTATTTATGTTCAATGAAAAAATTGTTAAAAAAAAAAACAGCTCAGTACGGACCAGAGAAAATCCTACCGACATCAAGATGGAGACGTATGCTCCGGGTGGAGAATGTTTGCTTTCCCTTTCATGGAAAAGCAATCAAAGACATTCTAGAAGAAAATCACAGGGAGACCCGAACATAGAAGGAGATGAAAGATTAAAGCCGTCGGTCCTGCTCCAATTCCAGGGCGAGCGCTTCTCACACTCTCAGGGATCCCTGGTCCCCGAGGAAGTAAAAATACATTTCTTTCCTCCCACCGTTAGCATTCTTGCCATGGCGCTTGCGTGGTACGTAGGTCAGAGGAAAAGATGCCGCTTTGTTTGGGTTTTGCTTTGGCTGTGGAATCTATTATGAAGCAACGCGCTTTCGTAGGCCAAATAGCAGAAGGGCTCTGCTTCCTCTTTTCAAAAAGATTTGGGCAGAAGTCGACAACGATTTATCCACGCGGCTCCGCACTTGATCGCTAGATGCCCGCTGCTTGTACACACGGCAGAGCGTCTGTGCGTTTTCTCACTACAAAGGACTTTCTATCTTAGGATGTGCCTGGCAGCCTCATGCCTCCGAAAGTGAAAATTTCAGTCAGTCATCCAAATGTCACTCTATAAAAGGCAGCATTTAGACACGGGGGGGGGGGGGGGGGGAATACCCAGCTGATGACAAAGGGCCGCATTTTTCTCCAAATAGCTGTTATCAGCAGAGGTGGGATAACCGTGTCTTTGATCTTCCCAAACTCTCTGAAATTTACTCTCAGATTTCACTAGAAGAGGCTTATCACATGCAAAATCAAGTAGACTTCATTTTGACCCATCTTTTTTTTAATCCTTATTTTTTTGGTATCGGGAATTGAACCCCAGGGACATTCTATCTCTGAGCCGTAATTTCAACCCTTATTTTTAAAAAAAATTTGTAACAGGGTCTTGAGAAGTTGCTAGGGGTATCACTGAGATGCTGATGCTGGCCTCCAACCTGAAATCCCCCTGTCTCAGCCCCCCAAATACTGGAATTACAGGCATGTTCATGGCATGAACTCTTCACCACCATGGGGTGCTTTTGGGGAGCAGACCCCAGGGCCAGCTTCATGGCTAGGCAGTCAGTTCATATCATAGGGCTCTGCCCCTGCCATTGCAAAATTCTAAATTTTGTAACAAGAAGCTGCACGTTTTAATGTCACACCGGGCTCCACAAATCTCACACCCGGCGCTGCCCAAACCCATAAGGTGTAAGGGACCGAGAGTTTTCAACGTGGCAGCATAGAGTTGAGCCTACATCACTGTCTGGGCGAAAGGCAAGTCCTGGCCACTGATTTGGGGACGTGTCACCCAGTCTTAGGTTATGAGAAAAAGCTCCCATCTTTTTACAACTTCAGTGGGACACAGAAACCCCCAACTTTCAGTCTCTTTTTCCAAGGGGAATTTTCAAAACTCATGCACAACAGGGGCTGTACGTCCCCGCCTCCCGGGTGGGGACCCCTGGCCCCTAAGGATTCGCGTCCGCCGCCTGAGGGCGCGCTGGGTGCCCCGGAGCCCTCCAACACAGGTCAGGATGGCTCCGCTCGGCATGTTGCTGCTATAATCTAAACGATTCACCACATCACTTAGAGGAGAGAAGGTTTATCTTCTCAGTGTTTCAGGTTTAATCTGTAGAAGGTTGGAGACTGTGGGTCTCAGGAAGACAGAGAGACAGCAGGTGGGCTGTGCTCCTCCCATCAGGAAGCCAAAAGCAAGACAGTGTGCAGGGGGAGGAGGAATCCGCTTTCCTTCAGTTTCTTTCTTTCTTTCTTTCCTTCTTTCTTTCTTTCTTTCTTTCCTTCTTTCTCTCTTTCTTTTTTTTTTTTTTTCTGGTACTGGGGATGGAACCCAGGGGCATTCTACCTCCAAGCTACACCCCTAGCCCTATTTTTTATTCTTTATTTTGTATTTTTTTGTATTTTTTTTTTTTGTGGTACTGGGGTTCCCGGAAACCCTTCTACCTCCGGGCTACACTCCCAGACCTATTTTATATATATTTTTTTTACTTGGAAACAAGGTCTCTTAAGCCCGCTGGCTTCCAACCTGCGCGATCCTCCTGTCTCCATCTCCCAAGCGCGGGGATTACAAGCGTGCGCCACCATGCCCGGCTATTCTTTTTTTTGAAACAGGGTCTCACTGAGTTGCAAAGAGCCTCACTAAGTAGCTGAGCCTGGCCACAAACCACCACGCTCCTCCTGTCTCAGCCTTCCGGATGCTGGGATTACAGGCGTGCGCCACCACGCTTGGTTCAGGAGGAATCCTTTATTACCCCCAAGTCTGCACCCCCAGAAGCCCCCCTCCAGCCACGCCCTCTGGCCTGGGTCTCCACCCAGATAAATAAATTATAACACATTTATCCACTGCTGGGATTACAACCCTCATGACTCACATCCGCTCCAAACATTAATAAATGAACCCTGCCCAGGACATTTTATATCTAACTATAACAAGGATGGTCCAGACAGCGCACGCTGGCAGAAACCTGTGGAGAGTGACCCGGCCATCTGTCTCCCTCGCCTGTCTTGCCCAGCCGAGGCTGGAGTACAGCTGGACGTGTGTTTCTCCCTGTCCTCCTGGGCCTGTGAGCATCACCCTGCACCACCACGCCGGCCAATGAGAGAAAAGGTCATCCTCCCGGAGTCGCCCGGGGAAGCGCCGTTCTCTGTCACTAAAAGGAGAGTGCTCTGGAGGAGAAAATCTGTACATCTGCGTCTGTGGCTTCATTCCTACCTTAGTGAGTCCGGGGCGGCAGCAGCCCCCTTGTGATAATGCCGTAGAAAGCAGAGTCTCAGAATGCGAGCAGGGCTTAGACTTGCCAACAGCTAAATGGCAGAGAAGACCAAGGGGCACCAGAGACCAACTAAAACAATCCTTGCAAACCCCGCCCTCTCGTTAATACACAATTTGTTAAAATCTCTGTGAAGTCACATTTTATTTATTTATTTATTTTTATTTAGAAGTACTGGGGATGGAACCCAGGGGCATTCTATCTCAGGCTATACCCCCAGACCTATTTTTTATTCTTTATTTTGAAACAGGGTCTCGCTGAGTTGCAAAGGGCTTAAGTAGATGAGGCGATCTGCCAGGAGCCCAGATCCTCCCGTCTCAGCCTCCCGAATGCTGCGATTACAAGTGTGCACCGCCATGCCCGGCTGAAGTCATGTTTTTTGTCTTTTTAATTGCAAGCCAGGCATGGTGACGCACGCTTGTAATCTCAGTACTTGGGAGGTTGAGACAGAAGGATCGCAGGTTCGTGGCCAGCTTCAGCAACTTGTAAGGCCCTATGCAATTTAGTGAGACCCTGTTTCACAATAAAGAATAAAAAATAGGGCTGGGGGTGTAGCTCAGAGGTAGAATGCCCCTGGGCTCCATCCCCAGTACCACACACAAAAAATAATAAAATAAAATATGACAACCAAATTATTTTTAGCTCCACATGAAATTCAAAGCTGATCCTTCCGGCTAGAGAACATGTCTTTTATTACTCGGTAGGAAGGCTCGGCTCACTGGCTGTCCGGGTAGCTCAGTCCAGGCCTCTGCCCCGCCTTGACCGTCCCTCTATTTCAGAATCCAACACCTGACGGGCAATTCTGCATACACCTGTCACTGCTGTGTGCAATCTGCCCACTGTTCTCACCACAATCTGGAAGCCAGGCTCAGACGGCAGGACCCACAGCCTCGTGAACAAATCGATAATGTAGACGCTTTTCAGTGATCAAATAATAATAATAATAATAATAATAATAATAATAATAATGCTGATGGTGATGAAAGAAGGAAAGAAAGGAATGAAAGAAAGAAGGAAAAGAAATTTGGTACTGGGGATTAAACCCAGGGACATTCTACCTCAGAGCTTTATCCTAGCCCTATTTTATTTTTTACTTTGAAACAGGGTTTTACCAAGTGGCTGAGGGCCTCACTAAGTAGCTGAGGCTGGCCTGAAACCTGGATCCTCCTGTCTCAGCCTCCCAAGTACTGTAATTAGAGGTATACACCACCACACTGGCTTGAAAATCTTATTCCTCAATTTTATTTTTTCCTTTTGCAAATGTGTGTGTGTGTGTGTGTATGTGTGTGTGTGTGTGTGTGTGTGTGTGTGTGTTGCTGGGTATTAAACCTAGGGCGTTCTATCTCCAAGCTATCTCTCCAGCCTGATTTTTTTATTCATTATTTTAGAACAGGGTCTCACTAAGTTGCAGAGAGCCTCACTAAGTAGCCGAGGCTGGCCTTAAACCTGGATCCTTCTGTCTCGGCCTCCCAAGTACTGGCATTATAAGTGTGCACCATCACACTGGGCAGTAATTGGATTTTAAAATTAAATACCCACCAAAGTTTTGATAGAATAGGTAGTAATGAAAGAAAGAAGGAAAGGAAGAAAGAAAGAAAGGACAGACACGTGCACGCACACACACACCCACACACATAGAGAGATACATCAATAAAATAAAACTAAGCTGGGCATGCTGGCCCACGCTGTGATCCCAGTACCTGGGAGGCTGAGACAGAAGGACCGTAGGTTCAAGGCCAGCCTCCGCAACTTAGCAAAACTCTGTTTCAAAATGAAAGAATAAAATAGGGCAGGAGGTATATGTCAATGGCGGAGCGCCCCTGAGTTTAATCCCTAGGACCACGAGGAATTTTTTTTGTCAGGGCTTAATAGACATCTAAATCTCTGGCACAGAGAAGATATACAATCAGTACTTGATGGAAAGGTAAATAAAGAATAGTAGGTGGCCACAGATGATCTCTGACCAGCCACGCAGATCGCGGTATCAGCTCTGCGCAGCATGTGAAAGTGTGGGCCTGTGGCCGCAGGCTCCCCAGCATCAGGCCAGGTCGGGCGGCCACACAGCACCTCAATTTCCTTAACAGAAAAGGGGAACAGTACCAGTCGCCTCCTGTCAGAGGTCTGGCCGGTGACTGGGTCTGCCGTCTGCCACTCAGCCAGTGGTCCTGAATGTTCGGGGTCCCAGTGAACCCTGCCAGGGACCCAGGCACACACTGCCGACTAGCAGTGGAGTTTTATTGACATGTCTCGTGTTTTTGGCCGGCGCCCTTCCACTGGGAACCTGGCCGTGTCAAGGCCTGCGTCGCCCACCACATCCGTTCTCCCTCTTAAACCAAACTGCTCCGAGGTAGCGGGTCCCATTTGCAGACGCACTATGAACTTGCTCTCGAAATGGCCCCGTTCGCGATGGGCGCGGGTGCATTCATCCCGGGAGCCCTGCTCACGACCCCATCCTGGCTGGGATAGGACGCTGTGTGTGGTAGTAAAAGAGTCTCCATGTTTCCCAGAAAATCCTGGGAGCAGCCCTGCCTGGCTCCCCCAGCCATAAGCGTATCTCTTCTTCCCGTCATTAGGGTAAGGTCACAAGGTAAGGACCAATGTTTGGGGACCAGGGAGGCAAAGGGTGTCATGGTGACAGAAGGACTGTATCTAGGTGACACCGGAACACGCATGGAGAGCGAGCCATGGCCAGAGCCACAGGATCCAGGCATCGCTGCAGAGTTCCGGGAGGGTCTGATGGGTATCATTTTATGGGCAAGAGGAGAGGTCTTGTAGGCAGATGGCCAGGGTGTTGGAGGAAGGGATTTTTTTTTGTGTGTGTGTGTGTTTTGTACCAAACTAATATATATAATAAAATGTATAATAAATATATATAATAAAATATATAATAAATATACATTATATACTTATTAATATATAATTACATATTAATGTTAATTTAATTTTATCATATAAAATTACATATAATTATAATATGTAATTATAGAATATTAATAAATATATAGTGTTTATACACCAAATTACATACATATACTATATATAATTATATATTAATTATATATAATTATAATTTATCACAGATATTATGTATTATGTAACATAATATATAATTATAATATACTTATATTTTAATTATATTACAATATAATATAATTATATAATATTATATTATAGATTTTATTATATAATTATTTATATATATTTTTATATATTTTTTATTTATTTATATTTTTATATATTATATATATTATATATAAATATATATAATATATATAATATATTATATATATTATATATTTATATATATTTATATATATATTTATATATTATATAATTATTTTTATATATTATATATGTTTATATATGCATTATATATTACATATTATACATGTATTACATATTGTATGTGTATTAAATATATTATATATTATATATTTATTATATATGTATTACATATAATACACATATATGTATTATGTATATACATATATACATATATAATACATATATTATAAAATTGAGTTGGGGGTGTAGCTCAGAGGTAGAATGTCCCTGGGTTCAATCCCCTGTACCCCAAACACAACCCTGTGACCCACAACCGAGGTAAGGGAGACTGCTCCCGATTTATAATATGTAGTACTTTTCCTCAACACCGTGGCTTCCCTGGGATCTCTGAGTGGGGCTATGGCAGCCCTATTTCCCTGAGAACTTCTTCAGAAACTCAGGACATCTGCCGACACGAACTGAATTTCACCCGTAGGACAAGGAACCCAAACATTTGAAAGCCAGAACTGCTCTGGAAACCTGTGAAGGGAACACACTTGCTGACAGTAAGCGTGTGACCCCAGAGGGCGTTTGAGACGCGCCCTTCACACCCACATTTTTTCAGGAGTCGCCAGGCTGAAAACACCTTGCTGGCCACGCTGGCTCAGGAGCCAAGCCCTGCACCGACGACCTGCGACAGACTCTAAGCTGAACCCCGCGGTGAAACCCCCCTGAAATTCAGCCATACACCCCTCCTGCACTCCGTGAGCGTGACCCGCTGCCGTAACTCAGGTCATCCTGGTCCCGGGAGCCGCCTGATCCCACTGGGGTGATGCCCTGCGCCTCAGAAAGTCTCCTAAAAGCTGGGCCGAGCTGAGCGTGGTCAGTTCTACGAGCTAAGCCTGGGCCAGAAGCCTTTCAGGGGCATTGGGTCCGCACTCCTGCCAGCCTGGAGCTGGCGAGTGGCTGCAAACGCAGTGGCTGGGTGCGTGTGATGGTGCCGTTACTTGGAGCCTACAATCCGCAAGGGCCATGGCTGGACTCAGCTCTACTGTGCACCAGGCACCGAGTTAGACATTTTGCATTGACTAAACAGTCACTAAACCCTGTGACATCAGGCGCTGGAACTCAAAGCAGGCGAGCACAATCCCAAGATCATGCCCCTCGGAGACGGCAGAGCCTGGGCTAGATTCCAGGCGCAGCTTCTCTGCTCTCTCCAAGGACCACAACCCCATTGTCTACTGCAGGTGGCTTTGTGGGGATGTTGATGTTTTGTTTAGGTACATCACTTTTCATGTTTATCGTGTGTGTGTGTGTGTGTGTGTGTTGGGGTGCTGGTGATTAAACCCAGGGATGTTTGTTTCATCTCTGAGCTACACCTCTATCCCTAATTTATTTATTTATTTTTAAATTTTGGAATAGAGTCTTGCGGCCAGGTATTACATGCTTGTAATTGCAATATGTGGGAGGCTGAGACAGGAGGATCTCGGGTCCAAGGCCAGCCTCAGCTACTTAGTGAGGCCCTCTGCAATTTAGTGAGACCCGGTTTCAAAATAAAGAATAAATATAGGGCTGGGGATGTAGCTCAGAGGTCGAATGGTGGAATGCCCCTGGGTTCCATCAGTAATCTGTCTCTCTCCTCTCTCCTCTCTCCTCTTCCTCTTCCTCTCTCTTTCTTCTCTCCTCTCTTTCTCTCCTCTTCCTCCCCCCCTTCTCTCTCAGGTAGTGCACACTTGTAATCCCAGTACTTGGAAGGCTGAGACAGGAGGATCTCAGGTCCAAGGCCAGCCTCAGCAACTTGTGAGGTCCTCTGCAACTTAGTGAGACCCTGTTTAAAAATTAAAAAAATAAAAATAGGGCTGGGGGTGTAGCATGGAGGTAGAATGCCCCAGGCTTCCATTTCCAGCCCTGAAAGAAAAAAGAAACCGGGTCTTGCTAAACTGCCAAGACTGGCCTGGAACTGGTGATCCTCCGGTCTCCGCCTCCCGAGTACTGGGATTATAGGCGTGCAACACCATGCCGGGCCTGTAACTTGAGAATATTTAGCAAGGACTTTTGGATACAGTTTTTGTCCAAACTGCATGAGAATCATTTCACCCCCTTTCCATCCTCTGCTTACTTCTGTTGTGTGTGGGGTGCTCGGGTCTGGTAGCAGGGATGCAGGCAGGGTCCCTGGCCAGATGGCTGGTCACGCCAGTACAGCAGGAAGGTACAACAGTAATTGTGACGTATGACCTTCCCCGAGCCAGGCAGTGTGCTAGGCTTTGAGGATTCGGCAGAAGACCGGAGCACAGTCTCTGGCCTCATGAAACGGCACAGATAGGGGGTCAAAAATGAAGGAAAGCCCCAGGTGTCCTGGGACAGGCTCAGAAACCAGGCATTTCTGCTCTGGATCCTCTTGCTTGGAAGCCAGCTGGTAACAGGCTCTTGGCAAAATTGTTTGCCCTTTGGGATCTCAGTTTTCCAATCAGTTAAGAGTCAGGATGGGTCGGGCGTGGTGGCGCATGCTTGGAATCCCAGCACTTGGGAGGCTGAGACAGGAGGATCGCGCAGGTTCAAAGCCAGCTTCAGCTACTTAGTGAGGCTCTCAGCAACTTAATGAGACCCTGTTTCCAATTGAATTATAGAAATAGGTCTGGGAGTGCAGCCCGGAGGTAGAAGACCCCTGGGTTCCAGCGTCACTACTACCAAAACTAAAAAAAGTTAAAAATTTTGCCGGGCGTGGTGGGCACGCTTGTAATTCCCGCGCTTGGGAGGCAGAGACAGGAGGATCGCGCAGGTTCGAAGCCAGCCGCGCGCGCTGGTTTAGGAGACCCTATTTCCAAATAAAAATGTAAAAATAGGTCTGGGAGTGTAGCCCGGAGGTAGAAGGGCTTCCAGGAACCCCAGTACCACAAAAAAAAAAAAAAGTTAAAAAATTTAGGTGGGCTGGATGGTCTAAAGTCTTTCTGTGTGCTGACTAAGCTAGCACACACCTGTAATCCCAGTACTTGGGAGGCTGAGACAGAAAGATCGCAGCTCAGCCTCAGCAATTTAACAAGGCCCTCAGCAACTTAGGAAGACCCTGTTTCAAAGTAAATAAAATATTGTCTGGGGTGTAGCTTGGAGGTGCAATGCCCCTGGGTTCGATCCCTGGTACCAACAAACCAAGACCGAAACCAAAATCCATTTCCTGGCCTGAAATTTGTTGAAGTCCCAGATCTTTTTCTGGATCCGAGAAGGATTAGATGTAGACAAATACAGGCTAAAAACATAGCTCTTCCATGTAGCAAATGGCAAAAAAGAAAACCTAGGAAGCATATTAAAAAAAAAAACCAGCAATTCTCAATCTATGACCAGAGGGACTCCATCCAGAAACTCCAGGACCATACATTTTAATAAATTTTGCCAAGATTTCTGTTGCATCGACTGTAATTTGAAACTCTGCTATCCGAAGCGGCCTCGGCACTGGGAAGCCGATCAGAAATGCAGATCTAGGACCGCACAGCCTTGGAGAAGAAGCAGAATCTGTATCTCACCAAAGGCCAGGAGGTGATGCTCTGGACGCTGAAATGTCTTCGGAAAAGATCTGACCAAAGAAACCGATGCCAATCTCAAGACCAAGGAAGCCATGCCTTGGCTCTTGGTGACAAGATTCGGGTTTCTTAAGCAGGGCAGAGCTGGCGTTACCTGCAAGAATGTTTTTCAAATGGTACGCAGAGAGCCCAAGGCCTCCCTCGGTCCTCCAGAGCCACCTGGGGATAGAGATTGTGCAGGCGGCCTGGGCCAAATGGGGCCTACAGGCTACAAAACCCACTTCAAACACAGCTGCCCTGCTTTGATCAGTTTCAGGAGTTGGGATTTAGGGTTTGACTTCCTTTGAAGATATTTTGCCGCTTTGATTTTTTTTTCTCAATCAACCCGATGGGGTCCCGCAATTCCATCAGTGCCAACCATGTCCTCCCCATAAAACCCAAGGGACGGGCTCAGGGAACGAACCCGGTTCCATTGTCCGATCTGCATCCCGTGGAGGCAGAGAGGTGACCTTCAAAATGTCAAAAGCTTCTCAGGTTCCCACGAGGACTATTAAGTTTCTTTCCTTTCTGATTTTAATATACAAGGACCAAGAAACACGCTAATGTGGAAAATTCTGAGTTCAGCTCATATCCCATATCCCCGGTTTAGCCTCGAACAAAATCTCCGTGTGTTATTTTTTCTTATAAGCCAAGACGTTCCCATCGGTCAATGGGAATTTGATATTTAAGGTAAACATCAGCAACACAGATCTCTCTTCAGACCCAGTATTTTGGGGACATCTTTAGCGATTAGCATTGCTTGGTGGCTTGACTGTCAGAGCGTCTCAGAATTCACTTCAGGAAAAAACCGCAGACGTTCAGGAAAAGAGGATTTTAGTTTTAGTAGCACCTGAAGGGTGGTTCTAAATGGGGATGTATAAAAGAATCACTTTGTGAGCTTTGAAGAAAGAGCTATTAGCCTACTTATTAGCATAGTGTCACATGCCTGTAATTCCCAATACTTGAGAGGCTGAGAAAGAAGAATCACAGGTTCGAGGACAGCCTCAGCAAGCAGTGAGACTCTCAACAACCTAGTGAGACCCTGTTTCAAAATAAAATATAAAAATAGGGCTGAAGGTGTAGCTCAGAGGTAGAATGCCCCTGGTTCAATCCTCAGTACTACACACACAAAAAAAAAAAAAGAAAAGAAAAGAAAAGAAAAGAAAAGAAAAGAAAATGGAGGGTATAATGGCGCACACTTGTAATCCCATACTCTGGAGGCTGAGACAGGAAGCTAACAGGTTCGAGGACAGCCTCAGCAACTTAGTGATGCCCTCAGCAACCTAGTGAGACACTGTTTTTAAATTAGAAATAAAATTGATCTGAGGGTGTAGTTTGGAGGTAAAATACCTCTGGGTTCAATCCCCACTACCAAAAATAAATAAATAAATAAATAAATAAATAAATAAATAAATAAATAAGAAAAGAAATAGAAAAGGCTATTTATTGAATACCTCCTGTGCACTAATTTGGTGCTAGGAATTAGAAATTTAAAATTCTATCTTTATGGATCTAATAGTACCTCAAACAATATCTTTAACGTTTTAGGCATAAATAGGAGTTACAATGGAGGAAACACAGGTGTCTGTTGCGCAGTATGTAGACGCAGCCTGTCTGAGAAGGTCTGGCTTGAGTTGATGTCTGAATTTGGGGGTAGGGGAAGCTCTGGGAAGATCTGAGGAGAAAAGATCTTAAACAGAAAGGTAAAATCCAATGCCCCCAAATGGAAATGAGCTGGTGCCCTAAAACAGAGATAAAACGCTCAGCATAGCTAGAGCAAAGCGGACTAGGAAACACTCCCTAGTGGTGCTAGGATTAGGTAGGTCTCAGAGGCCATAGAAAAGATGGTGTTACTCGCAAGGCTGGGACAGGAGGATCGCAGGCTCAAGGCCAGCCTCAGCAACTTAGCAAGATCCTCCTTCACAATATTTTTTGTGTGTGTGTGGAACTGGGGTTCCTGGAAGCCCTTCTACCTCCGGGCTACACTCCCAGACCTATTTTTATGTTTTTATTTGGAAACAGGGTCTCTTAAGCCAGCGCGCGGCTGGCTTCGAACCCGTGCAATCCTCCTGTCTCTGCCTCCCAAGTGTGGGGATTACAAGCGTGCGCCACCACGCCCGGCTCACAATAAAATTTTTTAAAAGGGCTGGGAGTATAGTTTAGAGGTAGAACATTCCTGGGTTCAATATCCAGTGAAGAGGAGGAGGAGGAGGAGGAGGAGGAGGAGGAGGAGGAGGAGGAGGAGGAGGAGGAGGAGGAGGAGGAGGAGGAGGAGGAGAAGAAAAGGAAAAGGACAAGATACTTTCTCAAATAACTTTCACAGTGGGAGAAACATTCACCGGAATGGCCAGGCCTCTTACTTGAATGATGGTCAGCAACTCAGCAAGGCCCTCAGCAACTCTGTTTCCAAATAAAAACCAAAATCCAAGGGCTAGGGGTGTAGCTCAGAGGTAGAGTGCCCCTGGGTTCCATTCTCAGTATCCAAAGTAACATCGGCATCACCAAGCAAAAGACATCCCAAAAATACTTGGTCTAAAGAAAGATCCAGATGTCTGATGTTTACCTTAGGTATGGAGTGCCCATCAGCCGATGGGAATTCTTTGATTTATAAGAGAAAAGGCACAAGGTGCAGATGGGACAGACTGGTGGGGCACACGACCCTCCTGACAGCCTTCCTCATGTCCTGTGAGCTGTCACCAAGGTCTCCCCCATTCCCACTCCCCCGCTAAGCTCTGTCTCAGAATAGAGACCTAGAGACATTTATTTTTGTCAAGATGCTCAAGTAAGTTCACCAAATCCCGCTTCATTTGTTCTTGCTGTTGGCATTTTTATTTCATTGGGCTTGAAAGTGCCCTGTGGGCACAAGCCAATACTACATCTACATCTGCTGGAGGAAGAAGGATCCAGATTAGCGTGGCGTGCCTGCCAAGTTCCTGCGGTCTTGCGGTCACGCTGGTGAGCCAGCGTGCAAATCCCAGCTCGCTCTAATTTAGCTTGGCGAACACATCCTCGCTATTGGCCCATCTGTGAGATAAGTATGATGGAAGTTCCTGCATCCATCAACGCATCAATGAATGAGAACCAATCAGTGATGGAAGTTCCTGCATCCATCAACGCATCAACGAATGAGAACCAATCAGTGATGGAAGTTCCTGCATCCATCAACGTATCAACGAATGAGAACCAATCAGCGATGGAAGTTCCTGCATCCATCAACGCATCAATGAATGAGAACCAATCAATCAGTGAATCAATGAAAATCAATGAACATTAAGATAATACACAGTCTTCTTTCTGATGGACGCATAAATATCATCCCAATATTTAATGGCTTACCACACAATTGATCATTAATTAATTAATTAATTAATTTGGTAGTAGGGATTGAACCCAGGTCCATTTTACCTATGAGGAAAAACCCCAACCCTTTTTATTTTTATTTATTTTTTTATGTTGAAACCAAGGTCTCAGTAAGTTGCTGAGGGTCTAAGTTGCTGAGCCTGGCCTCCAACCCACAATCCTTCTGTCTCAACCTCCTAAGCACTGAGATAACAGATGCACACCACTGCCCCTGGGCTTAAACCATAATATTTCCAGTCACATCTATTCCAATGGCAATGGAATGCCATTTTGACCACCACGTGGCCGGGCCCCCCAGCCTTTTCATAAACTGAATAGAAGATAGGATCAGCAAATGGGAGGGTCTGGAAAGCGTGACCGTGACAATTATATTGCAGAGACATTTTCTTCCCCGTGGGAGGTCTGAGTCACCCTGTACATGGTGGGCACTGTGGGATGCCCGAAGCTGCAGTCATGACCCTTCCAGTGCAGTCATTATGAGGTGGCCTCCGAGGGGGCAGCCAGCGGAGGGTGGCTGAGTGCTTCTGTGTGGAGGTGGTACCATCGGCAGGGGACAGGACGTGCCACCGTGACAGCGAGTCACAGAGTAAAGTCATGGTCCTGGTGCCTGCCGGGCTGGGCACCATGAACCGGCCCAAGGTCCCAATTCATGCATGGAAAGATCAAGGAAGTTTATATAAGGTGAGGAGAGAACCTGGCATCTTGACTACTTGGTTTCTTTTCAGGGCAAAGATGACCCACCCTTTTCCTTGTGATGTGCTATGGAGAGAAAAAAAAGAGAGAGAGAGAGAGAGAGAGAGAGAGAGAGAGAGAGAGAGAGAGAGAGAGAGAGAGAGAAGGCCAGGCAAGAAAAGAATATGTTTGATTTGAAGATAATTACTGAGGACGCAGTTGAATTTGTTTGGGTTATGCCAGGGATTGGCAGATGTTAGAAGGTCAGATTGATATAATTCACCGCGCCGATATATTGTGAGTCTCTAAAGATGGCTACCTGGCATCTTATTGGTCCGTGATGTCCCGCACAGAATCTAGGCTGGCTGGGGTTTTGCCTGAACTGACAGACCATGGCAGAGGAGGTACCAACTCCAGGGACGTGCCTGCGAAGGGCGGGCGGCACCTGCTCTTACACCTCGGGACCCACGAGCTGGCGTGTGTGTATCAGCCAATGTGCTGGACAGACCCCGTGAAGATCGCAGAAAGAGAAAGAGGTCCTGAGGGGACATGGAGATGGCGGGCCATTATGCCGGCTACCCTGGGCCTTCCAGCCATTGCCCCCAATGTGCCAGACACAGAATGAGCATCTTTGATATTCCAACATCCATGCTGAGTTTCCAGACCCAGACTTGAGTCTACTGCCACTGCACAAGAGGACTCACACGAGAACAGTCCCACCTCATACTGGGGCCCTGACTACCGGTTTGTGAGTGACCATAAAATCAAAAGCGAAGCCGGGCGTGGTGGCGCACGCTTGTCATCCCCGCGCTTGGGAGGCGGAGACAGGAGGATTGCGCAGGTTCGAAGCCAGCCGCGCTGGCTTGAGAAACCCTGTTTCCAAATTAAAAAGTATAAACTAGGTCTGGGAGTGTAGCCCCGAGGTAGAAGGGCTTCCAGGAACCCCAGTACCACCAAAAAAAAAAAAAAAAAAATCAAAAGTGAGCCAAGTGTGGTGGCGTGCACCTGTAATCCCAGTACTTGGGAGGCAAAGAAAGGATAAGAAAGGAAGATCACAGATTTGAGGCCAGCCTCAGCAACTCAGGGAGGCCCTCTGCACCTTAGGGAGACATTGTTTCACAATAACAAATAGGCCGGGCGTGCGTGGCGCAAGCTTGTAATCCCAGCATCTGGGAGGCTGAGACAGGAGGATCGCAGTTTGCAGCCAGCCTCAGCTACTTAATGAGGCCCTCTGCAACTCAGTGAGACCCTATTTCAAAATAAAGAATAAAAATAAAACCTAGGGATGGGGGTGTAGCCCGGAGGTAGAATGCCCCTGGATTTCATCCCCAGTAGCTAAAATAAATAAATAAATAAATAAGTAAGTAAGTAAGGCTGGTATATGGCTCAGAGGTAGAACACCTCTGGATTCAGATTCTAGTACCCCCCCAAAAAATATTTCAATTCACTAGCTACTGTTGTGGTTTGTTATAAAACAATAGCTAACACGGCACATTAAAATGAAAAAAAAGCCGGGTGTGGTGGCGCACGCTTGTCATCCCCGCGCTTGGGAGGCAGAGACAGGAGGATGGCGCAGGTTCGAAGCCAGCCGCGCGCTGGCTTAGGAGACCCTGTTTCCAAAATGAAAATGTAAAAATAGGTCTGGGAGTGTAGCCCGGAGGTAGAAGGGCTTCCAGGAACCCCAGTACCACCAAAAAAAAAAAATTTTTGATCCATCACTGTGAGCAAAATACTCAACACAACCCCTTTATTTGGCCCATGGTTTCTGAAGCGTGGTCCATCGTCGGCCAACTCCAAGAGATATGGAAGCGCAGAGGAGCAAAGAAAAGCTGAGCTCTATGGGCGGCAGGAAGCAGCTAGGAACAAACCCAGTCCCGAGGCCACCCCCTCCCCGGCCTGCCTCCCCCACCCCCACCCACCTGTGTTACCACCCAGCAAATCCATTCAAGTTATTAACCCTTCGGTGGATTTATCCACAGATGAGATTAAAGGCCTGATTCAATTCTGTCACCTCTGAATATTGCTGCATCTGGGGACAAGCTTTCAAGGTAGGGGCCACTGGGGAGACATTCCAAAAATAAACCATAAAGAATGCAGAAAACATAAGAACTCTTGAGGCAAACTTAGAATCAAAGCAGCCTTATTTCTTCAATCTGATTAAAAGGGTCTATAAAAGCGGGCGTGGTGACGCACACTTGTAATCCCGGTATTGGGAGGCAGAGACAGGAGAATTGTGGTTTGAGGACAGCCTTAGCTACTTAGTGAGGCCCTTTGCAACTCAGTGAGACCCTGTTTCAAAATAAAGAATGGAAAATAGGGCTGGGGACGTAACTTGCAGGTAGAATGCCCCTGAGTTCCATTCCCAGTACTACAAAAAAAAAAAAAAAAGTCTACAAAAAATTGCTGTAACAATCATCATACTAGATAACAAATCTCTGTTTGAAGCTAAGAAAATGGCAAAGACACCTACTTGTTACATATATATGTGTGTGTGTGTGTGTGTGTGTGTGTGTGTGTGTGTGTGTATATATATTTTTTTTTTTTTTTTTGGTTTTGTATTGGGGATGGAACCCAAGGGCCTTCTACCTCTGGGCTAACCCTCCAGCTCTATTTTATTTTTTACCTGGAATCAGGGTCTCATTAAGTCATGGAGCCTGGCTTTGAACCTGCAATCCTTCTGTCTCAGCCTCCCAAGTCCTGGGATTACAAGTGTGTGCCACTGTGCCCAGCTACTCCTTCTGATCTTAATCACACCGAAAGCTCCTGTCAGTAGTGAAGCACAAAGAAGAACTTGAGTGGGTTTAGAAAGGACAAGACGGAACTGTCATCTGAAAAATTACAATTTCATCTGCATAAAATCCGAAAGAAATTTTTGACTGAGAGAATTAAATTGTCTGGATAGAAAGTCCATATACAAAACCGAACGTACCGCTATATACTAGGAGCCAAAAAAAAAAATTAAGAAGATAGTATTCAGAATAAGATAAAAATATGTAATAATACACCTGACAAAAGAGTTGAAGACATTGAAAATATTGTTAACATTAATGAATATATACTAACATAGTTGTAGATTATAAGCCTTGGTATTGGTAAAAACACGAATTCTCCTGCAATGCAATCGCATTGTGCTTCCCCATATTGTTTTGAATTATTTTTAGAATTCAACAAGCTGATTCTAAAAGGTACACGGAATTATAAAGGATGAATGAGAGGCTAAAACAACCAGGAGTCAGGACTTACTATTAAGCCATAACCAACTGTGGCTTGGAGATGGAGCAGAACTAGGTCTGGAAGAAGCTCAAATATGTGACATGGGCGTTTGCTGGATGGCGGAAGTGACCTGGCAATTTTGGTAGAGAAAAGACAGATGACAATAAACAGAGCTATGAAGAGGGGTGAGGCTGAGACCGGAGGATTGCAGGTTCGAGGCCGGCTTCCGCGACTTAGTGAGGCCCTCTGCGATTTAACAAGGCCTGTTTTAAAATAAAACAATAAAAGCCGGGCGTGGCGGCGCACGCTTGTAATCCCGGCATTCGGGAGGCCGAGACCGGAGGATCGCAGACAGCCTCAGCTACTTAGTGAGGCCCTCTGCGACTCAGTGAGACCCTGTTTCAAAATAAAGAATAAAAAATATGGCAGGGGGTGTAGCTCAGAGATCGAATGCCCCTGGGTTCCATCCCCAGACCCGCAAAATAAATAAATAAATAAATAAATAAATAAATAAATAAATAAATAAAATAAAATAAAATAGGGCTGGGAATGTAGCTCAGGAGTAGAACGCCCCTGGGTTCAACCCCCAGTACGAAAACAAAATAATAATAATAATAAAATAAATAAATAGTGCTATGATACGTAGGTATCCATACACCTCGTTGAACATTCCTAATCCACAAACCCAAAGTTTGAAATGCTCCAAAATTCAAGACATTTCAAGGCAACAAAACCAAAATGCATAAACCGGCATGAGATGTTCCTAAATCCTTATGCACAGATATCCCAATGTTCAAAAATAAACTACAAATACACACGCCCAGAGAGGCTGCGAGAAAGAGTGTTAACTGTAATTCTATTTTTTTTTTTTTTGGTGGTACTGGGGGTGGAACCCAGAGGCCTTTCTACCTCCGGGCTATACTCCCAGACCTATTTTATACTTTATTTGGAAACAGGGTCTCACTAAGTTGCCAAGAGCCTCACTAAGTAGCCGAGGCTGGCTTCGAACCCGCGCGATCCTCCTGTTTCAGCCTCCCAAGCGCGGGGATGACAAGCGTGCGCCACCACGCCCGGCAACTGTAATTCTATTTAAAGTGAGGATTTTATGAATGATTTTGTTTCTGTTTTGCTCATTTGTATAGCTTTAAGTTTGAGCAATGAACACGGATTCCTTTTGATGGAAAAAAGAAATGGAAATAATCTAGCCTGCTGGAAACGATCATGAAGGAATACAAGAGTTTGGAGATCTCAAAATGGGGATAAGCAGCTGTGTTAGTTAATATACATATTGGGAAAACACCTGGAATCCTACCAGTGCCTACGAGCCCACCAGAGGCTGGCTCCTCCCTGCCAGGGGACGGACGGACAGACAGACGGACGGACACACACACACACACACACACACACACACACACACACACACACGCTTTCCCCAGCACCTGTTGCTCCAATAGTAGCTTCAAGTTCTGCTGTCTGCTGAGAAGCCACTGTGGCTTTGAGGGCAGGAGAGGTCAAGAGGGTCCGGGCAAAAGGGCCTGTCCTGAATTAAAAGGTAGTGAAAATCCCCCAGCTGTTGCGGGGAGGGCCGTGAAGCACCCCTCAACTATCTCCATCGATTCTGTTGCCTCTCCCCAGAGCCCAGCCCAGGAAAGAGGAAGCATAGCTAACCAGGAAAAGGGGGGAGTCATTTGGTGGATGGAGAAACGCACGTCAAATATTTCAGGCGCAGACGGGCGTGGTGGCGTACACCTGTAATCCCGGGACTTGGGAGGCTGAGACAGGAGGATCGCAGGTTCGAGGGCAGCCTCCGCAACCTAGCAAGACCCTCAATGACTTGACGAAACCCTGTTTTAAAAGAAACATAAAGGCCGGGCGTGGTGGCGCACGCTTGTAATCCCAGCGCTTGGGAGGCTGAGACAGGAGGATGGCGCAGGTTCAAAACTAGCCTCAGACACTTAGTGAGGCTCTCAGCAACTTAGCGAGACCCTGTTTCCAAATAAAGTATCAATAGGTCTGGGGGTATAGCCCGGAGGTAGAAGGCACCTGGGTTCCATCCCCGGCACAGAAAGAAAGAAAGAGAGAGGGAGGAAGGAAGGAAGAAAAAAAGGGCTGAGTGTGTAGTTTGGAGGTTGAATGTCCCTGGGTTCAATCTCCAGTACCAAAAAGCATATAAATAAAAATCAATCAATCAATCAATCAGGTGTGATGTGTACAGGTCTGAAACAAAGACTGAAGACCGCCAGTCACAGAGTCGTCGTCTCTGACTTCACAACGGGCGCACGAGTGAGAAGTCTCTAGAGCCGGCACACAGATTTTTCTCAGCAGACGGAGCAGCCCATCCTCTGCACACCTGTTCGCTCCTGGGGTAGGATTTTCCAGCCAGAAGCTGTGCTGCACGAGCTCCCAGGCAACGGATGCCCCGGCTGCTAGACGTAGTGGCTTCTCCCCGTGCCAGCGCTTCACACTCATACAGAAAAGATAACTGGTCGAGTATTTTATGACGGGGTATCCGTTTGCATTCTCGCAGCCATGATCTAAACATCTGACCACAATGACTCAGAGGAAAGAAGGCTTATTTTGTGATGGTTCGGGGCTCAGTCCATGTGAGGCTGGGGACAGGTGAACACCAGAGCACCTGGCTCCTCCTGGACGCCTTCACTGTGTATTCTAGAATCTTTTCCATGTGATGATGCAGGGTCCCTGTGTTGTCTTTTCCTTTTATTTATGACAAGTGATAAGTCTGACAAGCTGCAACAAAAATGAATCTGGGGGCTTTCCTCCACCTGGCTCAGACTAAGCCTCTGCAAAACGGCCTCCTGGATCCAGAGTCTGTAGCCTGAGCTATTCGCCCTTTACCAGAAAATAGACTTTGTCTTGGATTTCAGTGTATTTTCTTGCCAGGAGGGGGGAAAAAGAAAACAAATGGGCCCAAAGAAACAGAAGAATGAGAGAATCCTTTAAAAACCGTGTCCCCGTGACTGCAAAATTAAGAAGGCAGCATTTAGATGTACATCAAATTTACTTTGTGCTTAGGGTATTCTCCTGATTTTCTTTGAAAATAATGACGAAATATAATTATCTAGACAGAGGGACTGCCCTATATGATGGGGAATGTGTTGGTATTAGAAAACTGCTTTGGTATTAATTTCAAAATGTAAAAAGTAGTCAGGGCCTGGGTACTGTGCAGGCACTCAGGCAAGGAGGGGAAGGCAGAGTTCCCAGCACCAAAAGTGATCAGCAGGTACACAAAAGAGGTGTAGCCCGGGGCCTTCATATTTTAAAGACAAGTTTACATAATAAATAACTTCTAGCAGATAGGCTCAAACTCCCCAAGGCTGCGGGAGGATGGTACAGTCCTTCCTCAAAGAGGGCAGATACCATGGGACCCCTGACCTTGTTAACCAAGTAACTCATCTTGGTCTTAACAAAGACTTGCACCGAAGATGAGGGCGGGCCCACACCTGCATCAGGGCAGGAAGAAGGCTTTGGTCAAGCAAGATGGGAGACAGTGAATCGCCATAATCACATCAAAAGGCTTTCACAGGAGCTAATGGGCAGGCCCACAGCTAGACGGGTCAGGAAGACTACTGGTCAAGCAAGATGGAAGATAATGGATCTTTATAAAAACTGTTCTGTATCCAAAAACCTCAGTGTCTTATTTTCAAGGAATTCCACTACATCCCTCTGATGTAGTACTTTAATAATTCTGTCCCTTCTTTCTGCCTTTATAATTATAAAAATTGCTTAGGCTGACAGCAGTATTTTTCTGGCTATTTTTTTCTAAAGTAGCTAAGAACAAGAACCCACGGGTGGTTCCATCTCACTCCATTACACTATAGACAAAGTCCTCATAAAGACTACATTGCTTAAAAACATAGTAGATATGTAACATATGTAGCCCTTTTTTTTGGGGGGGGGCTTCTTCCAAGCTTCCAGGTAGCCTTTTTTTTCCAATAATTTCATCTCCAGCCACTGAGCAAAATTCACATGGAGTCCACTGCCAGGAGAACTCGAACTTTGTGCTTATTTTCTGTTCTGACATCCACTGTGGAAGGTGTCTTTTCTTCCTCAGAAACACTACTAGAAGGATATAAGACTGGCATTCTCTTTGGATCCAGAATCAGAAAATGAAAGACAACGGAGAGGAAAAAAAAAAAATAATAAGAGCTCAGCTTTTCCAGACTTGAAATAATGTGTGATTTTTGCTGTTCCTCCAACTTTTGAGACCAGAACTGGTATAAAGTTTAATTTATCCCACCTGTGAATCACCTTCCCTTTGTGGGAATATTAATGTCTGACTAAAATTTCTCCATCTGAGGAAGAGGAAAAAATTTTAAATACAGCAGAGCTGGAAGTCAATGGGTAACCATTGACTTGGCTCCATTGTCTTGGCTCCATTAACCTCTCATTTTTTTATCTAGAGGTACGGTGGCTTGGACAGTGCTTCAGTTCAATAGTACCTTCAGGTGTTTCACTAAGACCTAATTGATACTGATGTTGTCTGGTGTTTGTTTACGTAATTTGCATAACTCCTTGCAAAAGACAAAACATCATAATTTTGTCCTTCTTCAAGAAATGGCCCATACCCTTATGGAACTCCAGAGAGCAATGGCTGGCTAGCAGAAAACTCAGGTGTCCCCAAGTTCATTGCAGAGATTTCCATGGCGAGCTAGCCAAAGGTTTTTATTTATTGCCATCCGGGGGGGTTGAATCCAGGCGTGGCCCACCTCAGAATGATACCCCCATCCCTCTTTTTTTTTTTTTTTTGCGGTACTGTGGTACAGGGGCACTCTACCTCCAAGATACACCCCAACCCTATTTTTGTATTCTTTATTTTAAAACAGGGTCTCGCTGAGTTGCAGAGGGCCTCACTAAGTAGCTGAGGCTGTCTGCAAACCACGACCCTCCTGTCTCAGCCTCCCGAATGCTGGGATGACAAGTGTGCACCACCACGCCCGGCTCCCCCAGCCCTATCTTATTTATTAATTTTTTTCTTTTTTTTTTTTGGTGGTACTGTGGTTCCTGGAAACCCTTCTACCTCCGGGCTACACTCCCAGACCTATTTTTATATTTTTACATGGAAACAGGGTCTCAAGCCAGCGAGGCTGGCTCAGAACCAGCGCGATCCTCCTGTCTCCGCCTCCCAAACGTGGGGATTACAAGCATGCGCCACCTCGCCCGGCTTATTTAATTTTATTTTTTTATTTTGACCTCACTAAGTTGCTGAGGCTGGGTCTTAGACCTGCGATCCTCCTGTCTCAGTATCCCAAGTACTGGGATTACAAGGTGTGTGCTACCGCGCCTGGCTCAAAATTCTATTTGAATGGATATGCTATCACTAAGAAGTCAGAACTCAACACCCTCCTCTTCCCCCCAATTTTCATTCCTAAATTGAACAGCACTGATAATAACTTAAAAAAAAAGAAATCTGCCTTATATGCATTTATTTCCACAAAAGCTATGTATTGGGTTTATATTATGAACCTGGAAAATAAGGCTATGCCCAGGCAACAAGTTCCCACAGCTCGGAGCTTGGTCTGGCAACAAGATTCACATCAAACTAGTAATGAACAGTGATACTGGCTGAACACATAAAGAGGAAGTAAGCGCAGTGTGGGTTTGACCTGGGGCCAGAAAGGTCACCCTCCTTGAAGAAGTGGATTCCAGAAGGCTGAAAGTCGCATCCAAGAGGCCAAGACAAGCAGAGGCGGGAGCCACAGACCTTCAGAAATAAGGGAGCTGAGCCATAGCCCTTCAGAAATAAGGGAGCTGAAATAAGGGATGCCTGTCATCCCAGGACTTGGGAGGCTGAGACAGGAGGATCGCAGGTCCCCGGACGTCCTCCGTACGCAGTGAAACTCTGAGCAACCTACAGAGACCATTTCCAAATAATAATAAAATAGGGCCAGGGGTGTAACTTGGAGGTAGACTGCCCCTGAGTTCAATCTGCAGGACCACAAAACTAAATGAATAAATAAATAAATAGCCGGGCGTGGTGGCGCACGCTTGTCATCCCCACGCTTGGGAGGCAGAGACAGGAGGATCGTGCTGGTTCGAAGCCAGCCGCGCTGGCTTAAGAGACCCAGTTTCCAAATAAAAATATAAAAATAGGCCTGGGAGTGTAGCCCGGAGGTAGAAGGGCTTCCAGGAACCCCAGTACCATACCATATATATATATATATACACATACATATAGATATATATATACATACACATATATATACACACATATACATATATATGTGTGTATATGTGTATATGTGTATGTATATGTATATGTGTATGTATATGTGTATGTATGTGTATGTATGTGTATGTATATGTGTATATGTGTATGTGTATGTGTATGTGTATGTATGTGTATGTATGTGTATGTGTATATGTGTATGTGTATGTGTATGTATATGTATATGTATATGTATATGTATATATGTATATATAATGGAACGTGTTCCTGTTCCATCTCTGTCCCTTGGACTATTTGTACTCCCTTTCCATATGTGTTATACCCAGATCCTGGTCCTCTCACACAAAAGCAGTTTTCATTTCTCTTGTGACTTTCTTAAAATTGGTGCTGAGGCTGGGCATGGTGGCACGTGCTTATGATTTCAACATTCGGGACTGATATAGGAGGATCGCAGTTGGAGAACAGCCTCAGCTACTTAGGCCCTTTGAAACTCAGTGAGACCCTATTTCAAAATAAGGAATAAAAAATAGGGTTGGGGATATAGTTTGGAAGTAGAATACCCCTGGTTTCCACCCCCAGTACCACACAAACACACACACACACAATTTGTGCTGAGGATTGAACCCAGGGGCATTCTACCTCTGAGATCTACCCCAGCCTTTTGTATTTCTTATTTATTTTATTTTCTGGTGGTACTGGGGATTGAACCCAGGGGCATTCTACCTCTGAGGTCTACCCCAGCCCTTTGTATTTATTTATTTATTTTTTATTTATTTTTATTCTTTTTTGTGGTACTGGGGATTGAACCCAGGGGCATTCTACCTCCTAGCTACACCCTCAGCCCTATTTTTTATTTTTATTTTTATTTTTTTTGAAGATTTAAAGAAGTTTATTAGAAAGATAGAAATACAGAATATAGAAATACATCCCCATGCCAAAATGGAATGGGGGGGTGACTCGAAATGAATACACCCCTATTTTTTATTTTGAAACAGGGTCTCACTAAGTTGCGGAGGGCCTCACTAAGTAGCTGAGGCTGGCTGCGAACCACGATCCTCCTGTCTCAGCCTCCCAATTTCTGGGATTACAAGCGTGCGCCACCATGCCTGGCTTGTATTTTTTTTTTTTTTTTTATTTTGAAACAAGCGCTCATCAAATTGCTGAGGCTGGCCTCGAACCCAAGATCCTTCTGTCTTAGCTTCACAAGTACTGGGATTAATTACCGGCCTGGCTCACCACACCTGGCTCTCCTGCGACTTTTTAAAAAAATGATTTGATAATACAAGCTATTTACTGAATGTGCTCGTGGCACTGAGCCCACCGAATGCTCACAGAACCCTTGATTTTGTGCACACTGGAGGGAAAATGGAGGCCAGGGGTCTTCTTAGCCAAGCACCGACTGAGCGTAGTTGGGGTTTAGAGCCAAACTGGAGATGTTCAAACGCCCCAGATCTTTAACTCGACTTTTTGTCTCCTTTTTCATGTTCAGGTCTCCACACCACTTATTTTATCCAAACGCTAGGGCTGGAAGAGCGTTCAGCCCAAAGACCAAGTCCCAGGCCTCCCCCAGCTGTTTCCAGTTTGCGTCTTCGGAGGATGTGCATTTTTACAAACTCGCCAGGTATTTCCCATGTATTGGAGAACCACTGAGCTTCTCCCCTCTTGCCCTGCCTGGCGAAGAGAGACAGACCCACAGAGACAGCCAGACAGAAAGACCGCAGCTACCGCAGTTAACTGTGCCTCCTACCTCTTCTTGGACGGCTTCTCTTGCCCTAGAAAAATATACCGCGATGCGGTGCAGCCGGGCCGTCCAGACCACGCGTTCCTCAGCCTCATACTTCACGAGACATCTAAGCCCGGATGGCTCTGAGAGCTGCTTGGTCAGGCTTAGCCAAGCCGTGAAAGTGAAGTTTTCTAGAGGAAACGAGATAAGACAAAAACTTAAACAACAACAAACCTCCCGAGGCCACGGCCCCAATCTATAGTCTAACTAGAAACAAGTTAAACACAGGCCTGGACCGTCCAGGAAACGAGAAGCAGATGCGGGAAGTGGGGTGTGTGTTTCCAACCTGGGTAGGAGCCTCCCGGGGCGCGATGATACGGAATTGGACACGAAGTTCACACACAAATAACACAGGGGGTTGGCAGTGGGCAGCGCGCCCGGGCTGGACAGGAGAGAATCTGGCCTCGCGTCTCAGAGCCATTCCCCGGCAGGAGGGAGACCTCGTCCAACCTCCTAAAGCCCCAGGCCATCGAGTTACCTGGCTGGTGCTCTACCACAGAGGGATGGCGGGGGAGGCCCAGCGGCCGGGGACAAAGCTTGGAGCTTTTGAATCCTGAAGAGTCTGAATCCTTGGAAAAGACCAATCCCTCCCGTGACGTGGCCTAAAACACCACCACCGAGTCAGAATTGGAACAAAGGTGATACGGCGGTGTCTCAAGTTTCCCTGGATGCCAATTTGGTCCTTTCTCGGAAAGTAAAAAATCTTAATTTCTGGCATAAAAAGTTTTTTTTTGTGTGTGCTTTGCTTGTGCTTTACACAAACTTTAGTTGAAGAGATGGCGTTTAATAAGATGCTTAGCAAACTCGCTGGCACAGAGGAACCACTACCCAGTTCTAGTTCTAGTTGTTGTTATAATAATAATAATTATTATTATTGTTAATATTAATTATTAATTATATTATTACAATTATTAATAACTATATTATTAATTTATTATTATTATTATTTTGGTACTAGAAATTGAACTCGGGGGACATCATACTGCCTGTGAACTCTACCCTCTGCCCTTTTTATTTTTTATTTTTAAAGTTAAGCCGGGCGCGGTGGCGCACGCTTGTAATCCCCCGCGCTTGGGAGGCCGAGACGGGAGAATCACACGGGTTCGAAGCCAGCCTCAGCTACTTAGTGAGGCTCTCAGCAACGTAGTGAGACCCTGTTTCCAAATTTAAAAAAAATATTTTTTAAGTTATTATTTTTATTTATTATTATTATTTTGGTACTAGAAATTGAACTCGGGGGACATCATACTACCTGTGAACTCTACCCTCAGCCCTTTTTATTTTTTATTTTAAAAGTTGTTGTTATTATTATTATTATTATGATTATTATTATTGGTACTGGGGATGGAACCCAGGGGCTTCTACCTCCGAGCTCTACCCCCAGCCCTATTTTTTTTTATTCTTTATTTTGAAACCGGGTCTCACTGAGTTGCAAAGGGCCTCACTGAGTAGCTGAGGGTGTCCGCGAACCGCAATCCTCCTGTCTCAGCCTCCTGAATGCTGGGATTACTATTAGTAGTTGTAGTAGTATTTTGGTGATCGGAACTGAAGCTGGGTCGCTCTACTTCTGAGCTGTACCCCTCCCCTTTTCATTCTTTATTTTGCAACAGTGTTAAGTTGCTGAGGCTGGCTTTCAACCTGCAATCTTCCTATCTCAGCCTCCCAAGTATTGGGATTCCAGGCCTGTACCACCATGCCTAGCTATTTATTATTATTATTTTTAATATTAGCAGCATAGATTGGCAAGCACATTCACAATGGATTTCTTCTCTTTAAAGGAACTCTAAAAGTTCCCTTCTATGAACTTTTTTTTTTTTTTTGCCAGTATTTTGCTGTTTGCATAGTTTGTGGTATTGAGATTGAACCCAGGGACATTCTACCTCTGAGCTACACCTTCAACCCTATTTTTATTTTTATTTTGAAACAGGGTCTCACTAGGTTAATGAGAGTCTCACTATTTGCCGAGGCTGGTCTCGAACCTGCAATCCTCATGTCCCAGCCCCCTAAGTACTGGGATTACAAGCGTACACGACCACACCTGGCTCTGTTGGCACAGTTTTGAACCTGACTCTGCAGATATACAGAGGTGCCTGGGCTTTTTATGTAGCCTCCTCGCCTTAGAATCAGAGTCCAATCCTCTGACATGGTTTCTCATGAGTTCTTTTTTTTTTTCCCTCTACACATTTCCTGCCTCATCCTGACATTTAATTAGCTCTCGTTTTTTGCTTGCTTTTAATTAAAGAAACACTGTTTGCAGTCACCTTGGCATCTGCTGAATGCCATCTAGAATCTTAACATTTATTTAGGAAATCGCATTTTATGGAGTTTTTATAGCATGAATATTGGATGATTAGCGCAAGCCAGGGCTTTCTGCAAATACAGGCTCATTCTTCTTCTGTCGAAGATAAGACCAGTCAGGTCAACCTTGACATTTCTTGTGACTCTATTACATTGAAATTTCAACTCTACTTCAGAGTTGCAATATTGGGAATAACTGGAGAAAATTTTAGGAGAGTCTAAGGTAACCATGGACATTTTCGTTATACCTTGGGAAATTAGATATTTTTCTCTGCAAGAAACTTCCCTAGCAAAGTGGTGGCTTTTGCCACCAGAGTTTTTGAACATCACCGCTGTCATGGCGATGTCTAATTATTATTACAGGTAACATATCCAGGTCGAGATCTAAGTAAAAGCAAAATATTTCCCAGGGAAAAACAAAGATGGGGAGGGGAGGAGAATGGCAAAATTTCTTAGCTGTTATTTTCTTTGTGGAAAAGTGGCTTCGGGGTCATTTATTTCAAATACCCATGACATTAAGGGACCCTACTTTTGACCAAAGCTGGTCTTACAGCGGGGAATACTGAGCCCTTCCTTCTGGTGCCTAATGACTCGAGGTTATTAGACAGTTCTTCTTTCAAAGAACAAAGCAGAGGGGATTCATCGGTGTCATTTGTATTCCAAAGGATCTCTGCGGGGGTCGGGGGTTTAGGTCTTGGCAATTGGGTTTTGGCTCCAGGTCGTCCAGTCTCATTTTCTGTAGACTTTGAGGGTAAATTGTAAAGCTGTTAAAGAGAGAGTAAAGTGAGACAAGACATGACACCAAGGCCCATGAAAAGATTCAGGGTTCATGGAGGGTCTCTGCTCTAAGTAATGGGCAGAGAGGCCCCCGAGAATGGGCGGTCTGAGGGAGGACTAAAACGGGCATAGAAAGGTTGATCCTTGATAAAAACCACCTAGGCCTGTTCTCTAAGTTCCTCTGGGTCCAGCCTCTGACTTCGGTCTGGCCTGGGAAGCTTGCCATTGCAGGATACTGAATTTTCTCCTGCACGCAATTGGTCTTATCAATGGAGTTCCTGATTCCTGAGTTTGTTTGTTTGTTTGTTTGTTTATTTATTTTTGGTGGTACTGGGGGTGGAACCCAGAGGCTTTCTACCTCTGGGCTATACTCCCAGACCTATTTTATATTTTATTTGGAAACAGGGTCTCACTAAGTTGCTGAGAGCCTCACTAAGTAGCTGAGGCTGGCTTCGAACCCGTGCGATCCTCGTGTCTCAGCCTAACAAGCGCGGGGATGAGAAGCGTGCCTGATTCCTGAGTTTTGATCTGCACCTAGGGGCTGGTTTTCAAGGGTCTGGGGGCAGATCCTCCTTTAACATTTACACTGAGCACCAACTACGTTCTCAGCCCTGTAGTGAGAAAACGAGCCCTATCAACTGACTTCTACAGATGACATCTATTAAGTTAACACTGGGGTGTAGGAAGAATACTGTGTTGATACAGTAAGGCGTATCCTCGGTTTCTAATTTTTAAAATATGAAAAAAAGTCTGTTTTAGAACAGGATGCTTGTGGGCCGTTTAAGAGAGCCGTTTTATTAAGATTATGGCATTAGCCAGGCATGGTGGTACACACTTATAC
Source organism: Muscardinus avellanarius (assembly GCF_963383645.1). Lineage (NCBI taxonomy): Eukaryota > Metazoa > Chordata > Mammalia > Rodentia > Gliridae > Muscardinus > Muscardinus avellanarius. The sequence goes on along the minus strand of NC_137804.1, from coordinate 32,599,834 downwards.
TTGGGAGGCTGAGACAACAGGATCACAGGTTCAGCCTCAGCAACTTAATGAGACCCTGTTCCAAACAATAAAAAATAGCCTGGCGTGGAGGCGCACGCTTGTCATCCCCGCGCTTGGGAGGCGGAGACAGGAGGATCGCGCAGGTTCGAAGCCAGCCGTGCTGGCTTAAGAGATCCTGTTTCCAAATAAAAATATATTTTAAAAAAATAGGTCTGGGAGTGTACCCCGGAGGTAGAAGGGCTTCCAGGAACCCCAGTACCACCAATAAATAAATAAATAAATAAATAAATAAATAAATAAATAAATAAATAAATAAAAAAGAGGGTGTGTGTGAGAGAGTATAGCTCAGAGGTAGAATGCCCCTGGGTTCAATCCCCAGTCCTCCTTCACCCCCCAAATATCCTGGCTTTAAACTAGGCTGCACAGGCTTAAGCCTGGCTCTGCCACGGATGGGTGAACTTCAGCAGGGTGCTGAGCCTTTCTGGGTTTCGTTTATTTTTTTTTTTTTTTTTTTTATTTTTTGGTGGTACTGGGGGTGGAACCAAGAGGCTTCCTACCTCCGGGCTACACTCCCAGCCCTATTTTATATTTTGTTTTTGAAACAGGGTCTCACTGAGTTGCTGAGAGCCTCACTAAGTAGCTGAGGCTGGCTTCGAACCTGCGCGATCCTCCTGTCTCAGCCTCCCAATCGCGGGGATTACAAGCGTGCGCCACCACGCCCGGCTTCTTTCTGGGTTTCAGATTCCTCATCTTTAAGTCGAGATGATGGGGACTCCATCACAATTTTTTTTTTCTGAGAGTATCATGAAGCCTCGATGACCAACCTCACTGCCCTTGTTCTTCTGAAAGATTCTAAATGCGACAATTGTCACCCTGGGGGACAAGGTGTGGGAGTAAGCGCACAAGTCAGGAACTTGGGACTGCCTGCCCGAGTTCTCAGCTCCGTTCCTCTCCTCCCTCGGCTTCCATCCTGGGCCACCGTGATGGTGAGAGGGGCTACGCGTAGAGCCAGCCTGTAGGCACGTCGGCATCCCCCACTGAACTTACTGCTACGTAAGAGGGTCGGCCCAAGGCGTGGCCTGGAGCAAGTATTCAATAAAGAAAACTTCTTAGGTTTTTAAGGCAGAAACATAGTTTTTAAAATGATTTTTAATATAGTATGCTTACTTAAACAATTTTTTTTACCATCATAAAATATTTGTGACATAAAATTGACCGTGTTAAGCCCTCTTAAGTTCAGCGGCACAAGGAATTCATATTTGGGGGCAGCCGTCACCACTGTCCACCTCTAGAACTTTTAAAAAATTATCCCCACTGATACTCTATTAGAAATGACCCTCCATTCCGCTTCACCCCAGCTCTGGGTGACAACTTTTCTGTCCCTATGGATTTCTCTGTCCTGTGTGTCATGTGGGAGTGGAATTATACAATATCAACCCTTCGTGTTTGACTCCTTTGACATGGCATAATTTTTTTTTATAGTGTGTACCTCCGGGCTATACTCCCAGACCTTTTTATTTTATTTTATTTTATTTTATTTTATTTTATTTTATTTATTTGGAAACAGGGTCTCACTAAGTTGCTGAAAGCCTGAGTGGCTGAGGCTGGCTTTGAACCCGTGCGATCCTCCTGTCTCAGCCTCCCAAGCGTGGGGATTAAAAGCGTGTGCCACCGCGCCCGGCTATGGCATAATGTTTTGAAGGTTCACCATTCTGTAGCATGTAGCAAACTCTCAGTCCTTTTCAAAGGCCGAATAATGTTCTCTTGCGTGAATATGTCTTATCTCCTTTGTTCATCCATCTGCTGATAGCCACTGGGTTGTTTCCACCTTATGGATATTAACAACCAGGCCACTATAAACAAGGCTGTATATTTTATTTGTTACAATTTGGCTTGAAGCTGGGAGTGGTGGTGCACGCTTGTAATCCCAGCATTTGGGAGGCTGAGATGGGAGGATTGTGGTTTGAGGCCACCCTCGGTTACTTACGCCCTTTGCAACTCAGTGAGACCCTGTTTCAAAATAAAGAATAAAAAATAGGACTGGGGGTGGAGCTCGGAGGTAGAATGACCCTGGGTTCAATTCCCGGTACCACACAAACAAACAAACAAAAACTTTGGCTTGAGAGAGAGAGACAGACAGACAGACAGAGGGGTATAAAGAGAGCTCCAGAGAGTCCATTCACTGTTTAAGGGGCAGTGAACCTGGGCATGGTGGGCACGCTTGTATTCCCCGCGCTTGGGAGGCAGAGACAGGAGGATCGCGCAGGTTCGAAGCCAGCCTCGCTGGCGTAAGAGATCCTGTTTCCACATAAAAAAAATAAAAATAAAAATAGATCTGGGAGTGTAGCCGATGGGAGTGTAGCCGGAGGTAGAAGGGCTTCCAGGAACCCCAGTACCACCAAAAATAAATGAATAAATAAAAAATAAAAAAAGGGCAGTGAAGAGTCAGGCATAGTGATGCATGTCTGTAATCCCAGTACTTAGGAGGCTGAAATAGGAGGATCACAGGTTCAAGGCCAGCCTCAGAGACTTAGCAAGGCCCTCAGCAACTAGGTGAGATTCTGTCTCCGGTTAAAAACTAAAAAGGACTGGAGTTATAGCTCAGAGGTAAAATGCCCCTAGTACCCCCACAATCAATGCCCAGTACTACACACAAATCAATAAAACAAATAAATCTATAAAGGGCAGTAAAGGAAGATGTTCCGTTGGGAAAGTTACGTTCTCTGAAGGCTTTAGAATAGGACTCTTTGATCTTATTTGTAAGCTGTTTGCAGAACATGTCGAGGGTCTGATGGAGGACGGCGGTGCTGGCCGTGGGGCGGAGTGGGAAACGTGTTCCCAGGAGAACAGGCCCAACAGGCTGTTCCTGTGAGAGCGGCCATCGCCGGTCTTCACGGCCACCTTGAGAAGGATTTGCTATCCCTGGTGCTTACGACAGAGTCGACGCTGGGTGCAGCTGGTTACATCACGGCTGGGATCCCGGCCGCCACCCCGGGATCAGCAGAGAAGGACACGGAGCGTCACTGCGTAACCTCCGCGAGTTCCCACGGCCCGTTTAGTCCCGTTCATCCCCCTCCTTGGTGAATCTGAGAAGTTAAACTGAGGGTTCCCTAGAGCGGGCTGCATTTCGTGGCCGAGGGCAGAGGCTTCTAGGGTGAGGCCACACGCCACAACTAAGCTATCACTTTGGGATGACGTCAGCATAGGGACTCAGAAATAAATACAGGTTAGAGCAAATAAGGCTGAGTTTCGATTCCTTTGTGCAAATGTCTTAGAAACCTGATGTAAAAAACAATAACCAAAAGAAAAGATAAACATCCCCTATCACCTGTGCACAACCCAGCATCTCCCATAACCACGCAGGACATCTCTAAGGGTCAACCTCCAGGATTCTTGCCCTCCAAATACTACTACAAAAATTCAGAGAAAACGAGTCTGTTTAGCAACTATTTCTTTTGTCTTGTTTTTTGGGGGACCAGAAAATGTTACCAAGTTCCGCACATCTGAGACCTTTATGAAACTTAATTATCAGCTCTTAAATAAAATCCTGGAAACCCCTGGATAGTTCCAACTGCAGAGATAGGTGAAATATGAAATCCGAAATCGTATCGTAACTGGCACTTCAACGCACCTTTCCACGAAAGGCCAGCAAGAATTATCGAGTTTAAGCCTTCAAATTCATAGAGAACAACGAAGACATAGGTCAAACGATTCACTTAACGCGTGTAGACGGACATGATAGAGCCGGAACCGAACACGGAAGGGTTTTCAAATTCCCAAGTTCCGTCTCCTGCTTCCTTCGACTTAACACGGACAATTCTGTCAACACAATGCTTGGCTCATAATAGATGCTCAATAAATAACTGTTTCCCAGTGAAAGAAAGATGCAAACCACAGAGATCTGGGGAGATTAAACGACTTCCCATTAAACAAGTAACTTTTACTTTATAAGAAATATAGTATCGTGAGCTGGGTGTGGCGGGGCATCTGGGAGGCTGAGACTGGAGGATGGCAGGTTCAAGGCCAGCCTCAGCAACTTGGCGAGACCTTCAACAACTTAGCAAGACCCTCTTTCTTTTTTCTTTTTTTTGTGGTACTGGGGATGGAACCGCAAACAACACATCATCTGACCATCTGAAAGGACCCACCCTGACGGGCAGCATGTCTTGGAATCCACATCTCTGTAAGATGCTCGCGTACCAGCGAGGGTCCTGGATAGGACTGTGGACTGCCTGCTTCCTCCGAAACAGCTAGCTCAGGAATAAACTCAAAACGTCACAGCTAGCTATCCTTCATGGACAACAAACTATCAAAAGAAAAACAGACTAAAAAATACCAAGGGCTGGGGATGTAGCTTGGAGGTAGAATGCCCTTGGGTTCAATCCCCGGTACCGGCTGGGCGTGTTGGTGCACACCTGTAATCCCAGTACTTGGGAGACTGAGACAGGAGGATCACAGATTGGAAGCCAGCCTCAGCGACTCAGTGAGACCCTGTCTTTCTTATTTATTTATTTATTTATTTATTGATTGATTGATTGGTGGTACTGGGGTTCCTGGAAACCCTTCTACCTCCGGGCTACACTCTCAGACCTATTTTTTATACTTTTTTAAATTTGGAAACAGGGTCTCTTAAGCCAGCACGGCTGGCTTTGAACCTGCGCGATCCTCCTGTCTCTGCCTCCCAAGTGTGGGGATGACAAGTGTGCGCCACCACACCTGGCTCGAGACCCTGTTTTAAAATAAAGAATGAAAAAGCTGGGCGTGGTGATGCACGCTTGTAATCCCAGCATTCGGGAGGCTGAGGCCTGGAGGATTGTGGTTCACAGACAGCCTCAGCTACTTAGTGAGGCCCTCCGCAACTCAGTGAGACCCGGTTTCAAAATAAAGAATAAAAAATAGGGCAGGGGGTGTGGCTCAGAGGTCAAATGCCCCTGGGTTCCATCCCCAGACCCACAAAAAAAAAAAAGAATAAAAAATAGGGCTTGGGGTGTATCTCAGAGGTAGAATGCCCCTAGGTTCCATCCCTAGTACCATAAAGAAAGGAAGAAAGAAAGAAAGAAAGGAAGGAAGGAAAGGAGAAAGAAAGAAAGAAAGAAAGAAAGAAAGAAAGAAAGAAAGAAAGAAGGAAAGAAAGAAAGAAAGAAAGGGCTGGGGTGTAGCTCAGGGGTAGACTGCCCCTGAGTTCAATCCCCAGTACGAAAAAAATAAAAATAAATAAAATAAAATAAATAAATAAATACAGCAAACAAATTGGGCCAGATTTTCTTTGTCTACTGACAATTCTCTGGTGACAGTCCATTTTCTGGGAGCACCGGGCCCCTGGCTTTTTCTCCGATGCCTGCCTGAGCCGCTGTCTCGTATGCTCTACACACAACTTCCAGGAACCCCCAGATCTCTGCAGCCCCAGAGGGCCCCTCATCCCCTAAGCTGCCCCTGGCCTGTAAAGCTTTGCCTGGAGCCCCTGTGGCATCGCCCCACTCCCTCTGCGCCCCCGGAGACTTCACCTACCTGGGTCTCCTCTCTCCCTGGACCCTGGTGACCTGCACGCATGCGCTATGGGCACAGGCGCTGCCTTGGGGCAGATGTTTGTGAATTACTGCGTTTCAGTCTCCCTTCACCCCGTGGGACAGTCGGTTTGCAACTCTGCCTGACACACAGCAAACACCTTAAATGCTGGCTCAGTAAACGAGCGTGTGTCATTAGGGAGAAGAAAAGATGACAGCTTGAAGGGCCACATCTTCCAGCTCAGATGGCGCACGCTTGTAATCCCAGCGTTTGGGAGGCCGAGACAGGAGGATCGCGGTTCGCGGACAGCCTCAGCTACTTAGTGAGGCCCTCTGCAACTCAGTGAGACCCTGTTTCAAAATAAAGAATAAAAAATAGGGCTGGGTGGCTAAGTTTGCCACTTATAGGAATTCAGAGTTTTCCCACACAGTGAAGCTGAGAAAACCCCTCAATATGTCTATGGCTTGAGTCCTACCCAGATTTCTGGCACAGCCCCTCCCCGCATGTATTTTAAGCAAAATCTAACCTTAATTCATTTCCAGTTGGTGTCAACGATTTCATCCCATTTCCTCACTTTTGTGTGTGTGTGTGTGTGTGTGTGTGTGTGTGTGTGTGTGTGGAAAAATCAGAACCTTTTGCAGACCCAGGCAGGCATTCTTTGTCAAGGCGACGTGAACTTGAACCCAGAGAGACTTCCATCCCCTGCAACCTCAGAAACCACAAATATGGGAGAAATTCGGGAAGTCGAGTGGGTCCGCGTGCCCCAACGAGGGGCCTGACATTTTGTTCATGTCTTAGAGATTTATCTGTGCCTCACCAGTTTCACCCTGGCTGCTGCTCTGGGTGCAGGCACGTGACCCTGCACGGAGACTCTGACCTTGTAAGACGGTTTTCACAGCTTCCCTCTTTAGCCCTTTGAGTTTCTTCTGTAAGCTTGAAAAACAGCTGGGCCAAACTCCATCTTGTCCCAGACCCACACCACACAGCCTCTGCCCAGCACTGTGTTGGAGGACAAAGGGAATTCAGAAAGAATCCCAAGGAAGAGGTGACCTGGCCCGCGTTCCCAAGTGGGTAGAAGGCAGCTGCCCAGAACACGGATATTATTGTTCATTTCATGTGCAATTTCTTAAACTTTTAATCCACTTATGGATCTGTATGCTTATACAATTTTTTCCCTCTCTCTCAAAGCTAAGATAGAAGCTGGGTGTGGTGGCACACACTTATAATCACAGTACTTGGGAAGCTGAAATAGGAGGATCATGGGTTCGAGGACAACCTCAGTTACTTAGTGAGACTCTCTGCAACTTACTGAGAGCTTGTTTCAAAATAAAGAATAAAAAATAGGGTTGGGGGTGTAGCTCAGAGGTAGGATGCCCCTGGGTTCCATCCCCAGTAGCACAAATATATAAATTAATAACAAAAAGTAGGGCTGGGGGTGTAGCTCAGAGGTAGAATGCCCCTGGTTCCATCCCAGTAACACACACACACACACACACACACACACACACACACACACACGGTAAAATAAAAGCTGGACATGGTGGCATATGCTTATAATCCCAGTACTGGAGAGGCTGAGATAGGAGGATCACGGGTTCATGGCCAGCCTCAGAAACTTAGTGAGGTCCTTCCTGATTCAAAAAAGAAGAAAATATGCCGGGCATGGTGGCGCACGCTTGTAATCCAGCACTTGGGAGGCTGAGACAGGAGGATCGCACGGGTTCAAAGCCAGCCTCAACTACTTAGTGAGGCTCTCAGCAACTTAGTGAGACCCTGCCTCCGAGTAGTCCCAGTGCAGCGACCTGCAAAGTGGTTTCTCCCAAGGCTGGAGGCATCATGACCTCCTCTGCCTGTTGCTCTTCAAGGTATCACCAGCCTCTGACTCACAGAGCCATCTTTCAGCGGTTCCAGTAGCACCATCCTCACACCTCCACAGTTACCAGCTCCCGAATGTCCTGTTCTCATCCCTGACATGTGTTGTCTCTTCTAAGACCAGGGGCCCAGGTCAAATCTCAGGCGCCTGCATCTGGTGCAATCCAGTTTCTTTTATTTTTTCCCCAGTAATCGGGACTGAATCCAGGGGCATTCTTCCTCTGAGATACACACCCAGCTCTGTTTTATATTCTTTCTTTCTTCTTTCTCTTTCTTTCTTTCTTTCTTTCTTTCTTTCTTTTTCTTTCATGTTACTGGGGTTCCTAGAAGCCCTTCTACCTCCAGGCTATACTCTCAGATCTATTTTTTATATTTTTGTTTGGAAACAGGGTCTCTGAAGCCAGCGTGGCTGGCTTCGAACCTGCGCCATCCTCCTGTCTCCGCCTCCCAACTGCAGGGATTACAGGCGTGCGCAACCGCGCCTGCCTATATTCTTTAATTTTGAAACACAGGTCTAAGTTGCAGAAGGCCTCACTAAGTAGCTGAGGCTGGCCTCGAACCTATGATTCTCTTATTTCAGCTTTTGCAAGTACTAGGACTACAAGCGTGCACCACCATGCCCGGCTAAAATTTGTATTTTTTAAACAAGTAGTATGGAAAGTTTGAGGATATTAGAATCCTAATAAATATTAAGAAAGCCAAGTTTTGTTTCTATTCATTGTTTTAAATAATATCTTGTTTGGGTGCTATCTATGTCTCTTAGAGTAACCAGAGTTTAAATACAGCCACCTTGCCGGGCGTGGTGGCGCACGCTTCGCAGGTTCGAAGCCAGCCGCGCTGGCGTAAGAGACCCTGTTTCAAAAGTATAAAATAGGTCTGGAAGTGTAGCCCGGAGGTAGAAGGGCTTCCAGGAACTCCAGTACCACCAAAAAATAAATAAATAAATAAAAATAAATAAATAAATAAATACAGCCACCATCATGCAATGGTTATGAGCCAAGAGTTCGGCAAACATTTGGCTTAAAAATACCTGCTCTAATAAGCATTATAATGAATTACTAGGTGACCTTCAATCCCAAGCATTTTGTGAATTGAGTCCTCTAACTAGGAAACACTGGATGGAGAGCTTTTCCTTTTTTTAATATGAAAAATTCAAATTTAATATTAAGCTTTTGCAAAACGAGGGTCCATATATTGTTTGTTCAAGTTAACTGAAGTTATTTTTTTAAACTGGTACACTGTAGTCATACATCTTAAGGGAGCACAAGATGGCGGAGGCATACATGCACACATCACCCAGTTAGCCCTTCCCCAATTCCCGCCCCATTCCCTTCCCCTCCCTTCTTCTCATGCTTGGCTTAGTGACTGACTTTGATATGTTTGTTAGAATACATCGTGTGCATTACAGAGTTCCCCTCTTCCTCCCTCCCATCCCCTCGGTGAGGTCGCCTTATTTGCTCATCTATGGTATCTCCTCCTCCATCTAGAGCTCTTCCTATGACCCATTTCTCCCTAGCTTCCACATCTCAGGGAGAGCATCCGATTTCTTATTTTTTGCGACTGACTACTCTCCCTTAGCATAATGTCCTCCAGGTCCATCCATTTCCCTCAAAATGATGTAATTGTTGAAGTTAGTTTCATTTGACAGCTTCGAATCAAATAAGCAAAGGGCAGCCGAGGTTGGTAACTTGCAGTTACGTTGAGCGTCACTTGGGGAGCCTTTGAAGCGACAACCCTCAGAGCAAATGTCCCTGCATCAGCAACAGCTTTGCGACACCCTGATTGCCACAGACAGATGCAAAGTCAGAAGCTATGGAGAGTGTCCTCCAAGGGCAGATGAAAGGGACGGTCAACCATCATACTTGCCTCCTGGTGCTCACGACCTCGAGCAATGCTTGCGTCAGTTAAAGAAGGAAGATGCATTCGTGCTTGATACTGATATGTTTGTTAAAGTACGTCATGTACATTAGAGAATTTCCCTCTTCCCCCTCCCATCCCCTCAGTTGGGTCGCCATATTTGCTCATCTATGGTATCTCCTCCATCTAGAGTTCTTCCTATGACCCACTTCTCCCTAGCTTCCACATACTAGGCAGAGCATCTGGTTTCTTATTTTTTGTGACTGACTAATCTCACTTAGCATGGTGTCCTCCAGTTCCCTCCATTTCCCTGTAAATGACATAATTGTGTTTTTCTTGATGGCTGAGTAAAATTCCATTGTGTACACATCCCACAGTTGTGTAATCCATTCATCTGTTGATGGACATCTTGGCTGGTTCCGCAGTTTGGCGATGGTGAATTGTGCAGCTATGAACATAGTATGCGGGCATTAGTTGGTAGTTTGGTTTCCATTATTTTGGGTAGATACCCAGGAGTGGTATTGCTGGATCATGCGGTAGGTTTATTCCCATTCTTCTGAGGATCCTCCATACTGTTTTCCAAAGTGGTCGCACTAATTTGCAATCCCACCAAGAACATAGTTGATATGAGAAGGAGGATGGGGGGAATGGGGCGGGAACTGGGGAAGGGCTAATTGGGTGATGTGTGCATGTATGTCTCTGCCATCTTGTATCCTAGTAAGATGTGTGATTGCAATGCACCAATAAAAAATTTTGAAAAAGAAAGAAGATGCAGAAGGTGGAAGGAGGGACCAGAGGGTGTGTGCGGGACCCAGGGGTGATGAAGGGAGATGCTGATCAGCCAAGAAGGAGCTGTTTCTCCTGACAAGTGCAATGTAGGCTAGAGAATATACAGTGAAGAACTGACACCAATTCAAGTGTGTTCACTTAAGGAAGCAAATTTCCTGAAATATGACTGCATGAGAAGGAACTCATTGTAGACCATTTTTGGTACATGCACAAGATAATTGTGGGAAAGCATAATTAATTTGCTCCTATAGGCAGAGTGATAAGTTACCTACGGTCCTTCTTCTTGGCTTTGCAATTGAACCAGTCTAACTTGGAAACGGAGATATCTTCTAGCATTTAAGACTCCAAGCTGGGCGTGGTGGCGCACGCTTGTAATCCCAGCATTTGGGAGGCTGAGACAGGAGGATCATAGTTCAAGGCCAGCCTCAGCTACTTGGTGAGCCCCTTTGAAACTCAGTGAGACCCTGTTTCAAAAAATAAAGAATAAAAAGTAGGGCTGGGGGTGTAGCTCAGAGGTAGAATCCCCCTGAGTTCCATCCTCAGTATTGAAAAAAGAAATCTTCTAGCCAGACACTCACTGGGAAGATATGATTTACACACAATGGAAATTACAGTAATTCTCAGAAACTTGCTGCCAAAGATGAGAATGCCAGGATCACTGAAAGGAGGCAGGGGAGGCTGGCCAGGGAAGGGAGGCTTTGTGCAGAGAGAATGTGGGCGCTGGGCATGCGGGTCCGAGTTGTATTCCTCCTCCTCTGTTAACTTTGCGACTTTAGGTAAGTCACTAATCCCCTCTGTCCTGGTCCTTCTCCTCTGTCCAATATAAATGCCCAGAGTCCCTGTAGCATGGAGTTGTTAGAATTCTGTGATACTGCATGAAAAACTTGTAGCACAAGAACAGCATTTTTCAGAGAGAGAGAGAGAGAGAGAGAGAGAGAGCGAGAAAGAGCCATATTGTGTTATGAGATGTCAGTGCAGGGCAGAAAGACAAATGCCCGGGTGCGTCTAGAGGGGAGAGAGCTCAGGTGCCCACTGGCTTCTCACACCCAGGTGCCAAGTGGGGCTCCCTACCTCAAGACACGTGACCTGTGTACAGTGGAGTTGAGCTCTTTGTCCTGTGGGCACCATGATGGATTCGTTGGTAGAAGTTTCCTCTCAAATGCTAAGGGCAGGAGTGTTTCTGATGAGTTGTTGATGGTGTGAGTGGTGTGTGTAGTAGCTTTAGGGGCTGGTGACTGGGGCTGTTTGAGAGAAGGAAATGGAGAGAGAGAGAGAGAGAGAGAGAGAAAGAGAAAGAGGGAAAATGAGAATGAATATGCCTGTGGGGTCCATCCCCAGTACTGCAAAATTAGAGGGAAAAAAGTAGAATAAAGAAGAAAATCAATCAAAACCCACAAAATACCCAAAATAACAAATTTTCTTTTTCTACCTAAAATTGGCGCTTGGTCTTGTTAGCAGTGAAGTTTCATGGAAGGAGTCTTCTGCCCTAAGGGGTCATGGGATTCTGCTGCCTCTGTGTGGAATCCTCTGTGTCTCCTTTACCCTTTAAAGCTGGATTCAGGAGGTTTAAATTGAGATCACTCGACTCGTTTCTCGACTCTCTTCTGGTTCAGTTTAGGATCTGTGGAGTCCACCATTTGCCAATGAGCTTTACTGATTATTTATTGGGCGTGAGAGGACAAGGTCTTCTCCCTGTCTGCAGGCACGGAGATCCTGGTAGGATGCTCTGAGCACCTGGCCGTTTGCGATGCTGTCCCCTGCCCTACCTCTAGGGGGCGCTCCCGAGCCTAGGCTAGTCAGTCCACTGATAACAGATGGTGCAGCTCTGGCTAGGTCGTGCTGGTGGAAGTGCCCGTCAGTACCATCTCCTGGCATTACCCTGTGATCTGGTCCACAGAGATTGGTCCCCTGAACTATGCTGATGGGCTATCTGAAGGGGGCACGCTGCAGCTGCAGCTGCCTGCCCTGGGTCTGAAAGGCAATCCTCCCTCGTGCGGGTTACTGCCTCCGATTCTGCACAGGAGCTCAGCTGCTATGGTAACAACTCTTGCCCGTGCCACCTGGACCACCAATGGTGGCTCCCAGAAATTAAGTGGACAATGACCACGAAATGGGCTGACCCTCAGGGTTTGTGTCCCCAGACGTCCAGGGCAGTCGTCTCCACCTCCCACTGGCTCCTGTGGCAGAAATTAAGCTGTGATGACGGGGTTCTAAAGTCCCTCCCACTCAGCCACTCTCAGCTCAGGAACCTGTCACCTCTGGGGCCGCCCGGGTGTACAAACCTCACTTCTCAGTGACTGAGTCGGGGCTGAGCGGGGCGAGGCCATGTCTCCTGGCCCCGGGCTGCCTTTTCCAGTCCTGCTGGCTGGTGCTGAATTCGCAGAGAATGGTGGATGAGAGAGCACGGGAGCGCAGGCTTTGACCGTGGTTGCTGGTAGCCCAATTTTCATTAGAGGAAAGATCTCTGGAGCCAAACCCTGCGGGGCCTGTTCCTTTCTAGGGATCAGAGATTGTTTGCTTGGACCCTTTACTAATTCTATAGTTGCCTTGGTCATCGTCTCCTCCTCCTCCTTCTTCTCTTCCTCCTCCTCCTCCTCCATTATTATTATTATTATTATTATTTATTTTTTTTTTGCAGTAATGGATATTGAACTCAGGGGTATTCTACCTCTGAGCTACATGCCCAGCCCTACTTTGTATTCTTTATTTTAAAGCAGGGTCTCAGCTGGGCGTGGTGGCGCATGCCTGTAATCCCAGCATTCGGGAGGCTGAGACGGGAGGATCGCGGTTCGAGGACAGCCTCAGCTACTTAGTGAGGCCCTCTGCAATTCAGTAAGACCCGGTTCCAAAATAAAGAATAAAAAATAGGGCTGGGGGTGTCACTCAGAGGTAGAATGGCCCTGGGTTCCATCCCTAGTACCAGAAAACAAAAACAAACACAAACAAACAAACAAACAAAAAACACCCAGGGCCTCACTAAGGAGCTGAGTCTGGCCTTGAACCAGTGACCCTCCTGTCTCTGCCTCCCCAGTACTGGGATTACAAGTGTGTGTCACCAAGCCTGGCTAGAACAGGAGGAATTTCTTTGGAGAGATTTTCTTAGGAAGCTCCCAGGCTTGGCTTCCTCCTTATCCGCCATCTTGAAAAACTTCCTAGTTTATATTTTTAAGAAAGGAAATCCGGATCGTACACATTCCTGTTTCTGAGTCAGATGATGATAATTTGGGATGCCCTCAGGTTTCTGAGTGTGTCCGTCAGTATGCTTACTACCAGAATCCCAAAAGCCCCAAGCACACAACTTGATAGAATGAAGACTCATTTGCACACGGTTTCTTGGAGATCCTAGGTTCAATCTACGGTGTGAGGCTGGGCTCAGTTGAGCTCAGGGAACAGCAGCTGGAGCAGAGAGGGAGCGAGCATGGCTCTGCTCTCACATCGTGGAGGCCAGAAGCAAAAGAGAGCCAGCAGGCAAGGAGATTCAAAGACAGTTCCTCAGGCCACACCCGCAGGGACCCACCTTCTCCACCTGCCTCGGCTACCACCCAGTAAACCCATTACAGCACGCTCATCTACAGACGCCATTACAACCTCACGACCCAATCACATCAATCCTGGACATTAGTACGTGGGCTGCTCAGGGGACTTTATCTAAACATGGCAGTTAAGACTAAAGCTACGGCCGAGGTGACGGCACATGCCTGCAGTCCCAGTACTCGGGAGGTCTCGAGAGCGGGATCGCAGGTTCCAGCCTCAGCAATCCAGCAGGACCCTCACAAATTAGCAAGACCCTGTTTTCAAATGAAAAATAAAATAGGGCTGGGGGTGTAGCTCAGAGGAAGAATGACCCTGGGTTCAACCCCCCAGTACACACACGCACGCACGCACACAATAAGATTAAAATTGTATGGAATAATGTATTTCAAAACTTGGAGGATATTGGATGAGATTATAATGCACCAATATAAAAAATTTTAAAAACCAAGATTCCACTCTACAATCAGGTATGGAAACTTGCACCAAATATAAATTTGTTATTTAATAAAAAGAATGGCATTGGAGAGAGATAAGACGTACATGCAGCCGGTTATACAGGATTATTGTATTCCACTGTTAGTAATATTGCCGATTCTGCCTTCCAAGTGGAGACTTTTTAGCCTACGTTTAAAACAATATACTTGACATTTTCTTCTCTTTCTTTTTCTTCCCCTTTGGAACTGGGGATTGAACCCAGGGGCGTTTTACCCCTGAGTTACACCCCCAGCACTTTTTATGATTACTATTTTTTAAATTTGAAACAGGGTCTCACTGAGTGGCCAAGGTTGGCCTCAAACCTGTGGTCCTCCTTTCTCAGCTTCCCACGTATTGCCATTACAGGCATGCGCCCCTTGGGCTGGCTGATGTTTATTTTATTTCTGATGTTAATAAAGGCTCTGGGCAAGAAAGCCGTCTGGAGGTGAGCATAGCACTGTTGTCTGTTAAGATTTTTAAGTTTCCAATTAGTGGTGTGAAAAGCTGAAAAATTATTAGCAATTCCCAACGTACTTAGATTGCATGTGCCTTTGACAGGTCAGTATAGCGTAGTAAAGAAACAAAGAATAACTAAGAAATTATCAGAGGTTAGGTACTTAGTGTTTGTTTTTCCTTCCCTGCAGTCCATGCGAGAGGAAACAAAATATATGCTCGTGCCCTTTTGTGAGCCCAAATTCCCAAACCTTCAAATTGCTACTGGGTTTTCCCAAAGGTGAGAAATATCGGTGATAATGAAGCAGCCCTACCACCCCCTCTTCCCCCTCGCGCAGCCATCCCTGCTGGGAACATTTCAAGATACTGGGGAGGGGCTATTATTATTAAATAAATAATCCTGCCTGGAGAATTACAGTTTAAAGTCTAGTGCCAAATTTTTCAGCCAATGTTTGAGATGAAAGTCTCCTAGAAATGACATAACTCTATAAAGACGATCACATTCTGCTTTTTTGATAATAATGTTTTAATTTTTTAACAATGACAGCTAATCCAACATCATTTATTTATTTATTTTTTATTTATTTATTTATTTTTTGGTGGTACTGGGGTTCCTGGAAGCCCTTCTACCTCCGGGCTACACTCCCAGACCTATTTTTACATTTTTATTTGGAAATAGGGTCTCCTAAGCCAGTGCGCGTGGCTGGCTTCGAACCTGCGCGATCCTCCTGTCTCTGCCTCCCAAGCGCGGGGATGACAAGCGTGCGCCACCGCGCCCGGCCATCCAACATCATTTAAATGCTAATGGTAATGGTAGATTAGATAGTATCCTCTTAATTAGACTGGGTGAAGAAGACAGAATACGAAACAGTGTATGCTGAAAAAATATTCTTTTTACTCAGAGATTATATATACCTCTTTTCCTTCTAAATAGTAATATTGACTTTGTTAAGCTTGAACTCTCCAGAAGAACAGAAGGAATCAAATTTCTGGGGTTTTTTTCTCCCTTAGGCTGCTTATGTCTAGGAAAAATATAGCTCCCTGAAAAGAAATGTAAACAGCAGTGTTCATACACAGCATCAGGATGCGAGTTTTCAACCGTGGCACTGCCGACATTTTGGGCTGGATAATTGTGTGTGTGTGTGTGTGTGTGTGTGTGTGTGTGTGTGTTACTGGGGATGGAACCCAGAGGCATTCTAACTCTCAGCTACATCCTCAGCCTTGTTTTTTATTCTTTATTTTGAAACAGGGTCTCTCTGAGTTGCAGAGGGCCTCACTAAATAGCTGAGGCTGTCCGCGAACCACGATCCTCCGGTCTCAGCCTCCCGGATGCTGGGATGACAAGCGTGCGCCACCGCGCCTGGCTTGGGCCGGATAATTCTTGATTGTAAGGCACTCTCCTGTATACTGCGGTTAAATTTAACAACACCCCCCCTAGTCTCTACCACCTATGAGATGATAGTAGCAACCCGCAGACCCAATTTGGAAAGATAAAAACGTCAGTAGCCATTGCGAATATCCCTGGTGGGGGAGGCGAGGGCAGAATTACTACCGCTGGTTAAGAACTGCGGTTCTAGTGATTCGGAATAGGAATACCTACAGTTCCGAGTGATTTTCTTTCTAACCAATTACAACCAGGCCTGCTAAAATCATTAAGGGCTGTATAAGAGGAGATCGAAGACAATGGTCAAAGCTGAGACAAAATGGCTTCCTTTGCCCTCATTGTAACTCTAGGAACTGGCTGGAAAGTCAGCATAAAAAACGACCCCTAGTTCCTACCTATTTTTTTCTCCGTAAACTTCCCTGTCTCCGTGGTGGTTTATTATCACAGCAGCTAATGGGTAGTCAGCCTCCTAAGCAGAGTTCCTTCCTTCCTAGGAGACCAGAGCCCCAAAGGAGACACGTGGCCGTAGATGCCTGCATCCTGGATTGGGTGCCACAAGCCAGTGCGGACATCAGCGAGAGGCTTCCAGAAGACAGAGGTGCCGGGGCAGGAAGCTTCTGGGGGAAATGACAGCTTATGATAGCTAGAGGCCTGATTCTTTATTCTGTGCCTAACGCCAATACACCTTGAACTTTATAAGCTTGTCATTTAGAGATCAGGCCAAGCCAGCTGCTACTGTGATGTGACTGGTAGAGGCAGCTCTGTTTATGAAAGGCCTGTTGCAGTCAGGGTATCCAAAAAACAATGTGTGTGTGTGTGTGTGTGTAGTGCCGGGGATTAAAACCATGGGGCATTCTACCTCCCAGCTATACCTCCAACTTTATTTTAGTCTTTATTTTGAAACAGAATCTCACTAAGTTGTAGAAGGCCTCATCACAAGTTGCTGAGGCTGGCCGCAAACCTGGGATCCTCCTGTCTCAGCCTCCCAAGTACTGGGATGACAAGCGTGCGCCACCACGCCCGGCTCAAAAAATGATTTGTAAGGCAGGAGCGTAGCACCTCTCTGACTAGATTATCAAAATGTAGCGGAGAGCCGGGCGTGGTGGCGCACGCTTGTCATCCCCGCGCTTGGGAGGCGGAGACAGGAGGATCGCGCAGGTTCGAAGCCAGCCGCGCGCGCTGGCTTATGAGACCCTGTTTCCAAATAAAAAAGTATAAAAAATAGGTCTGGGAGTGTAGCCCGGAGGTAGAAGGGCTTCCAGGAACCCCAGTACCACCAAAAAAAAAAAAAAAAATGTAGCGGAGAAGAAGATGGGCCCTGGATTACAGCTGCTGACACTGGTACAGTTGTTTACCTAACAACAAAGGTGGGGGAGAGAGTACTATCCAAAGGGTGAGGATCACAGGTAGCAAAATGCATTCTTTTACAAATTTTATCAGTTTTTCTTATGATCTGTTTGTGGAATATTTTCTGTTTCTTTTTTTTTTTTTTTTTCCGGTACTGGGGATGGAACCCAGGGGCATTCCACCTCTGAGCTATGCCCCAAGCTCTATTTTTTATTCTTTATTTTGAAACAGGGTCTCACTGAGTTGCAAAGAGCCTCGCTAAGTAGCTGAGGCCGTCTGCGAACCGCGATCCTCCCGTCTCAGCCTCCCGAAGGCTGGGATGACGAGCGTGCGCCAGTGCGCCCCGCTTATTTTCTGGTTTGATGAACGATAAGACTGATGGTCTTGGACTGACCGTGGGCCAGGTCTCGATCGCAACTGTGGATGATATAAAGGAGTTCGACTGAACAGTTTTTCACGATCTACTGAAATGCAAATGGGGAGATATATAAATGATGAGATGTGGTATTTTGAGTTTTATGCGTTGGACTTTCTTTGTCAGGACTGTGAATTTAATCCGGGGCCTTCTATACAACAGGCACCTGCTCCCTCACCAACCTACATCCTCAGCCCTGTGTTGTAATGAAGCTGACTGAAGATCTTAATGACCCTTATTGGCTGTCTGCGGCTACCACTCTTCAGTTAAGAGTCTATGAGAGCCGGGCGAGGTGGCGCACACTTGTAATCCCCACGCTTGGGAGGCGGAGACAGGAGGATCGTGCAGGTTCGAAGCCAGCCGTGCTGGCTTAGGAGACCCTGTTTCCAAAAATAAAATAGGTCTGGGAGTGTAGCCCGGAGATAGACGGGCTTCCAGGAACCCCAGTACCACCACCAAAAAAAAAAAGTCTATGAGAGATGTCTCCTTCCTAAGGATTATACTTTCTTCTACTCCAGGAGGCTAACTCCATTGACCCCTGTTGGCATGTGAGTCCAAATATACTGAATGGTTTTATTTAAAGTCCGGTTGAGGTAACAGGCTAGGAAATGTCACTCCAGGCTGGCACTACCCAGTAGAATTGCATTTGTGCTGTCCAGCATTGTAGCCACTGACTGCTTGAAAGTGCTTGCTCTGCCTCAGAATGGAGTTTTAAATTATTTTTTTATATTTAAATGCTGACAGCCCTCAGCTACCCTAATGGACAGTACAGTTCTAGGCCTTAGAGACACATTTTTCTGAAACACATTTTTGAATGTAGGATTGTGTGATGCTACGGGCTTTCTGAACAGATCAGACCCCAAATTATAGAACAATTGTCATAGCATTTAAGTCTATTCTGTTTAGACC
This sequence comes from Muscardinus avellanarius, assembly GCF_963383645.1. Lineage (NCBI taxonomy): Eukaryota > Metazoa > Chordata > Mammalia > Rodentia > Gliridae > Muscardinus > Muscardinus avellanarius. Next base: position 32,581,295 of record NC_137804.1, on the reverse strand, counting down.
AAAATAAAAAATGGTCGTGTATACCAATTGCTGGCTATCTATATCAGCGATTCTTTTGAGTTAAGGTGGTGAAATTCTGATTAATTTACAGAGGCAGAATTATCAGACAGACATCTCTAACACCGAAAAAAAAAAAAAAAGAATAGATCTAAAAGTGTTTGTAGATTTTTCTGCGAATACTTTCAGATCTGCTTTTCTCTTTGTTCTTTGAAATTTTATCTAAGCAATGGAATAGCTTAGATATGGATTCTTTGTGGCTTAATGTGCAACCTTATTTTTTTTTACTTTTTATGTTCCCCTCTAGGCAAATTAATATAACTCTGTTAAGTTTGGGAGACGTCTTTGGGTCTTATCCGGAGATGGAATATATACTGGGCGTGGTGGCGCGCGTTTGTAATCCCAGCATTCAGGAGGCTGAGACAGGAGGATCACATGTTCACAGACAGCCTCAGCTACTTAGTGAGGCTCTCTGCAACTTAATGATACTCTGTTTCAAAATAAATAATAAAAATAGGGCTAGGGGTGTAGAGTGCTTAGAGGTAGAATGACCCTGGGTTCAATCTCCAATACTGGAGAAGAAGAAAAAGGAGAAGGAGAAAGAGGAGGAGGAGGAGGAGGAGGAGGAGGAGGAGGAGGAGGGGGAGGGGGAGGAGGAGGGGGAGGAGGAGGAGGAGGAAGAGGAATAGGAGGAGGAGGAGAAGGAGAAGGAGAAGAAGAGGAGGAGGAAGAAGAGGAGGAGGAGGAGGAGGGGGAGGAAGGGGAAGAGGAAGAGGAGAAGGAAGGAATATAGTAAAAACAGTGTAAAGGGATAGGGGAGAGAGATGGAGAGGAGTAAGTGAACTGATGCAAGAATCAGTTCAAACAACAACACGCCATATAGGAAGGTATCACCACCAAGCCAGCTGTTAGGTATGGGAGGGGGCAGTGGTAGCGGGGCGGGGCCTGAGGGTCATCATACCAATCGGTCTGTGTGAATTTAAGCCTAAGATGTATAATGACAATATGCCAAGAGAAGTATCTAGAGAGGCCAAATTAGGGCGTCTCATGATTTTAAAGCCACAGGAAAGAAGACAGAAGGCCTTATCTACAGGCAGTAGTGCGTGTGGCAAGCAGACGCTGACTACATTCTAGCATGGCCTCAGTTACACCACTGCGATGGCTTGTGGGCGCTTTCTTGTAAAAACAAGAGGTTTATTCCCCCATTAGAGGTAAAGCTCAAAAGCACCACTAGGCGTATGAGGTTTGCTTGGCACATTTCAGGAAGGTTGGATTGAGATTATGAAACAGGGTTGACTTGATGTCATGAAAAACTTTACTCCCAAGTGTTGAAGGCCTTGGTGGGGAGACACAATAAAATATACAGGTGCTACCTTTTGTTGTCTGTAGGGCACTGACTGCTGTGCAGCCGGACACAGAGCGAAGGAAAGGGTCTCGATTTCTCTCTAGAATGAGGGTCGAAACAGGGAAGGATGTTGTTCTTTGTTCGCCGTTATATGGTAAGCCCTCCCTCCACGTTACCGCTGAGGAAGACCCAGTACCGCATAAACCCTTGATAGGTGACTTGTATGGTTTCATCAGCAACTACGCGATGAAAAATGGCCGTTGCGTTTTTGATCTCCTGCAACCATCTCACCTACTGGGGCAGATCTTCTTTGATCTGAGTTAGTTTCGGACAGTCAGAGAGGAGAAACACCGCGGAAGCCATGCATCATTCAATAGGGGTTCCAGAAGAGCTAGGCTGAAGAATGATGCAAAATTATCCTGAGGATGAACACTATTCTGTACCTGCCCTAGCATATCCTAAAATCTAATATCAGAAGTATCAAATTAACCCCTCTGAAATGTAAGAGCTTGCCAGAGCAAAGCACAACATTCTTGAAAGGAACACAACAAAACCCAGACGTTTAGTCATGGAACTCTGGTGATATCCAACATCCAATAATAAATCATTAGACATAGAAAGACTTGGAAAAATGGATCCCCTCTTTACCACAACCAGGAAAAGAATTGGTGGATAGAAATAAAAACAGAAGTAACAGATGATGGGGATGGGCAGGAGTACTTTATCACACACACACACACACACACACACACACACACACACACCAGCTATCATACAATTTAAGGACATGTAAGAAAACAAGAATGCAACAAGAGAAATGAAAATTATAAATAAAAAACACAGAGAAACTTCTAAGACAGGAATAAAAAAACATCTGAATTGCAAAATCCACTAGATTGCTGCAATAGCAATTTCGTGTTGCTGAAAGGTCACAGTGAGTTGAACAGAACAGAGAGGGTAAAACACAGTCTTCCTGACCTTCATGCAGTCACAATCAAACTCTGCCCTGGAACACATGAACTCCGACCTTTATGTCTTACTCTGCACAAAGATACATGATAATAGATCATAAAACCAAGTGTAAAACCTAAAACTATACGATTTTGTGAACTTGGGTAGGCCAAGAATTTTAAGGACTCAAAAAGTGCTAACTATAACCGAACTAAATTGATAACACGGATTTATTCAAAAGTAAAACCTTTTGCTACTAAAAAAATAAAAATAAAAAATTGGATGCTGGGGCTGTGCTTGCAGCTTAGTGGTACAGCATTTTTCCAGTATATGCAAAGCCCTGGGCTCAATCCCAAAATGTGTGGGCATGTGTGCACGCATGTGTACACACACACACACACACACACACACACACAATGTTAAGTCAATAATTTGGCAAAAATATTTACAGCCAGGCGCACTGTTGTCTATCTGTTATCCTTGAACCCGAGAGGCTGAGACAGGAGGATGTCAGGTTGAAGGCCAGCCTCAGAAACTTAGTAAGACTCTCAACAACTTAGTGAGACTCTTTTAAAATAAAAAGCAGGTCGGGGGGTGTACATCGGAGGTAGAATAACCCTGGGTTCAGTCGCCAATAACCCCCTCCCCGAAAAGAAAACACTTACCATATACATCATACAATTGTATTCAGAACATAAAATACTCTATAATAATAAAAATAAACCCATGTAAAATAAACAAGAGTTTGTAATACTTTACAAAATTAGAAATATGTATGGACAGTAGACACTCAACATCATCGTTACCATGAAAATGCAATTTGAAACCAAAAGTAAATGCCACTGTATAGCTGCCAAGATGATTAAAAGAGAAAATAATTGTCATTTCCAATGTTTGGAGAGGGTATGGGATATAGCAGTGAAAGTGTAAAATGGTGCAAATATCTTCAAACACAACTTGGCTGTTTCTTATAAAGTCAGAGATACACTGCCCATGGAGTTCCACCTTTAGGTATGAACCCAGTAAAATAAAGAAAAATACAGCCGGGCGTGGTGGCCACGCTTGTCATCCCCGCGCTTGGGAGGCAGAGACAGGAGGATTGCGCAGGTTCAGAGCCAGCCGGGTGCGCTGGCTTAAGAGATCCTGTTTCCAAATTTTAAAAAAGTATAAAAATAGGTCTGGGAGTGTAGCCTGGAGGTAGAAGGGTTTCCAGGAACTCCAGTACCACCAAAAAACATATATATATATATATATATTTTTTTTTTATGTGTATGTATACATATGCATATATATGTATATACATATATATTATATATATACATATACATATTATATATATATGTGTGTATACATATACATACAAATATATATGTATATGTATATATAATATATATGTATATACATATACATATGTATATGTATACACAGATATATGTATATGTATATATATTATATATTAAAAATATATATACTTATGTATATGTATACATATACATATATATATTATATATACATATACATGTGTATACATATATATGTATATGTATATACATATGTATATTATATATACATATATATACATATGTATATTTTATATATGTATATGTATATATGTATATGTATATATAATATATATGTATATACATATACATATATACATATGTATATGTATACACACATATATATATTGTATATATATGTGTATATATATATATAAATACAATATAGATAAATCTCAAAAATAATTCGCTGAGTGAAAGCAACCAAATACCCAAGAGTCCACACTGCCCGACTCCACTGGATTGAAATTCTACAACAAATAATCAAGCTAATATTGACATGGCTCCTGGGGTTGGGATGAGAGGTTGCCTGGACAGGGATAGAAGAGAGGACTGAGCGTGCCGGGAAGGTTCTACCTCTAAGTTGAAGCGAAACTCGCATTTTTTATGAGCATAGCAAAACTCAAGTGAGCTGTACACTTAAATTACTCTAGTTCCGCGTTTTGGACGCTTCATAATTAATCTTCAAGATTTTTTTTTTCATCTGGTTTAAATATTCTGCAAGCCTCTCCCACACCTAACTTCCTGGTCCATCTTGTCATGCGTAAATTATACTTTAATAAAGTTGACTGTCTGTGTAGATTTATTCACTCTCAGGGGAACGTTATTACGGGTTTCCACCTGTACGCCTTTTGTATCGGGAACCCGTTTGATGCTGTGTGTGTTTCGGGTCGATGTTATTCGACGGCTCTTCCTTCCCGTTCCTGGTTAGATTAGCTCTGTTGCCTGGCGAACACACACCCAGGTAACTACTGCTCGCTGTTGTCATGACTACACACACCTTCAGTTGTACAAAAAGAAAAAGAATTTCCCCAAATTGATGGTTGTGGCATTGACGCCCAGAGAAGTACAACCTTCTAATTCCTATTAATGTCCTGATGCACGAGCGAATCACACCATATACAGATCTTTAACACCTCTGACTTTTTTCCTCTTAACAACAACAAAAAAAAAATTAAGAATGTTATCCCAAGTCTATGCTCTGAAGGTGAAAAGACTCAGAGTAAGACTCAACAATTCTGGCCCTACTTCTATTTGAACGCCTCTTTGAACGAAAGATATAGAAACTATGGGTTTTGCTGCCCCCAAGTCAGATTTTTGGTTTCAGGTCCTAATCCAGAAGCTGAAAGTGTGTTGATCTAGTAGTCATACTCAGGAATAATTGAGTTCTATGGTCTTTTAGAAGAAATAGGCGAAATGGACACCAACAACGTCATTAAACAGCCTGAAAGTCAAAGTCCATTGTGAGCCAGAAACAAGGAGCCGGAGGATGTTACCAGAGGTAATTTATAGCATCGCTGCGGATGCAGTTAGTAACCTTTAGCAAGGAGCCTTTCAATCAATGGCCGCTGGGAGTCTGCAGCCGTGGAGGTTTAAGTGGGAATGGACCAGGAAGTTAGGTGTGGGAGAGGCCTGCAGAATATTTAAACCAGATGAAAAAAACAATTGAAGATTAATTAAGAAGTGTCTAAAACGTGGACCTCGAGTAATGACTTCTTTGATTTCCTAGAAAGAACAAACCATCATTAACGAAAACCGGCGTAAATTTAAAGAACCATGCACTGACCATTCGGGCGTTTAAACTGGCTTTGAAAGAGCCGAATGAGAAAATGGACTTTCAAATTCACATCTGGTTTTTTTGTTTTTTGTTTTTTTTTTTTTTCATGATTCATCATTGCCAAACTGTGGAGCCAGCCGAGATGTCCATCAACAGAAGAATGGATTACAAAGTGCTGGGAGATATACACGACGGAATTCTACTCAGCCGTAAAGAAGAACGAAATTATGTCATCTGCAGGGAAACGGATACACTGGAGAATGTTGTGCTAAGTGGATTACTCAGCCACAAAACACGAAAGGTGGGATACTCTCCCTCATCAGCGGAAGCTAGGGAGACACTGGGATACAGGAAGAACCCCAAATGAAGGAGGAGACACCTTGGTGGAGAGAGGGAAGGGACCTAGCTGAGGAGACGGGAGGGAGGAGGAGAACTGAGGCGGGAAACACCTCAGTGGACAAGATGGAATCCATCAAAGCCACCACTGTGTGGGCCTGGGCAGGTGGGGAGGGAGAGGGAGCGGGGCGGGAGCTGGGGGAGGCTCCCGAGCGCCATGTGCAGGCGTGCCTCCATCTCCCTCAACTGCAACAACACGTATGATTACAATGCACAGTCAAGCCGGGCGCGGTGGGCACGCTTGTCATCCCCGCGCTTGGGAGGCCGGAGACAGGAGGATCGCACGGGTTCGAAGCCAGCCACGCTGGCTTAAGAGACCCTGCTTCCAAAAATTAAAAAAATTAGTCTGGGAGTGTAGCCCGGAGGCAGACGGGTTTCCAGGAACTCCAGTACCACCAAAAAAAAAAAAAAAAAAAAAAAAACAACCAACCAAACAAACAAAAAAACCGTGCCAATAGTTGAAAACAAAATTCGACGCATGTCTTGGTGTTCATCTACACTCCATCTATGTCCGCTGCAACCTTGGCATTGCTGTTGCGAGGGGACACACGCAGCTCCAGCACGGCGAGCCCTTCACACACCCCCTGGGGGATGCGTAGCCATTAAACCAGACAGGGAGACCATGTTGCTCGGCGAATTCAGTGGGAATTTCAGAGTTATTAAATTTATTTTTAAGATGTGTAGGAAGCTGAATCCCTAAAAGTGCTTTTTCTGTTTCCAAGAAAAGCATCCTACCCGCTTCCTTTCTAACACTGATCAATTTGCTTAAAGGATTAAGAAGAGAAAGAAAAGCACTCCAGGAAGAGGCAGCCGCCTTCTGTGAAAAATTTGCTTTTGTAACTCTGTTCACAGCCTCGGACAAATCCGCCTTAGCTCTGCTTTAAGGACTTTTAATAGCCCATCTTTGGAATTCAGAGAATTCTGAGGTGTTTCGAGGGTGCTTCATGCTTAACAGTGGTGAGGTACTGAACACAAGCAGAGTGCTCTCAAAATCAGAGATGACAGCATGGCGGTGCACGCCTGTGAGCCCAGTACTCGGGAGGCTGGGACAGGAGGATCACAGCCTTGAGGCCTGTCTCCGCAACCTAGTGAGGCCCTCAGTAACTTAGCAAGATAGAAAATGACCTCTAAAGAGCTCACTTATTAATATTCAGGGTTGATATAATTGAGTCTTGAGGGCTGTCATCCAGAAGGAATCCATCGCAATGGACTCACGTGGGTGGTACCCGGGTCGGTGGGTGTCTGCGCTGCATCCTTAGAGATGCTATATGGTTCTTCCTGTTTCCGGCCTCCATGATGTGAAGAGTGCAGCCCCTGTGCCGTTCCTCTCTGCACCTCCCACCACCATGCCCTGAGATCGGTGTCCCCGGCCTCACATAGACTGAACCCCAAACCATAAGAAAATCTTTTTTTTTTTTTTTTTTTTTGCGGGTCTGGGGATGGAACCCAGGGACATTTTACCTCCGAGCTACACCCCCTGCCCTATTTTTTATTCTTTATTTTGAAACCGGGTCTCACTGAGTTGCAGAGGGCCTCGCTAAGTAGCTGAGGCTGTCCGCGAACCGCGATCCTCCAGGTCTCAGCCTCCCGAATGCTGGGATGACAAGCGTGCGCCACCGTGCCCGGCTGAAAATCTTCTTTCTTCTTAGTGACATGGCAGTCTTTTAGATTATAGCTGCAAGAATGCTGATGGATGCTGTTTCAGAGTAAAAAAGAAGCCAAAAGGAATGGAGTGTGGCCCAGTGTCTCACCTCTGGGTTTAATTCCCAGTAACCCTCCCCCCAAAAAACTCTGTTAGTAAAGAAATACTGACTTTTTATAACACTTCGTTGCTAGCGCCTTGCCTACCCTTACGAATATATTAACTTGAAATCGGAAAATAAATTCCGTGAGCTTTAAAAAACAGTGACTATTTAATTTTAGACCCAGGGCCCAAGTGCAGTAGAATCTGCCTCTAGAAATAACTGAGTTATAAGCCGGGCGCGGTGGCGCACGCTCGTCATCCCCGCGCTTGGGAGGCGGAGACAGGAGGATTGCGCGGGTTCGAAGCCAGACATGCTGGCTCAAGAGACCCTGTTTCCAAATAAAAATATTTTAAAAAAATAGGTCTGGGAGTGTAGCCCGGAGGTAGAAGGCCTTCCAGGAGCCCCAGTACCACCAAAAATAAAAAATAATAAAATAAAATAAAAAAATAGAAATAACTGAGTTATAGCATCGCAAAAGCTTTCTAAATTTTCATTGTCTTTTTCAGAAATCACAAAACGAACATTCATTAAAACTAACTGGTATTGACTGACTTTTGTGAAAAAGAACAGTGTGTGTGTGTGTGTGTGTGTGTGTGTGTGTATGAGAGAGACAGACAGACAGACACAGACAGACACTGGGATTGAATCTAGGGGAGTTCTACCTCTGAGTCACACCCCCAGTCCTATTTTGATTTGAAACAGGGTCTCACTAGGTGACTGAGTCTCACTTCATTGTCGAGGCTGGCCTCAAACCTGCGATCCTCCTATCTCAGCCCCCCAAGGATTGGGATCGACAAATGTGCGCCACCATGCCCAGCTAAAGGGCCGCCATCTTGAAGTGGCCCTTTTGAGCCGAGCTCTAGTTGAGGGTTTCAGCGTTGTGTTCTCTAACACTGGCTTTTTTTTTCTGAGACCGGTTCTATTGTTAGCTGCTCTCATTAGCCCCAGTAATAATCTCAGGAACCGCAACTACAACTAACATTTGCTGCCTGGGTTTTGTTTCTGTTTCTTCTGTTCAAACCACTAAGTCCTTCACATGTAACTCAGTGAATTCTCCAGATAAACCTGACCCTTCCTTGCCCCACTGTGGCTATTTTGCTGAAGCAGGAAGAGTCATAAGCTTGTTCAAGGTCGCGGAGCTGAGGAAGAGCTGAAGTCGGGGTCTGAGCTTTCCATAAACAATGTTTAGACGTACAAGGGGAAGGAAACCATAGTGGTTCCAAGTAGCACCGCCCTGCTTGAGCTAAGAGCGCTAGTCACGTGGGAAAAAAATAAAGACCTCATCATGCCATGGTCAGAGAGAGTCGATATCTTTCTTTCTTTCTTTCTTTCTTTCTTTTTTTTTTTTTTTTTTTTGGTGGTACTGGGGTTCCTGGAAGCCCTTCTCCCTCCAGGCTACACTCCCAGACCTATTTTTTATTATTTGGAAACAGGGTCTCTTAAGCCAGCATGTCTGGCTTCGAACCTGCACGATCCTCCTGTCTCCGCCTCCCAAGCGCGGGGATGACAAGCGTGCGCCACCGCGCCCGGCGAGTCAATAATTTTCAATGTCTAACTGCAGAGCTGAAAGGATCGTTCTTACAGCTGCTCTGCACGAATCTGTGTTTAACAAGCACTCGGCTGGTCGGGTGCAGCATGCCTGTAATCCCAGGACTTGGGAGGCTGAGACAGGAGAATCTCAGACTCAGTAACTTAGTGAGACCCTCGGCAACTTTGCAGGACCCTGTTCCCAAATTTAAAAAAATGCAAAGGGCTGGGGATGTAGCTCAGAGGTAGAATGCCCCTGGGTTCAGTCTCCATTGCTTAAAAAAGGGGGGGGGTGTAGGGGGCTTGAATATGTTTAGTAGTTAGTCCCTGCATTCCCATGCAAGGCCCTGGGTTCTATCCCCAGCACTGGGGGAAAAAGAAGCCAGGGGTCGTGGCACATGCTTGTAACCCCAGTACTTGGGAGGCTGAGACAGGACGATCGGAGGTTCATGGCCAGCTTCAGCTAGAGGCCCCCTTTTTTTTGGTGGTACTGAGGATAGAAGCCAGGGGCTTTTCTACCTCCGGGGCTTTTCTATACTCCCAGACCTATTTTCTATATTTTATTTGAAAACAGGGGTCTCACTAAGTAGCTGAGAGCCTCACTCAGTAGCTGAGGCTGGCTTCGAACCCGTAAGATCCTCCTGTCTCAGCCTCCCAAGCGCCAGGATCATAAGCGTGCGCCACCACGCCCGGCTCTGTGAGACCCTTTTACAAGAAAAGAAAAAAATAGGGCTGGGGGTGTAACTCAGAGGTAGACTGCCCTTGGGTCTGATCCCCAGTACCACAAAAAAGCACAGGACAGAGTACCTTTTGTGGGTTTTTTTTTGGGGGGGTAATACTGGGGTTCCTGGAAGCCTTTCTACCTCCGGGCTACACTCCCAGACCTATTTTTACATTTTTATTTGGAAACAGGGTCTCTTAAGCCAGCGCGGCTGGCTTCGAACCTGCGCGATCCTCCTGTCTCCACCTCCCAAGCGCGGGGATGACAAGCGTGCGCCACCACGCCCGGCGGACAGAGCACCTTTTGGAAGAAGAAAATTTTAGAATCACTTTTGGGTGGTACCCCATATGTCTGAAAAGTATTCCGCAGCAGAAAGTAACCTTGTTTTTAAATTTTTCATTTATTTACTTTTTTAACCTCTGTCGGTATGTTATAGCCTTACGCCATCATGCAGTTCCCAGCGGTGGTAACAAACATCAGCTGGACGAGCAGAGGAGCAGAGGCTTCAGAGGAGCCACCGAGGGCGATCAGAGAAGGGCGGGAGTCGTAAAGAACGCTGACTCGAAATACCGAAAGGATGCCAGGAGCCGGGCGTGGTGGCGCACGCTTGGAATCCCCTTTGGGAGGCTGAGACAGGAGGACTGTGGTTGGAGGCCAGCCTTAGCTACTTAGTGAGGCCCTTTGCAACTCAGTGAGACCCCTGTTTCAAAATAAAGAATACAAAATGGGGCTGGGGGTGTAGCTTGGAGGTCGAATGCCCCTGGGTTCCATCCCCAGTTCCGCAAAATAAATAAATAAATAAGTAAGTAAGTAAATAAATAAATAAGGTGTAGGAGAGATCGGGAAAGAACCCAACCTTGCTCTTCAGATCAGAGCAGCTCCGGGCCTGTGGAAAAGGCCCCCAGAGGGAAATACAGCTTCTCACCGGTTCAGCTCAGGTTCTGTGGTCTAATCATTTTCTTATCGCCGAATATTGCTTATTTACACAGGTGCCTCGCTGACTTAATCGTTTGGACAGGAAGCGAGGTGACTCAGAGTCAGCGGGGCAGGCCGGCTGGGGTCTGACAGGTAAATCATTGCCGCTAATCAACGCCTGAATGAATTTAGGTTCTTCAAAGTCAGACCGGGAGACGCAGGCAGGAATTATTAATGAACTGTTAGAGTAGCAGAAAAAAAAAATAAGAGCTGGGCAGCTCAGCCTTCGATGAAAACAACAAAGAGAAGTCAATATCGGTGAGCGCTCAGCTGACACGTCTTAAGGCTCCGAGATCCCTGGCTGTGTCCTCTCGTGTCCTGTGCAGTTGGGGAAACCTCGGGAGCCTCCGTGGGTCCATAAAATGTCTTGGGGAGCCAGGCACAGTGACACATGCCTGTAATCCTGGTTCCCTGGTAGGCTGAGACAGGAGGATCGCAGGATGGAGGCCATCCTCAGCAACTTAGCGAGACCCGATTTCAAAATAAAAACTAAAAATGATGAAATACTTAAACAAACGTTTCAAAGTCAATCACTAAGCCAAGCATGGGAAGGAGGGAGGGGGAGGGAATGGGGCGGGAATCCGGGAAGGGCTAATTGGGCAATGTGTGTATGTATGTCTCCACCATCTTTTATCCCACTAAGATGTATGACTATAATACACCAATAAAAATTAAAAAAAATAAAAAATTAAAAGGTCTGGGGGTATAGTTCAGAGGCAGAATTCAATTCCCAGTATCAACAAATAATAATAATAATAATAATGACCATAATAACTTAGACGATGAGCTATGTCTCTTTCCATCCTCATAGAGGATGTTTTCATGCTTTTATTCTATGCAATTCAGATTTCTTGACACAAAGAGGAGAGGTTTTTTTTTTTTGCCTCTGTATTCGTAAAAATTGCTTAAAATAAAACATCAAGAATGAACACGTTTCCTCCTGGAAAACTGTGTGCCCTGAGCGTTTAATGAACAGACTTAGACGGAGGCTATCTGTCCTCTCCGGGCCAGCGGGCTTTAGCAGAATTTTCCATGGAGTGATTACCAACAGTGCCTCCCCCGGGCTCGTGCCTCTACAAGAAGTGTTCAAGAGCTCTGAGGACATTTGTTTAAAAGCGAGCCCGTGCTGGCTGGAGAGAGCTTTTTCAGCCTTCATTTGTAAGTCATTTTTCAGCCTCTCGGTAATGAACAAAACAGGTCAGATAATTTCCAATACTCAGGAAATGTGCGTGCAGGCCCGCAGCTCTGGGCTACTTGACGCACCAGTCTGGGTCAGGCATTTGGAGAGCAATGGCTGCAAAGCCTTCTGGGTCTTGGGACCAGCCAGGGGAGCCTGTATCAGCTTCAGCGGGACCCGATCTGGACTGGTTTTCATCAATCTGACTCAGCTGATTTGGCCTGGCCTTTTTTTTTTTTTTTTTTTTTTTTTTTTTTTTCCCTACCGCTTTTAAAAGGATTTGGCTCCAAAGCAGGAAAAGAATTTCTGTGTTGTAATTCAAAGTACTTTCTTACTGTCCCCCATAAAAGGTGCACCGGAGGATTTACCTTATGGCTTGGCTCCTAGCTGGAAGCCAGAAAGGAGGCCAAGATGTCGGAGAAAAGACCAAATGGCCACTTGAGTTTCTCCTCTTTATTCTCTTTGTTAGACTGAGATGAAAAGTTTTACGTCGTCGCCCTGAGCGGAGTTCCTGCCACACCACCAGGGCATTGAACGTGAGGGTCTGGGAGAAAAGAATACTCTTTGGTCAGAATGAGCGCCCCGAATATCACAGAGCAGAGGAAAACCCCAGGATGTGGAGGAACCGCCTTTGGTGTCCCTGGGATCTTCCAAGACACAGCGCCATGTGCTGACTTAGGAAAATTTAGGGTAACATGCTGAAAAGATTTGCAGGCCTGGAAAATAACTGGTTTAATAATTCAAGATGCTTTTTAAGTCACACACACACACACGCGCGCGCACACACACTACATAGAAACAAATAAGGTTCCCTAAGTCATGCTGTATGGTAAGAAACTTTTGAAATGAAAGAAACAGGGCTTCCAGTCCAGTTTGGAAACCCAGCTTTGAGAACTCTTAACAACTGGCAAAGAACCCCACTACCCCAACTCAATGGGTGAGTGGAAATAGATTTTTTTTCTTGACTTCAAAATAATTTAGATGAAAAGTGAAATATTGGGTCAATTTCTCTTCTATCCTTTCATGCAGGTGTCCTGTGTTTCTTTGTGTTTCCAAGGGGAATGTTGAGGTCCTTCTGGGATTTACACACAGGTTTTCACCCTTGGCACGCTAAGCACTTTTCCTGGATACCTCTTGGCCGAGGGTGGGGAGGGCAGCTGTCTCCTGCGTTATACAATGTCAAGAAGCCTGTCGTCTCTCCACTCACCAGATGTCCTAGTTCTGAAAATCAAAAGGGCCTCCACGCATTGCTAAACGCAAAACTGCCGGTTCAGAACACGCTTTCCCATTACCCTCCCAATCCCGACTGTACCCAGGAGACAGGCGCTGTCGGTTTCTTCCTAGTCTCCAGACCGTGAGAACGTAGCTTTAGATTGCATCTAGGGGCCTGGCCAGTTTCACAGCCTGGTAATCGGGCAAAGGCTGTCCTTTGACCTGGGCTGCAAAGCCCACAGTCGGGCCTAACGCCCATCACCACGTGGGCAATACTATAGGGCGCCTGTTACGCTTGACTAAGAGGTCTAAATATAAAGAAATGGAGCCGGGCGTGGTGGCGCACGCTTGTAATCCCTGTGCTTGGGAGGCTGAGACAGGAGGATCGCCCGGGGTTCGAAGCCAGCCTCGGCTACTTAGTGAGGCTCTCAGCAACTTAGTGAGACCCTGTTTCCAAATAAAATATAAAATGGGCCTGGAAGTATAGCCCGGAGGTAGAAAGCCTCTGGGTTCCACCCCCAGTACCACCCCAATAAATAAATAAATAAATAAATATAAAGAAATGAACACTTTTTTGGAAGAGAGGCAAAATGACTCTATTCAAATCCCCTCTTGGGGTGGCGCAAGGGGTGGCGCACGCTTGCAATCCCAGTACTTGGGAGGCTGAGACAAGAGGATCTCAGTTCCGGGAGCGCCTCAGCTACTTAGTGAGGCCCTCTGCAGCTTAGTGAGAATTAATTAATTAATTTATTTATTTATTTATGTAGGTGGAACTGGGGTTCCTGTACCTCCCGGCTACACTCCCAGACCTATTATATATATATATATTTTTGGAAACTGGGTCTCTTAAGCCAGCGCGGCTGGCTTCGAACCTGCGCGATCCTCCTGTCTCTGCCTCCCAAGCCCAGGGATTACAAGCGTGCGCCACCACGCCCGGCTGTGAGAACTTATTTAAAAAATAAAATAATAAAAAATAGGGCTGGGGGTGTAGATCAGAGGCAGAATGCCCCTGGGTTCCGGCTTCGGTCCCGGAAAAAAAGAGAAAAAAGTTCCCTCTCATTTCAAAGACCAGGAAGGACTGCAGAGCTGGCTTCGCGGGCACATGGACCACTGAGGCACATGTCACCATTGCCACTTGCCCTTTGACATCAGGGGGCAGAGCCACGTCTAAAGAGCCCAAGAAATACACCAGACAGCAGACTGTCAATCACTGCCGGACAACTACTGCATTGTCGCAATGGAGAGGGATGGAAGCTGTCGCTTAGAAACACCTAGAATTCCCTGCTTGTCGGCTCTCGGGGTTAGGGTTTGACAGTACAATGTCCCTGGGACCTCATGCTCTGCAAGAAGCTACCTTGGAGGTGGGCTTGGGGGCGTGGCCTCAGAAGGCAGGGCGTGGCTGGGAGGGTGAGTATTGGGCGTGGCCTCAGAGGCAGGGCATGATTGGAGGTGAGTCTTGGGGGCGTGGCCTCAGAGGCAGGGTGTAGTTGGAGGTAGTCCTGGGAGCAGGGCCTTGGATGGCAAGGTGTGGCTGGAGGTGGGCCCTGGGGGCGTGGCCTCGGAAGGTAGGGCGTGGCTAGAGGTTGGTCCCGGGGCGTGGCCTAAGAGGGCAGGGCGTGGCTGGAGGTTGTCCTGGGGCGTGGCCTCGAAAGTCAGGGTGTGGCTGGAGGTTGGTCCCGGGGGCGTGGCCTCGGAAGGTAGGGCATGGCTAGAGGTTGGTCCCGGGGCGTGGCCTAAGAGGGCAGGGCGTGGCTGAAGGTGGGTCCTGGGGGCGTGGCCTCAGAAGGTAGGGCGTGGCTGAAGGTGGGCCCTGGGGCGTGGCCTCAGAAGGTAGGGCATGGCTGAAGGTGGGCCCTGGGGCGTGGCCTCAGAAGGTAGGGCGTGGCTGAAGGTGGGCCCTGGGGCGTGGCCTCAGAGGGCAGGGCGTGGCTGGAGGTGGGTCCTGGGGGCGTGACCTCAGAAGGTAGGGCGTGGCTGAAGGTGGGCCCTGGGGCGTGGCCTCAGAAGGTAGGGCGTGGCTGGAGGTGGGCCCTGGGGCGTGGCCTCAGAGGGCAGGGCGTGGCTGGAGGTGGATCCTGGGCCGTGGCCTGTACAGACAGCACGTATCTGGGTCCCTGGAGCTGTGGCCTTGGGGACTGTATTTGTCCCTCATTCCTTCCCTTACCCTTTCCACTTCCTACCACTGTGCCCTAAGGACCCGCAGCCCCAGCTCCTGCTTGGCAGCTGGTGTAAATAGTCTGAAATCTCCAGAGCTGTAAGCAAATAAACCTTCCTTCCTCTAAGTGTTGAGTGTGTGTCTGTGAGAATGCCGATAGGTAACTTCCTTTGTTTCTGATTTCTTACCTAGAAGGACACTCATAACTGTCTTGCAACACCAAAAAACCCGTTTACCTAGGACTTGCTATGTCCTGGGCGCTGGCTAATACGGCAGCCATTATTCTGGTTCACCTGTGGGCGGCCAGCAAACTGCTGATTTTGAAAGCCACAGTCCAAAATGCTCAAGTGGATTAGGGTCTGCCTGTGGTCAAGAGTGAGGTCGGTACCGAGGACGGCGAGGCGGAGGGAACAAGCTGAGGTCAGTCGCGTTGGCCGGGACTCTGGGCTGAGACTCGGCGATAAGGCCCCACCCGGGGCTCCTGGATGAGGGCTGGGGAGGGGCTCCCCCTTGGCCACGGAGACACTTCCCAGGACCCCGGCAGTGCCCGAATCCTCGGATAGCGCAGAACAATACGTATACTATTTTTCCCCATTTGTTTTTTACTGTAGATTTGAGCAACCTCAGCATATGATTGTTTTTCTTACTTTACAAAGTCAAAAACTTTTCCTTTTCACTTAAGTGAAATACTTTATGCCTTCTCTTTGGCAAATCTGAATCATCAGGATCACCACTTTTACATCTTGGGGCTCTTACTAAACATCTTATTGAAATAAGGTTTTTATCAAAATAAGATTTTAATATTTATCAAAAGAGGGTTTTAAGTATTTAATAATTCAGTTATTAACAAACCAAATGATTATTTAATGACTATTTATTAAATATATACTCATTTAATATATTATGAATTATGTGCCTATAAATCATAGATTATATAAATGACATATTTAATAATGTAAATGATGTTAATATTTCAATATCTTAAAATATTATTTAAGCCGGGTGTGGTGGCGCACGCTTGTAATCCCCGCTCTTGGGAGGTGGAGACAGGAGGATCGCGCTGGTTTGAAGCTATCTGCGCTGGCTTAAGTGACCCTGTTTCCAAATAAAAATGTAAAAATAGGTCTGGGAGTGTAGCCCGGAGGTAGAAGGGCTTCCAGGAACCCCAGTACCACCAAAAATTAATATTATTTAAACCTCTTATTTTAATAAGGTTTACTTAATAAGGGTTACTAGAACATAGGCACAAGGATGGTCAATGTGATAGTCAAGAGGACTACTGAGTGACATGGTGTGGATACGCTGAACAGAGTGATGGTGAGTGATGGTTCACATCCAGGCTAATGGCACCAGATCTCCTCAGGTTACTCTGAGCGGTGCACAGTGTAAAACACATGGCTTATTTTTGTAATTTTCTATTTGCTATTTTTATGCCACAATTGACCAACTGAAACCATCAAAAGCTAGACCCCGGGTAAGGGAGGAACGGTGTAATGTTCACCAAGCAACCCTGAGTACCAGGCACAGTGCGCTGAGCGCACTTCAACAGGAAGCATGCTCACCGTCTGCCAGAACATAAAATATAGTCAGGAGAAAAATACCCAAACACTCGCACCACCAGCTTAATCAATTTGAAGAGAGTTGTCCACTGTGCTGGGTAGACACTTGGAATTGACCCTCCCTTCCCCTTAATCGGGAGGTCAGAGAAAGCTTCCCAGGGGAGGGGACAGAACCTAACACCAGACAGAGGAAGAGAACTTGGCAGGGAGAAGTCAGTGGACACGCTGCACCGCCAACCTGGGCAGAAGGCACATGGCTCACTCGATGAACCAAAAGTATCTGAGAACATCTAGAGGTTACAATGTAAAACACACGGGGGAGAAGGGAAGAGTGCTCTGTGACAATAGATCACAATCTCTAGTCTCCACACACAGTTGGACCCTCCAAGCAAGCTGGCAACTCCGAAAGTGTGATCACAGCCACAGAGGGGAGCCGGGAGGATGGCATCCAGTTTTCGGTCATAAAGACCAAAACCCTTGTTACATATCACACAATGATGACGCTACTATTTGGTGATCACGGGACAGACATTGTACAGGAAGCATTAATTGAAAAAATTCTTACTTAACCCTTAAAATCACCCTATAAAGGCACGTGTATTTCTGGAAACACTGCCCTCGTCTTCTACAAAAGAAACAAAAAAAGCTCTCCAGCTAGCCGGGCGTGGTGGCGCACGCTTGTAATCCCCACGCTTGGGAGGCTGAGACAGGAGGATCGCGCAGGTTCGAAGCCAGCCTCAGCTACTTAGTGAGGCTCTCTGCAACTTAGTGAGACCCTGTTTCCAAATAAAATATAAAATGGGTCTGGGAGTATAGCCCGGAGGTAGAAAGTCCCTGGGTTCCACCCTCAGTAACATTAAAAAAAAAAAAAAAAAGTTCTTGGGCTCATATCCATTTTGACGTGTTCAGTTTCAAGGTTAAGCAGGTTGTTCGGTTTGACAAGGTTAAGCAGGTTTACTTCCCGCATGGATAAACGGCTCATCTAGATCCAGGTTTCACCGGATCTTTAATCTGACAACACGCGCGCATGATCAACTCCAAGATAGATAAAGACAGCTGAATGGCTTTCCAAACGCATCTGCCCGTTAACTCCCTTTTTGGCTGGACGCATACAAAAATCTCACTTAAACCATATTTTGTCAGATCTTAAAATAAGGGTTCTCAGTACCATTTGATATTGGAGAAAACCGGGGCGCAAAGCCAGCCACCGAGTAAAGCCCGCTTCCGTAAAGCTATCAAAGAGTCATGCAAAAATGCCATTTGAAACTACGGTTAAGGACGTTTAACTCCAAAGCTGCTCTCTTGACCACGCGGTGAGCATTTCTAACGCAGTCCCAACTCTTAAGTGAAGGCAGCGGAAACATAGGCTGCTGGGTAAAAGGACCTGCTGAACAAAACACGCAGAAAACCTCAAGGTCTCAAGACAGGGACCCTAGTGCTAGCACAAGTAGTGAAGAGCTACTCCGGCTTCCCCGGACCCGCCACCGATGGAAGGCGGCTATTGAGATGGACTAGAAGGCCCAGCCACAGACCTCAGCCATCTGCCTACCTGGCTGCTTCTCCTTGAACCCCGGAGTGCCTCCTCCAAATCCCTGCAGGGCCGGATTCTTCCACACCGCCTCGCCATTTCAGTGGTGCGTGGTGACAGCTCACACCTGGCTGCTCCCCGGGCCAAGCCAATTGCAGCCACCGCTGAACACACTACTGAAGTCGATAATTCATTCAGCCCAAACCTCATAATCCCTCCACCGATCGCAGAGACTGACAAAGGCATCATTGCCCCGGCCAGTTCCCCTGGGGCACGATGGGAACAGGTGAGGCTTTCATTTGCTCCAGCGGCCCGCGCGGGCGTTTGAAGGTCAAACAACACCTGGGCGTTTCTTTGAAATCAATTAATTGAGCCTGATGATTTAGAGTTCGTCTCGCTGAAAGGCTCGCCGGGTCTCGCCATGGTAGAGCCAGACCCGCTTTTGAAAACTCTCTGGGTCCCCTTCAGCCCCGGCGTCATCGCAAGGTGATGAATAATAACGCTGTTCAGGGTTAAGATGTGGACCAGGCTGAGGAGAGGGGAGGAGGAGAGATGGCTCTCAAAGAGCTGGGCACTGGGGCGCAGGTGTTTGTAGTGGTAAGGAAATTAGAGCCAGCCAAAGAGAATCAGCCGGGGAAAAAGGGGGATAGATATTTCCTTAAAAAAAGGGGGGGGGGACTAGCTCTCAAGCTGTAAGCGTGCAGAGACGGCACCCGGGTGACACGTTTACAATTAGGGCTTCCCAGTTGGCCCGTCTGTTTGTTCTCCTTTTAGTTGGTTTTTGGGGAAACCCTGCCTGTAGAAAAAAACACAGAACACAGGCGTGGCGTATACAGAGATGGTGTGATTCAAACTGGGGCGAAGAACCCCGACCTCATCTACCTGCTGTGTCCCAGGCCATCAGGGGCATCTAACCACAGGTCAAATAGCACCCGTCAAGAAAATAACAACACAAACAATACTAATAATACAAATGAAGATTGAGCATGGTGGCGCCTGCCCGTAATCTCTGTACTTGGGGAGGCTGAGACAGGAAGATGGCGGGTTCGAGGACAGCCTCAGCAAGTAGTGAGACTCTCATCAACCTAGCGAGACCCTGTTCCTACATAAGAAACAAAATCAAGCTGGGAGTGTAGCTCCAAGGAAGAGTGCCTCTGGCTTCAATCCCCCAAATTCTCCCCCCATAATACAAATGACAATAATGATAATACAAAAATAATAATAAAGCTGGCAAGAACGTAAGGGGAAAAGAAACTACTGTACTCTGTCGGTGAGATTGCAAATTACTCCACGCGCTAAGAGATCAGTAAAGATTTCTTCAAATGACTCCGAATGGAATCACCAGAGGACCCAGCTACAGCACTCCTTGGTATCTTTCCAAAAGAACTAAACTCAGAATACCACAGCGATACCTGCATACTCACGTTTATAGAAACAGAATCCACAACGTCTCAATTATGGAAGCAGCCTAGGTGTCCGTCCACGGAGGGATGGAGAAAGGGAATGAGGTGTAGACATACAACGGAGTTTTACCAGGTCATAAAGAAGAAAATGATGGCCATTTGCGGGTAAATTAACGGAACTGGAGAATACCACGCAAAGTGAGGTCTACGGGGCTGAGAGTCAAGGGCCACGCGGTGTTCTTCATACGTGGAGGGCAGAGAGATGAAAGGACAGAAATGAGCTGGAAGAAACGAGGAGAGAGACCAGGGGAGGAGTGGACGGGGCTTGGGGATGAAGAAGGGGCGGTCTGGAGAAAGCAGCAGACCGAATGGTGTTATCTGCGCGTATATAACATCTCACAGCAAATCTTACTCCCATGGACAATTCGAATGCACCAATGAAAAGCTATCAATGAAATAAGTGCCTTAAAATATAAATAAAGGTTAGAAGCGTATTCAATCACATATAATTAGAATATACCAACAGAAATATTTTCTTTTTTCCTTTTTTAAAATTTTTTATTGGTGCATTATATTCATATATCATATTGGGGTAAAAAAACGTGTGTGTGTGTGTGTGTGTGTGTGTGTGTGTGTGTGCACGCTTGTAATCCCCACGCTTGGGAGGCGGAGACAGGAGGATCGCGCAGGTTCGAAGCCAGCTGCGGTGACTTAAGAGACCCTGTTTCCAAATAAAAAAATATATAAATAGGTCTGGGAGTGTAGCCCGGAGGTAGAAGGCCTTCCAGGAACCCCAGTACCACCAAAACCAAACCAAAAACAAACAAAAAAAATTGTGTATACATACATGTACACATCACCAATTTAACCCCTACCCAATTCAATTCCCACCCCATTCCCTCCCCATCCCTCCTTCCCATGCTTGGCTTAGTGGTTGACTTCAATACCAATGGAAATATTTTAAGAAAACAAATAATTTAAAAAGTAAAAATGAAGAATATTTATTTATTTATTCTTCTTTTTGTGTGTTGTACTGGGGATGGAACTCAGGGACATTCTACCTCTGAGCTACACCCCCAGCCCTATTTTTATTCTTTATTTTGAAACAGGGTCTCACTATGTTGTGGATAGCCGCACTAAGTAGCTGAGGCTGTCCTCGAACCTGCGATCCTCCTGTCTCAGGATCCCAAGTACTGGGATTATAAGCGCGTGCCACTAAGCCCAGCTTAAAAATGAATATTTAAAGGATTGTTAAGCATGGGGGTGACACAAGCCAATTTATATTTTGAGAACGGGTCACTATAGCTGCAGGATGGGAGGAGGCCGCGGCGTCCGGGGCGAGGGGTGGTGGTGTTGGATCGGCGTGGATGCAGGCAGACCAGCCAGAAGGTGAGCTGCAGTGTTCAGAAAAGGCAAGTTGGTGGCTTGGCCCTGGGTGGGGAGAAAGAGAGCGGCTCAAGAGACAGCCTCAGAGTGGGACCCATAGAACCTGGCCATAAGAGTGGGATACGGAGCCAGGCGTGGTGGCGCACGCTTGCAGTCCCAGCATTCGGGAGGCTGAGACAGGAGGATCATGGTTCGCAGACAGCCTCAGCTATTTAATGAGCCCCTCTGCAAAATCAGTGAGACCCTGTTTCAAAAAATAAAGGATAAAAAGATAGGGCTGAGGGTGTAGCTTGGAGGTCGACTGCCCCTGGGTTCCATCCTCAGTACCACATACACACACACATAAAAAGAGTGAGATCAGGGCGGTGGAGGCTTGTTCATTTCTTCTGCGTGAGCAAATGGACAGACAATGGCTGTTCACCCATGGAACCCTGGCGGCCGAAAGGGCTGGACCTGCCTAGTGTGTGTGGCTCCAGGCATTCAAAGGGCCACAAGGAGACAGCTGATAGCGGGTCTGGAGTTAAGAAGCAGATCAAGACTGGAGATAAAACGGTGAGTCACCGGGCAGGCTGCCTGTGCGGCCGCAGTGATGGCTGGGGAGATTAAGTCAGGACAGGAGGGGGCCTGGGACTCGCATCAGCTCCTGCCTAGGCGGGAGGGGGTGGGCCTGCAAGGCCGGAGGTGGCCCAGGGGAGAGGGCGCTGGGGAAGGGACAGGAGGGGACAACGGCTGAGGTTTGGGGGAGAAGCTTTCATCCGAGCCTTTACACACCCCTTTCTTTCTTTCTTTCTTTCTTTTTTCCTATCTCTCTCTCTTCTTTCTTTCTTTTTCTTTCTTTCTTTTTTTCTTTCTCTTTCTTATTTCTTTCTTTCTTTCTTTCTCTTTCTTATTTCTTTCTTTTTTTCTTTCTCTTTCTTCTTTCTTTCTTTCTCTTTCTTCTTTCTTTTTTTCTTTCTCTTTCTTCTTTCTTTCTTTCTTTTTCTTTCCCTATATCTTCCTTCCTTCCTTCCCCCCCCTCTCTCTCTCCCCCTTTCCTTTCTCTCTCTCTCTCTCTCTCTCTCTCTCTCTCTCTCTCTCTCTCTCTCTCTCTGTCTCTCTGTCTCTCTCTATCTCCCTCTTTCTCCTTCCTTCCTTCCTTCCTTCCTTGTGCTGGGGATGGAACCCAGGGGCATTCGACCTCCGAGCTACACCCCCTGCCCTATTTTTTTATTCTTTATTTTGAAACAGGGTCTCACTAAGTTGAGAGGGCCTCACTAAGTAGCTGAGGCTGTCCGCGAACCTAGATCCTCCAGTCTCAGCCTCCCAAATGCTGGGATTACAAGCATGCACCACCGCGCCCAGCTTACTTGTATTCTTTTTAATTTTTTCTTGCAGTACTAGGGATGGAACCCAGGAGCATTTTACTTCCAAGTGACACCCCCAGCCTTATTTTTTATTCTTTATTTTTGAAACAGGGTCTCACTGAGTTGCAGAGGGCCTCACTAAGTAGCCGAGGCTGTCCATGAACTTCGATCCTCCGGTCTCAGCCTCCCCAATGCTGGGATGACAAGCGCGCGCCACCACGCCCGGCTTTATTTATTCTTTATTTTCAAATAGGGTCTCGCTGAGTTGCAGGGCTCATTCTACCCGTTCTGTAGGCAAGGAAACAAGCTAGAATAGAGGAAGAAATCTGTAAGACCTAAAAGCATGTGCATGCGTGATATAACACCCTTTTAATTAGCATTTGGTTCCAAAATATTTTTTTAAAAAGTCCTAGATTGTAAACACACATTATCCTTGTTTTACCCTACACACTGACTCTTTGACGGTCCTAACAATCGCTATGATTTAAGTGTGAAACCACCTTTCTCCTTCTAGCTTTTTTTAATTTAATTTTATTTTTTAGGAATGAGGACTGAACCAAGAAACCTTGTACCTCTGAGCTACACCCCTAGCTATTTTTTTTTTTTAATTTGAAACAGGGTGTCACTAAGCTCCCGAGGGTCTCGTTTAATTGCTAAGGCTGACCTCAAACAAGCAATCCTCCCGTGTCAGCCTCCCAAGTGCTGAGATTACATGTGCACCCAGTTTAGCACTATCTGTCTTTCCCTGAGCCGCTTCGCAAAGAAGCGTAGCTGCCTACCTACCCAGTCAATTTTCATTCTCTGACACTAGCTTTCTCTACTGCCTCTCCAAGCTGGGGTGCCCCATCTAATTAGCCCTCCAGAGCTTTCTGCAAATTAATCACCCTAAATCCTAAAGCTCAGCAAAAAGTGTCTCAGCCTGACCCCAAAAACCACAACTATTTTTGGCACCGAAAGAATGCTTTTCCTGGCTGCCACGAGGGCCTCTGAGAATGGCCACAAGGACCAGGCGGGGCTCTTATGAACTGCGGGACCATCCATCGCTGGGGGCCTGGGGATCCAAGGAGGAGCGCCTTCTCTTTACTGCAAAACGGGTCTCCAGCCAGAAACTTGCTATTTCGCCATATCCACTGTGTTTCCACAGGCAGAGCCTTTCCCCAGGACCTCTTTTTCCTTTCATATTCAGAGAGACCGGGCCTTGATTAGCTAAGCATTGGATTCCTGCAGTGTTTGGGGTTACTTTTCAATCTAAGACCTAATCATATTTTGCAAGGGCCTGTAAAGTCCTAAAGGCCAGCAAACCCACAGAGAACCGACTTCCCTGGCACCACCGTTTGCTGTGTCTTTCACCCATGCACGGTCTTGGTTTAAAATTGAGTCAGTGTTTGGGAGCGTTTAGTATATGCCAGCGTCGGTGCTAGAAGGTCATATATTCTATTAGTTTTATAATCCTCACAAGGACTCTTGGAAGTGAAAGTCGTTATTGTGCTTTTACTGGTAGAACAGGGCTAAGTAACTTGTTTAAAATGTTGACGAATTTTGCCTGCCTATAATCCCAGGATTTGGGAGGCTGAGGCAGAAGGATCGTAGGTTCGAGGCCAACCTCAGCAACTTAGTGAGCCCCTCAGCAACTTAACAGAACCCTGATTTAAAAAAAAAAATTAGCCAGGCGTGGTGGTACACGCTTGTAATCCCCGCGCTTGGGAGGCGGAGACAGGAGGATCACGCAGGTTCAAAGCCAGCCTCAGCTACTCAGTGAGGCTTCCAGCAACTTGTTTCCAAATAAAGTATAAAATAGGTCTGGGAGTATAGCTCGGAGGTAGAAAGCCTCTGAGTTCCACCCCCAGTACCACCAAAAAACCCCCCCAAAAAACCTGAACCCAAGTGGGTCAGCCCCCGGCATCCCCCATGGCTGGCCACGGTCCTGGATTCTGGAGCACACCACAGGACACAGGGTGATTTCTCAGTAACTGAGTATTTTTTCTCCCAACTAATCAAAGATGCGCTTTATTTATTTATCTACTTAGCAACACCTTGGTGGTAGGAACAGCCCTTTCTTAACAGGCCCAAGGATCCTGGTGCCTGGCTCCAATCTTAGCATCAAACGGACGCCATGTTTTCTGTTCCTGAGTGGTGTAGGTGATTTATTCCTAAAGACAGAAGGAAACCCATCTCCAGTGATGATGGAGGGATTTTGCAGACAAAGCCTACCTGATCCTTTTAGGAAACACCTAAGAGCTGCACACACCTTATGTTTCTATAACCAATCGCTATCGATTTTATAGCCATATTCTCTTGTTTCTTAAAAGTCACACATTATATATATATTTTTTTATTATATATTTTTATATTTATATATTTTATAAAATATATTTATATTTATATATTTTATATATTTATATTTTAATATAAATTTTAAATATAGATATGTATATATATATAATTTTTTTTTTTTTGGTGGTACTAGGGATGGAACCCCGAGGCTCTCTACCTCCGGGCTATACTCTCAGACCTATTTTATATTTTATTTGGAAACAGGGTCTCACTAAGTTGCCGAGAGCCTCACTCACTAAGTAGCTGAGGCTGGCTTCGAACCTGCGTCATCCTCCTGTCTCAGCCTCCCAAGCGCGGGGATGACAAGCGTGCGCCACCACGCCCGGCTTCATAAAATATATTTGCAAATGGCATAATTTTGTTCTTCTTGACGGGTGACCACATTTTCCTTCCCCCTTCATCTGCTGACGGACACCGAGGCTGGTTCCGTAACTGGGCTACGGTGAACCGTTTTGTGGTGCGCGTGGGTACGCAGGGAGCGCTGTAGTGTTCTGCCTTTAATTCTTTGGTCCAGCGGCCTCACACGGTGGGTCCGCTCCTGGTCTTTTGAGGAAACTCCCTACTGGTGTCCGCAGTGGTTGTCCTACTGTACAACCCCACCATCAAGGCGCGATTGTGTCATTTGCGGGAAAACGGATGCAACTGGAGGGTACCATGCCAAGCGAGGTCAGACAGCCTCAGAAAGTCAAGGGCCACGTGTTTTCTCATCTAGGGAAGCGAGAGAGAGAGAGTTGGAAGGAACAGGGAATTCTAAAACATGAGGAGAGGCCTGCAGAGTAACTAAAGAGGGACCGCGGGAGGAAGAGGGGAGTTGGGGTTGGATATGGCCAAGTAACGGGCTGCTCTTGGCAAACAAGTGATGCTTAGGTGAGCGCATCACGACCCATCTAACTGTCTGGAGGGACAGGGGGAGGGCAGGGCTGTGAGCGCACTGGGACGCTTCGCCACGAATCTCACTGTGCCGGCTGGTTATTATGCACCAATAAAAGGTAAAATATGTGCACATATATGGTTATATCATATTATGTGCACACGTAAATAAAATCACAACAAATCCTATCCTTCCATATAATTAGAATGGACCATTTAAAAAAATCCAATCCTGTCCTCAAATACATATATATTTGCATATATGTATATAATATATATACATTTATATATTATATATTTATATGTTTACATAAATATAAATTTGTATAAACATACTTATGTATTATAAATTTATATGCAATAAGTTTATTAAATATATAAGACATTGTGCTATATAATTATGTTATATAATATGTACTATATAAATATATAATTATTATATATTATATAGATTTATTATATACAAATTTAATAAATGTATATAGTATACATGGATTTATATACAGCAAATATATAAATATATTTATATTTATATATAAAATATATTTATATTTATTTACAAATATAAATATATATTTTAAATAAAAATAAAAATAAAACTATGAATATTTTTATTTAAAATATATTTATATATAAATAAATATAAATTTATATTATTTGAGGAAACTCTCTACTGATCTCTGCAGTGATTGTCCTAATTTACAACCCCACCATCAATGTGTAATTATGTCATTTATAATTATGTTATATGTTATATATGTCAATATATAATTATGTCAATATATAATTATGTTATATAATACATACTATATAAATATGTAATTATCATGTATTAGTTATTATATATAAAATTAATAAATGTATATATTATTTATAGATTTTTATATAGCAAATATAAAAATAAATATAAATATAAATATATTTAAAATGCAGATATGTTTATATATAAATATAAATCTATACTATATAATTATACATAATACATACTATATAAATATTTAATTATATATTACATAGATTTATTATATATAAGTTGAATAAATGTATATATTATACATAGATTTTTATATAGCAAATATATAAATATATATTTGGTCTCTAAATGGAAGCAATGAATTTATTTTCTCTTGGCAGAAGCTTAGAAGCCTCTGGGATGCATGCAGTGATCCTTTGACACTGGGAAGCCAGGCCTGGGATCCATCCTGATACCCACCCAGCCTCCAGCAGTTATGCAAGCTCTTCCAGCTCTAGGGCCCTTCCATCCTCTGCCTCTGTCTCAGGCCATTTCATTCTGTCCTCAGGGAAACTTAAGACTTCTCCTCCTTGCCAGAGTTCAGCTTCAGCGGACCTCGGCTTTGCCGGAGGCCGAGTTTCTGGAGAAGCCGAAGGTCTGGGAAGCATCAGCCATCTGTCGGGTGGGTGGGGGTGGGCAGTGGTGCAGAGTTTGTACCGGGGAAGAGAGAGAAGTTCCTCTGTAGCGCTTAAGCACGTACACTGGGCATGGGGTGGGGGCAGGAGCTGTTGGGTCCTGTTCTTATCAAGAAAATGGCTTTTGCAGATAATCCTCCTCTGTGGAAACTCCTGAGATGGGAGGTTTCTGAACCACAGGAAAAAAAAAAACACGTCCATCTATTGAAGACCTGATATGAGAGCCACCCTGTCACTATTTCTTGGCCAGAGCTGTTATGCATTAAGCACACATGTCAGACATATAGCATCAAAATAGTGCAGGAAGTACTGACAGCCTTCTCCATCTCTTGCTAAACTTGCTAAAATGAATGAGCCAAAAGTGAGCCATATGGTTGTACCAGCAACGGTAGCTGTCAGGAGGTCAGATTAAAAGGCCAGCAAGCGCTCAGTCTCCGCATCCCCATCCGGGCACCCAGCACCAGGGATGAGGAGCGTGAGCGTCCTGGGCTTATCAGTCTTGATGTCTTAATCTAGGAGCTCTTGTGCTCATCAGGAGCTGTGCCCCCATTCTACCACCAACATTTGGTGGCATCACTGACAATTAGGAAAATATTATTAGCATGATGATCTCACTACAATATGAAAGAGAAATAAGAGTTAATTTATAATAAAATGATACTCTTTTAGTACTGGGGATCGAACCCGGGGTGGGGGGGGAGGCAGTCTATCTCTGAGCTACACCCTCAACCCTTTTCGTTTTATTTTGAGACAGGGTCTTGCTAAGTTGCTGAGACTGGCCTTGAACCTGTGATCCTCCTGTCTCAGCCTCCCAAGTCCTGGGATTTCAGGTGTGGGCCATACGGTGCATTTTCACACGTAAGTCTCAGGCATGACTACGCCAGAAGACAGAGGGAGGCGCGCATCCACTCACGCTGAATTCGTCGTGGATTCCAGAAAAGCTGGAATCCTGATGGAATGTTGCCTGTCCTTTAACTTTCTATTTCACTGTGAAGCGAAAACTCATAACGCACATTCGTACAGAAGTGGGATAGTTGTGAGTGTAACGGCAACAAAGTGAAACTGACTCTCAGCCCAGGTGTTCGTGGATGGTGCTGTCATTGTGATAGGGTTTCCTGAAGGGGGGAACAATGTTCAGGTCAACTCTGAAGGCAAGCAATGATAACTTGGCCTCTGTGGTTTTATTTCTGGAAAATACAAGGATATTACAGAATCATCCATCCATCCATCCATCCATCCATCCATCCACCTGCTTAGCTATCATGTAGTTTAGGTTCTATATAGGACATGCAGCTGGGCATGGTGGTGCATGCCTATAACCCCAGTATTTGGGGGGCCTAGACAGGAGGATCACAGACTCAGGCCGGCCTCAGCAACGTACGGAGACCCTGTTTCAAAAATAGTACCGTGAGCCGGGCGTGGTGACGCACGCTTGTAATCCCCGTGCTTGGGAGGCAGAGACAGGAGGATCACGCAGGTTCGAAGCCAGCCGCGCACAGGCTTAGGAGACCCTGTTTCCAAATAAAAATGTAAAAATAGGTCTGGGAGTGTAGCCCGGAGGTAGAAGGGCTTCCAGGAACCCCAGTACCACCAAAAAAAAAAAAAAAAAAAAAAAAAAAAAATATATATATATATATATATATATATATATATATATATATATATATATATATAGTAGCATGGAGGTAGAATGCCCCTGGCTTCAATACCCAGTACCTCAAAATAAAAAGATAATTATATGCAGGCTTTCAACCAAATGCCCAGCAGGATGTCTGAAAATCACCGAACACTAGGAAGCTTTCCGATGTTGTACATCTATCTTACGCGTTGCTGGCCACCTTTAATAATCCTCCCAGCCGCCACCCACGAGATGTGAGGAGTAGCCCTCCAGTTGTGACAATCTAATTCACGCCTGTGGATTCCCACAGAGCGGTGGTGGCGGTGCTTCTTTCGAGAACTATCTTCTGATAGAAACACCAGGGAGAGGCTGCCTAAAGCAGTCTGTGCTGTGCCCCCAAAGGTGCTTAATTCTCATCTTCCTAGAGACATCCTTCATCCCTGTTAGAGCTCAGATAAGTCAGTCTCTGGCCTCTTACATCCCTTGTCCCTAGCTCTGCCTCCTGGACCAGAGGCCCCCGCTTCCAAGTTCCTGCTGGTTCTCTTGTTTAGATCTGCAATTAGTGGCCTGCTAAGCAATGCCGATACGTCTAAGTTTCACATGAGCATCCTCCGAAATAGATGCTTGACTCCTTAGAAAGCAGTATTTTGGGGTAACGCTCTTAACATATTCTGTAGAAGCACTTGTGGATCGGTAGTGAGTTAATAGGGGTAAAGGCTTGAGAAAATGGAATTCATACAGTTTGGATTTAAGAAAATGCAAATATGAGCCTGGTGTGGTGGCGCACACCTGTAATTCCTGTACTTGGGAGGCTGAGACAGGAAGATCGCAGGTTGGAGGCCAGCCTCAGCTATTTAGAGCTTCAGCGGCTTAGCAAGACCCTGTTTTAAAATAAAGATGACAGGCCGGGCGTGGTGGCGCACGCTTGTACTTGTAATCCCCGTCCTTGGGAGGCTGAGACAGGAGGATCGCGCTGGCTTAGGAGACCATGTTTCCAAATTAAAAAAAAAAGTAAAAATAGGTCTGGAAGTGTAGCCTGGAGGTAGAAGGGCTTCCAGGAACCCCAATACCACCAAAAAGTAAATAAATAAATAAATAATAAATAAATAAATAAAACAAACAAAACCCTTTTAATACTGAGTCCGTCCCTTGAGTCCCCACTTTCGAGAGACGCTGCCCTGTTTAATATCCCTCCAGTCCATAAAGGAAGTTCACTCATCGGGAAGCCTCATCGTGAAAACATTCCTTTACCTTTTATATGGAACAAGAAACCCGGTCAAAATGATCGGGTCGGCTCCAGACCCAACCTCACGATCCCACGGACGACAGATTGCATAAAAGCCAGGCAGGCCACAGGAAGTGGGATTATTTTGGTAGTTAGCAGGTGGGGATGTTGCCTAATTTACCTCCTAGTGGCCGCAGGATTTGGCACTGACCCTTTGCCTGGCCGTGATCTACCAGTGATGCGTGCCATTTTGCGAGCTAAGATCTCATTTTTCTGATATGCTCAAATATACAGGTGTGTGTTCCTGTAAACACATGTTTATATGCACACGCATATGTGCAACTCTGTCTATACACATACGCACGCAATATATACATATATGCATGCAATATATACACATATATGTATATGCATATGTACATATGTGTGCGTGCGTGTGCGCGTGTGCGTGTGTATCTGACAAAAGTGAGTTTGTGCCAAATGCCCATCAGGAGACAATATTTTTTTTTGAAGATTTAAAGAAGTTTATTAGAAAGATAGAAATACAGAAAATAGAAATACAGCCCCATGCCAGAATGGCATGGGAGGGTGACTCGAAATGAATATTGGAGACGATATTGTGGAGAGAAAAATCAAGAATGTGGAAGTTCCTGATAGTATTTTGTTGTTGTTGTTGTTGGATTTGAACTCTAAGAGGCCAGGTGACTCCTTAACAGGTTTATCGCTATCTTCTCTTTCCCTATTTGATCTGGCACCTGTTGGAAAACTTTTAAGAATGCATCGTATGAAGCTGCTCATGTGGTCTGCCCTGTAATCCCACTCCATGAGAGGCTAAGACAGGAGGGTCACAGGTTGGAGGCCCTCAGCAATTTCGTGAGACCCCGCTTCAAAATAAAACAGGGCCGGGATGTAGCTCAGAGCTAAAATGTCCCTGAGTTCAATGCCTACTATTACAAATAAATAAATTAAAATTAAAAAATAAAAGCTGGGCGTGGTGGCTCATGCTTGTAATCCCAGTGCTGGAGAGGCTGAGACAGAGGCTTGCAAGTTGGAGGCCCTCCGCAACTCAGTGAGACCATGTTTCAAAATAAAAAATGAAAATTAGGGCTGGAAGGTGTAGCATGGAGGTAGAATGCCCCTGGGTTCAATCCTCAGTATAAATAATAAACAAACAAACAAATAAATAAATAAATATTAAAATAGGGCTAGGATGTAGCTCAGAGGCAGAATATCCCTGGGTCCAACCCCCAGTATTATAAATAGATAAATTAAAATTAAAAAATAAAATAGGGCTGGGATATAGCTTAGAGGTAGAATGTCCCTGGGTTCAATCCCCAGCAATACACACACACACACACACACACACACACACACACACACACACACATACTTAATGAAGGAAACTTTCATATAAAAAATTTCCTGGAGACAGGCACCACTACCCCAGCCTACAGATATAAGAACATTAAAGTTCAAAGAAGTCTCTTGACCTTTACAAGCAGAAAGGGGCAGAGTTCCAGCCCAGGTCTGTCTGTCCCCAAAGCCTGTGCCCCTAACACGCCATCCTTCCATCCCTCTTCTGCTGAGGAGGAGATGGGGGTGTGGAGGACTATCTTCTGGGAGCCGGCGGGCCTGGGCACCGGGGATGACAGGTCCAGGGGCCGGTGTAACTGTGGAGAGGAGCCCGAGCCAGGCAGGAGGAGGCTTTCTGGGGACACAGGTGGAGGGGGCGAGTCCCACGTGTGAGGACGCAGAGCGTCTGACTCAGGAGAGCCGAGGCCAGGATGCCCACACAGCCACCTGCGTCCTGGGAGCCCCGCAAGGCGTCTCCTCAGTCTCCAGCTCAGACAACCGAGCCGCATGAGTCAGCTCCTGGCCTCCTTTGCAACGCTCCGGGCCAGGTGTCTGCAGACACCCAGGGGGAGGGTGGATGAGAGATGAATTGCTATCTGGCTCCCCGCAGGCCGGGCCAACTGTGATAACCGACAGAGGAAGCCACAGAATCTATGTTGTGCCGGGAAAGTCACCAAGAAGAGGCTTAAAGACACAGGAAGATCCGAGGACCTGATCCCAGAATGGTGGGCAGGGGCGGCTGGCCTAGAGGTCGTGGCTGGTAAATGAACCCCTCTAGCTGGGCTGGGGACCACTAAGGGGTGTCTTCATCCTTCCTTTGGGTCTGAGAGCCATGGAGGCCACTGGCCTCCAGCTCCAGCCTCCCCACCGGGGCTTGCTGGAGAAACAGCAGCCCACCCTGCCCAGGGAAACGGGACCTTAGAGGAACGGGAGCCTTTATTCCACCAAATCAAATTGAATGTAACATGAAATGTTCGAGATGCAGGGACAGTCCCCGTACCCTGCTAACCCTCACCCATGGGTCCATCTTGGGTACTTAGGTACTTAGGATCACTAAGTATGCTAGGAGGTGGACTTAGTCCTCCTGGTCGCTGGGATGTTCCAGTAGCTCAGAGGCACTAAATGTGTTTTGACCATGACCAATGTCCCATCATGACCGGCTCATCGGGGGCCGTAACCCCCACACAGGTGAGAGCACATCTGTACACGGAACCCACAGCCTGCACCGCCCTCCTCGGCTGGCTCTCCCGGGGGTTCTAAACCCAGTCCACCCTCCACACCCGCCCAGGCCAGGGAGGGCCCTTCACCACCGCACAGACGCAGTCCCCCCTGGGCCACAACCTTTCCCACAGGCACTTCCAAAGGCAATCCCAGTCCTCTAGCTTCGCACCGGTGCCATATTTACTGGAATACTCAGGCATTTTCTTTTTTTTTTTTTTTTTTTTTTTTTGCTATTTAACAAGTATAATACGGACAACCAATTATAACATCCCTATCTTTTTTTTTTTATCTTTTAAAGTATCTTGGAGGAAATTTTTGTGTATCTTTATTCATTTGTTGGTACTGGGGTTTGAACTCAGGGGCGTTCTACCTGCCAGCTACATCCCAGACCTTTTTATTTATTTATTTATTTTGTTTTGAAACAGGATCTCTTTAGGTGGCTGAGGTCGACCTCCAACCTGTGACCCTCTTGTCTCAGCCTCCCCGGTACTGGGATGACAGGTGTGTGCTGCCACGCCCAGCGGTGCGTCTTTCCTTAATGTATCTCCCAGGAAGTTTTCGCATGTTGTACCCCTACTCCAATCTTCCTCATGAGCACTATAGCTTCTCCTGCTCCATACCATGCTGGGGATGGAATTCAGGACACTGGATGTATACTAGGAAAGTTCTCTGCCACTGAGCCCAGCCCCAGGCCCCAGCACTACGGTTGATACTGTTGGGTTTTGTATAACGCAGTGTTATTAGAAACACATATGTGGTGTGTTTGTATATGTAACTTGACCTAAGTGACACACACACACACACACACACACACACACACACGGTAGTGGCCCAGCTGGATTTCAAACACAACCTACTAGGAGACTCAGCCTCCCTTCCTAACCCCACACTTCACCCCTCTGGCATACCAGGCTCTTTTTCTTAACTTTTATGGCAGCCTTAGGGAGGCCAAGTTTTCAGGAGTTTCTGTTCAGTTCAGTTGCCAATGTTTTTTTCAGGTTTTCTACCTCTGTCCTCAAACCCCTTTTATTTTGATTTGGAAACAGAGTCTCACCGAATTCCCAAGAGTCTCACTAAGTTGCTGAGGCTGGCCTCAAACCTCTGATCCTCTTGCCTCAGCCCCCCAAGTACTGGGATTCCAGTTGTGTTATACACCGCACCCAACTCAATGACCAACTTTTCAAATTAGAATATTTGGATTTTTAGTGTTAAGGTTTTTTTTTTGAGTTCTTTATATATTCTAATTAGTACTCCTCTATAAATCAGAGGAGTAGCTGGCAAAGTTTGTCTCCCATTCTGTAGGCTCTCTCTTCAGATTCTTGACTGCTTCCTTTGTTGCAGAAGCTTTTTAATTTGATATCATCTCATTTATTGGTTCTTGATTTTATTGCCTGAGCTTTAGGGGTCTTATTAAGGAAGCCTCTGCCCATCCCTCTAAGGTGGAGAGTTTGTCTTATACAAACAGCCAATAGAGGCATAAAAATATGTTCAGTGTCACTAGAAATCAAGGAAATGCAAATCAAAACTACACTGAGATTCCACCTAACTTTAGGCAGAATGGCAATTATCAAAGATGAAAACAATAATAAATGCTGGCGAGGATGTGGAGAGAGAGGAACACTTATACACTGTTTTGGGGATTGTAAATTAGCACAACCACTACTGATATCAGCGTGGAGGCTCCTCTAAAGACTAGGAACAAAACCACCACGTGGCCCAGCTAGATCACTCCTTGGTATCTTTCCAATAGAATAAAAGTTTGAATACTACAGTGATAAGTGCATATCCCTGTCTACAGCAGCACAACTCATGATGGCCAAATGGTGGAAACAGCCTAGTGTCCTTCAACGGATGAGAGGATGAAGAGAATAAGGTGCCCGCACAGCGGAGTTGTGGACAGCCATCAAGAGGAGCCACGCTGTGTCATTTGCAGGAAGTGGTTACGGAGCTGGAGAATCTGACGCTAAGTGGGCTCAGCCAGTCTCAGCAAGTCAACAGTCCTGCGTTTTCTCTTATGGGGAAGCTAGAGAGAAAATAAAGAAAAGAAAAGAAAAGAAAAGAAAAGAAAAGAAAAGAAAAGAAAAGAAAAGAAAAGAAAAGAAGAAAAGAAAAGAAAAGAAGAGAAAAGAAAAGGAAAGAAAAGAAAAGAAGAGAAAAGAAAAGGAAAGGAAAGGAAAGAAAAGGAAAGGAAAGGAAAAGAAAAGAAGAAAGAAAACAAAAGAAAACAAAAGAAAAGAAAAGAAGAGAAAAGAAAAGGAAAGAAAAGGAAAGAAAAGAAAAGGAAAGGAAAGAAAAGAAAAGAAAAGAAGAGAAAAGGAAAGGAAAGGAAAGAAAAGGAAAGGAAAGGAAAAGAAAAGAAGAAAGAAAACAAAAGAAAACAAAAGAAAAGAAAAGAAAAGAAGAGAAAAGAAAAGGAAAGAAAAGAAAAGGAAAGGAAAGAAAAGAAAAGAAAAGAAGAGAAAAGAAAAGGAAAGGAAAGGAAAGGAAAGGAAAGGAAAGGAAAGTAAAGGAAAGGAAAAGAAAAGAAAGGAAAAGAAAAGAAGAAAGAAAACAAAAGAAAAGAAAAAGGACTTCAGGTGAACGAGGAGAGAGACCAGGAGAAGAGTGGAAGGGATTCAGGGAAGGAGGAAGGGGGGGGGGGAGGAGACTCAAGGAAGGAAATAGAATAAACAATATTATGACTATAAATGAAGCTTTTGCTACTAATCTTTCTAGTATCTACGGGGAGGGCGACGGTGGGATTGGGTTAAGGAGAGAAGCTCACTGAGAGATGCTGTGGGCCAAAATGAACGTAGCCTTTTCAGTCTCACTCTGGCATATAATTATATCACCCCTATAAAGAGTAAGTAAAAAATAACAAAAAAGAGAGTCTAATAACTCCTCTTTTACACGAAGAAAGTGGATTCAAAAGCTTAGAAGCTGTCGGACCTGGTGGCCCCGGGCTTGTAATCCCAGTACTGAGGAAGCTGAGATGGGAGGATCACAGGTTCGAGGCCAGCCTCAGCAACTCAGGAAGAGTCTAAGCAACTTAGCCAGACCTTGTTTCAAAATAAAACATAAAATAGGGCTGGTGTCGGGCGTGGTGGTGCACGCTTGTAATCCCCGCGCTTGGGAGGCAGAGACAGGAGGATCGCGCAGGTTCGAGGCCAGCCGCGCGCGCTGGCTTAGGAGACCCTGTTTCCAAATAAAAATGTAAAAATAGGTCTGGGAGTGTAGCACGGAGGTAGAAGGGCTTCCAGGAACCCCAGTACCACCAAAAAATAAAAAATAAAATAGGGTTGGTGTGTGTGTGGGGGGGGGGTTGTAACTCAGAGATAAAATGCCTCTGGGCTCAATCCCCAGTGCCATTAAAAATAACAACAACAAAGAAACCAAAGGAGAGCTTGGATGAAATTAACATAAATGATAACTAGGAAATTAATGTTCAGGACTGGTTATCCCGGAAATACTGACTCAAGTCAGGTTTCTACCAGTCTTTGTAGATGATAGAGCTTGTATGAAGGGAAAATGCCACAGGTCCTTACAAATGACCTTTGACGGTTCCACTCACTACTCAGGTAGCTCTTTCCTTCCTCTCTCTCCTTCCTTCCTTCCTTTTTCCTTCCTCTCTCCTTCCTTCCTTCCTTTTCTTTTCTTCTTTTTCCTTCTTTCCTCTTCTCTTTCTTTCTTTTGTCCTTCCATGCTGGGGGATATTGCACCCAGGAGCATCCTACCTCTAAGCTACACCCTAACCCTACTTTATTTTATATATTTATTTTGGTACTGGAGATTGAACCTAGGAACAGTAGACCTCTAATCCACACCCCCGGCCCTTTTTATTTTTTAATTAGAATCGGGGTTTCAATACATGGCTAAAGTTCTTGCTACATTGCTAACACTCTTGCTTTAGCCTCCCAAGTGCTAGGGTCACAAGCGTGAGCCCCACGCTGGGCTTTAACTCAGCTCTTCTTGACCAGCTAAAGAATATGTTACTGTAATTTGAAGCTATTAGTTTAACTGTTTATCTATTTCTTCACTTTCTTATTGTTGGTTCATCCTCCCATCTACTGAACAGGTGTAAGATTTCCAACCCTCGGGTCTTACCTCGAGCACCCCAGAGCTGCCTTCCAACCTTTATCCCCCACCAGGCCTGATCAGTAGGCCCCTTTGTCTCTCCCCACCAGCACTTTCCCCTAGAGACCATGGCTCGATTTTCTGTAGAGTCCTTCAGTCCTCTGTCCCTATGTGATATTGAGCTCAGTAAGAACCCCAGCCTGCCTTTTCCTCCGTGTATCCTCAGCACCCAGTGCCTGGCACGTGGTTCTCACTAAACCCTCGGCCATTTGCCTGTTGACCTTGGACGTGGCGCTTAGAGCACAGAGAACGTCTTCAACCCGGTGAAGAGCCCCTTCCAACAAATAAAATTGTGAAGGTCATCAGAACTCCTGAGCTCGAAGGAGGTATGCGCTGTGTGCTCAGGAGAACTCGAAAGAGGAAGCCGCGGACAGATAGAAAACCGAACCACCACAGCTTCCAGAAGCGGACCGGCCATGAAATAATCGGCTGCCTGGGTCTTTGATTTGTTTCTGGACGCAGTCCCAGGCAGGGAAGATCACCTTTGCTGCAGAACGCTGTGGCCCATTGCATGTAAATGTAATGAGAGGAGGAATTATGCTGGTGTTATTATGGCCCTGATTTATGGGCAGACATTATCTGCTAAAAGCCCAGGCTGAAAGAATATTGATTTCACTCTTACAGAGACAGCCATTTAAAACTTTTTAAAGACAGTAAATGACTGTTTAAAAGACCAACTTCAAAAGCGCCAGTTTCAGACCATTTAGAGAGTAGGGCTAGGAAGGAGGAGGGAGAGGCGGGCCCTTTAGGAACCGTGGTGGGTGCGGGGGGACTTGGTCTCATCTTTCCAGTATCCAGTAACACCTCGTACTTCTCCTTTATGGATCTTGGACCACAGGATTTTATAGCAAATACTGCCTGGGGACCCTTCTAGATTCCAAGCTGAAAATTGTTTTGCCTGAGCAAATAATTTTCCAAGTTTTATTTCTCACCCAGTTTATTTTGAAACCCAGAAGCAGCAGGTACATACTGCTTGGTGATGGCAACAGTAGTGATGGTTAAAAACAAAACAAAACAAAACAAATTGTCTTTTTCCTTTGATGCGAAATAATGACTTTTTTTTTTAAATGTGACCTACAATTATGCTGCTAAGTCCACTAGGCTTTCTGAGAATATGGGAAGATTATACATGTTGAATTTTTTTCCTTTTTGTATTAGAAATTGAACCCAAGAGCATATACTTCTGAGCTACACGCCCAGCCTTTTTATTTTTCATTGGAAACAGGGTCCCACTAAGTTGCTGAGGGCCTCGCCAAGTTGCCGAGCCTGGCTTTGAACCTGTGACCCTCCAGACTTCCCCTCTCAAGTACTGGGATTACAGGTGTTTGCCACCACCCCAAGCCTTGGTGAATTTGTTTCATTGATGGTTTTTGTTTTGTGGTACTGAGGATCGAACTCAGGGGCATTCTACCTCTGAGATGCACTCCCAGCTTTATTTTGTTTGTTTATTTTTGAAACAGGGTCCACTAAGCTGTGGAGGACCTCGCTACATTGCTGAAGCTGGCTATGAACCTGTGAACCTCCTATCTCAGCCTCCCAGGTACCGGGATTATAGCTCCCTGGTGTGTGCCACCATGCCTGGCTCCCCGGTTATAGCTTTTAGTAACCATGGTAACAGCTTTGGCCTGGCACTGCAATTTTTTCCAGCCAGTAACTTGTGGCCGAAGTTAGGCTCCAGCACTTCTGATCCCAGGCTTCGAGAGACCCTGCCATTGTAGGGTTCTCTTGGAACTTTGATGCTAATGTGGGAACCCATCCCCACGACCTGCTAGGAGATAGAGACAGGTGGTCCGGCCAGTGCCTTGCCCAGGCGTTGGACAGCATGTGAGTGACCGAGTACATCAGAGACCAGCCAAGCCCCGCCACCCCTCTTGCTGACCACGGACACAGGGACTCACCCAAAGAACAGCCAGAACTGGCTTGTATCAGCTGAACGTGACCAGCTAACTCGTATGTCCTTCCGTCATCGGAAAATGACGGCTGTTCTGAGTCTCGGAATCCTGGGGAGTGTGTCACACTGCAATAAATTATTAACAAAGTGGCCCCCCCAAACAGTAGTATCATTAGCTGGGCGTGGAGGCACACACCTGTCATCCCCGTACTTGGGAGGCTGAGATGGGAGGATCACAGGCTGGAGGCTGGCCTCAGCAACTTAGCAAGGCCCTCAGCTACTTAGACCCTGATTCAAAATAAAGAAATAGCTTGGCGTGGTGGTGCACGCTTGTAATCCCCACGCTTTGGAGGCGGAGACAGGAGGATGGCGCTGGTTCGAAGCCTGCCGCGCTGGCTTGAGAGACCCTGTTTCCAAAAATCAAAAAGTATAAAATAGGTCTGGGAGTGTAGCCCGGAGGTAGAAGGGCTTCCAGGAACCCCAGTACTACCAAACGACAACAACAACAAGAACAAAACAAAATAAAGAAATAAAGTTGGGCTGGGGGGATATAGCTCAGAGGTAGAACACTCCTAGGCTCAATCCCCAGTAAACACACACACACACACACACACACACACACACACACACACACTCATGGCATTGATATATGGTAGAAATGTAAAAGATAACTGGGTCTGGGAATTATAAACAATTTTGAATTATCTTTCTTTTTTTGTTGTTTTGAAGTACCGAGATGGAACCCAGGGACATTCTACTTCTGAGCTACACCCTCAGCCCTATTTTTTATTCTTTATTTTGAAACAGGCTCTCCCTGAGTTGCAAAGGTCCTCACTATGTATCTGAGGCTGGCCTTGAACTGCGATCCTCCTGTCTCAGCCTCCCAAATGCCGGGATTACCATCATGTGCCACGATGCCTGGCTTTGAATTATCTTTATTTATTCCATCATTCAATTGCAATATGCATAAACTAGTGGCGCGCAAGGTAATTTAAAAAATAACGGGAGCAGACTTCTAGAAAAAATGGGATAGGTAGATATTTGGAGCCGTGTGCATTAGGAAACACTGATTTTCTCTGAACAAGAGTCACGTGCAGTTTCTGCCCTCAGTAGTCCGCTGAAGGCTGAGCGTGGTGGCGCACGCTTGTCATCCCAGCATTCGGGAGGCTGAGACCGGAGGATCGTGGTGTGAGGACAGCCTCAGCTACTTAGTGGGGTCCGCTGCAACTCAGTGAGATCCTGTTTCAAAATAAAGAATAAAAAATAGGGCTGGAGGTGCAGCTCAGAGGTAGAATGCCCCTGGGTCCCACCCCCAGTGCCGCAAAAAAAAAAAAAGTCCACTTTAAAAGCAAACAGATGTCCCACTTGGAAACACCAAGCACACAGGGGCGCAGCAGGTGGCAGACAGAAATAGCAGAAATGTGTGCGGCTGGGAAGGGAACTTTGTAGAAAGACCGGTGACCCAAAGTTGGCCATGGCATTTCCGTATACCCAGAGTGTTTTACTGAAGCATATGGCAATCCTTGGAAAATACTGGCCTGAAGAAATGTATGTTCTACGTCTGGAGCCTCAAGACTACCCCTAGCAAGAGACAGAGGGGAAGAGGAAAACAGTTTTGTCAGATAATTGCGTTCTGTGGCCCAGCCTGGGAGCGTATCCCAGAGCAGTATGGAGACATACATTGCTTAGTGTTTACACAGGGTCTTATCTGACAATCTCATTACTCTTCAGAGACTTTAATTAAACCCACAATACGCCTGATGAAACAGCTATTATTTCAGAAGGGTAAATTGAGAGTCTTAATCAAGGCTCCCCGGGCGGATGAGGCAATGGGCCTGGAGGACAGACAGGAAGTGGTTATCCAAGCTGTGAACCCAAGCTGAGACTTTCTCTCTCCTGGTTTACCTTTCTCCGCCTCCCCGGAGCCCCAGGGAGAAGAAAATTAGCTCCTGTATCTGTTTTTCAGTGCGAAATTGTCTCTTCCCTGCACTTCCCACATATAAAAGAGGGGAGAGGGTTAGCTTGCCTTTCTTTCTTTCTTTTTTCTTTTCTCTTCTTTTTTTGGTCATGGATAAATAAGTTCCTTGTTCTCTCCCAAGGAGAGCATCCCAAACAAAGGGCTTTTTCAGCAGTGTTCTGGAATGATCTACCTGTTGCATTGAGGCAGACACCCAGAATGTCTGCTGTTGGGGAGTATTTTAACCCCTTATCTTAAAAAGCTTTGTCAGCGTAAACAGGCTTGAAGGCTGCCGCTCTCTCTGCCGGGGAGAATGATCCAGGGCCAAGGGTAATCTTTGGGTTTTTTCAGACTTCCTGGAACCACGGATGGGTTCAAATCCTGCCAGGTCAGCTTGGGCCTTTATTCTCCCAAATTAGAGAAATGGAGCAGAAAACGGTTTGCCCTGTCGGACTTCTTGGCTAAGACTGTGGAAACCAACCGTCTCCTTTAAACGTCTTGGGATGCTGGTTCCCTGAGAAAGAGTGGTAGAGTTTACCTTGGATCGCTAGATCAAAGCTCACTACTGCTGGCTAAGCACCTCTTTAAGAGGACGGATAACATTTTCTTTGGAGAGTGTACACCGGATTGTTTTTTAAATAGCAGCTGTACATGAATGTGGGAGATTCTCAGATTAGCTCTCTTGTCTGGTCCACCTGCTGCTCGCGCCCACGCTGGGGTTAATCACAACACACCGGTTCCTTCCTTGTTGCTTTTTGTTGGTGCCCATGCTGACCCAAACCGTTGGTGCCAGGAGGCAGTCTAGACTCTTCCAGCCTTCCCTCATTCTCTGTCTTCTCGCAGGGCACGATATGCATGCAGCTCCCTGATACCCTCCCAATGTTTCCTTCTCGGGCGTGGATACAATAAGATGCTCCTACACTCCATCCCGCCCCGACATCTGCTTCTCAGAGGTACCAAGCAGTAACCTTGGGCTATCATGGATGTACCTTGGTTCCCAGAGGAAAGGAGATAGCACGATTATCAATAATATCTCCTGTTAACTGGGCATATGCATGGAATCCCAGAGAATATTGAGTGTCCTTCTACTTAAGGTAAAATCTTGGGCCAGGTGGGGGAGAGAAAGAGAAAGGAGAAAGAAAGAGGGAGGGGAGAGAGATAAAGGACAGATAAAGGAGAGAGAGGGGGGGAGGGGGAATAAATTAAAAACAAAAGGAGTTTGGTGGTGTAGTAGGAAGAAAAAGTATAATAGGTCCTTGATTTCGCTGGGATGACAACCTCTTATCTTATCTCTTATCTTGGAAGGAAGTCCTGGTCTCTTCTGTAAGAGCCAAGTTCCATCACAATAATAGAAAGAAACTCTTATAATCACTGAAGTTGAGGAATAGAGAGAATCACTCTTGTACCCAAATGGAGTATAAGACAAGTCTATGTGTCAAAAAGATTATGAATCTAAAGGTTTAACTTTTGGGGTTCAACATATTTATTTTTCCAGATGATTTCCTGGAGACCAAGTCCTACGGGGACTTCTTTCTCTGCTTTGCCTTTGGACCCAAAGACCCCTCTACGATGATTCAGAAGCAACACGAGGGAGATGGCAATCAAGATCTGCACCTGACATCAGACCCATGAGGAGGCTCAACGTAGAGATGTGGGTGTGAAGCCGCTGTCCCGTATGGTAACCACTAACCACGGGTGACAGTTGTTACTTAAATCAATTGCTGTTAAGGCAAAATTTAAAAATCAGGCCCACGAGTGCATTAGCTACTTCTCAAGGACATAATAGCCATGTGTAGCTGGTGGCTACCATTTTGGAAAGCACACAGAGGGAATGTCTTATGTCACTGCACAGGGTTGTTGTGGACAAGGCTGCGTTGCCAGGCAACGGTGCAGCTGGGGAGGGGGAGAAAAGAAGGAGGGAGGACCCAGTGAAGTCTCCCTTCCAACTCAAGAGCTGGATCTATGGTCAACCTCTAGCCCATGACCCAAAGTCACGGACAGGTTAAATAAATAAGGCAGGTCCTTCCCTCACATCCAGCCTGTCATGGGCTCTTGATGGAGTGGAGTCAGTAACCTGACCTTTAAATTCAAATAGAGGAAAGAATCTTGGGTCTCCCATTTAGTTCTGTGCCCATGGATTCAACCACCTCACATTGAAAATAATCTGCAAAAAGATATAGCATCTGTGCTGAACATTTTTTCTTGACATCATATATACAAGGTATTATAAGTAATCCGGAGACTGGGGTAACTCAGCAGTAGAGCGTGTGCCTAGCATGTGCGAGGCCCTGGGTTTAAAGCCTAGCACACAAACATGAAATGAGTAATCTAAAGATGGTCGAAAGTATATAGAAGGGACACAAACATGATATGAACCAGCACAGTATGATCCACCACTCCTCGTTATCTTTGCACAAGAATTAAAGTCAGAACACTACATTGCGCACGCTTGTAATCCAGCGCTTGGGAGGCTGAGACAGGAGGATCGCACAGGTTCAAAGCCAGCCTCAGCTACTTAGTGAGGCTCTCAGCAACTCAGTGAGACCCTGTTTCCAAATAAAATATAAAATGGGTCTGGGAGTATAACCCGGAGGTAGAAAGCCTCTGGTTTCCACCCCCAGTACCACACACACACACAAAATAAATAAAGATTACTACACTGCTACATACATATACAAGCTTATAGAGCACAATTTGCAATAGCCAAATTATGGAACCAACCAGAAGGAAACACCCCAGCTTCTGCCTGCGTGCACGTATCACTTTGAACCTCGTTATGATGTCTCATCACAGTGCACCAACAAAAGAACCTTTAAAATATGAATAAAATGTACCGCAGGAGGTACATAGGTTATATACAGATACGCTGCCATTTTCCATAGGGACCCAGAGATCTTGGTGTGTGTGTGTGTGTGTGTGTGTGTGTGTGTGTGTGTGTGTGTGTGTGTCCTGGGACCAATTCTTTGCAA
Organism: Muscardinus avellanarius; assembly: GCF_963383645.1. Taxonomy (NCBI): domain Eukaryota; kingdom Metazoa; phylum Chordata; class Mammalia; order Rodentia; family Gliridae; genus Muscardinus; species Muscardinus avellanarius. Next base: position 32,537,779 of record NC_137804.1, on the reverse strand, counting down.
ATATGAAGGAATGATTATATATGCTAACAGAGAAAACATGTTGACAACTGCTGAGCTTTCTAACGGGATTTTTCAACTTGGCACTGCAGATATTTGGGGCCATATAATTCTTTGCTATGGGGACCGTCCTGGTGCACTATAGGGTGGTTAGCAGGGTTAGTGGCCTCTCTCTTCTGCATGCCAGTGGCACTCCTCAACACCCCCACCCCACTGTACAAGAGGAAATGTCTCCAGACACTGTCCAATACCTTCTGAGGGGGAAAATCACCCCAGGTAAGAACCACTGGTTTACATTACTATACATGGTGTCTGCACTATGTGAATATGATCCGGGTCCTGGTCAGAAAGGTGGGTGTCACTCCTGTGACTGACCTGACAAAATAACACTTTGCTCAGAGGAGGCTCCTAACATTGCTTTGGTCAGAAGCAGGAGCGAAACTCCTAACAGGTACTTAACAAGTGCATGATGGGAACTGGGGCTGACTTAACTAGGGGAACGAAATCACGTTATTTTCAGTGTCTACTGACAGGCAAGTAGCCCAAACATGTGTTTCTTTTTTCGGTACCAAAGGAGAATTCTAGAAGAGAATTCATTGCCGTAGTCACTTAAAGAATATTCGTGCTGTCAAAAGTCTAAATAACCACACTTTTCACTCTCCTCTAAAAATGGAAAGCACTAAATAATACAATAACTGTGTTTTAACTGGAAGATTTTCACACTCCATTCTAACTCAAAAATATGTCCGCTGACATCCATGCACTGTAAAATAATTATGTACCTTGGGCAGTATTACCAATGCGTTTGTCTTAAACAATATAGTCAATGAGAAGCATCTTGGGAGTGTTGGATTCTGTCATTGCCGAGAAAAATATTAACCATTCAGAATAAGACACTTGCGTTAGGTTCGTGTGGAAAGAGAATCACAACTAAACCTTTAGGACTCAGATTTTCTTCCTTAGCCTACCGTAGTCATTTCTGCAGTTTCTCCCACTAGCCTTGGCAGTGTTCCTACGTAGGACTAGATTCCTAAGGTCAGGACTCGGTTCATCCAGTGCCTCTTCTAGTTTTCTGCACTTATTTGGCACTCTATGAATTATCTGCTCGTGAGTAAACTAACTTCAAACTAAGACGCTGAGTACACTGCTAATAAAACTTGAGTCTCTGGATTCCCAACCCATCTTGCATTTTGTCAAAAGCAATACAGGCAGAAGTTGGCTTATGACACTATTCTACTCTGCATTTTACAGTCCGAGTCTGTTTTCCTAATTCTTTTCTCCTCTTGCTGGTGATGTGCTAGGTGACCTGGCTAGTTCCCCAGTTTTTCTGAGTTCCAATTTTCTCATCAGTTAATTAAGACTAATGAATAATGTCATATTATTTTAAGGTCTAAAATAGAAAACCCACACAAAGCTTAAGCATGCTACTCGGCACATAGAAAGGGCTCTCTCTAAATGTCAGCTGTTATTTATGTATCTCAATTCTCCCATTTATACAAAAATTATATTTACTTTGAAAACAATAATTTTTTTTTTTGGTGGTACTCGGGGTGGAACTAAGGGGCTTTTCTACCTCCGGGCTATACTCCCAGACCTATTTTATATTTTATTTGGAAACAGGGTCTCACTAAGTTGCTGAGAGCCTCACTAAGTAGCTGAGGCTGGCTTTGAACCTGTGCGATCCTCCTGTCTCAGCCTCCCAAGTGCAGGGATTACAAGTGTGCACAACCACGACCGGCTAACAGTAGATTTTTAAGTGCTACTATTATTCTTCTTGAAGTCACTCTTTTCAACAGTCAGCATGAGAGTCTCAATGAGTTCTGGGATCTGAGAAATAATCTTTTCAAGATATTTATGTTATTTAGAAACAATCACAGTGGCATCATGGGGCACCTCCTTAGTAACACCAATCTGTACCCTTTAAAAGAACAAAGAAGGCTGGGCATGGTGGTGCATGCCTGTGATCCAGTGGTTGGGAGCCTGAGACAGGAGGTTCACAGCAACTTAGTGAGACCCTGTTTCAAAATAAAAAGTAATAAAAAAAAATAGGGCTGGGGATGTAGTTCAGAAGTAAAACACCCCTGGGTTCAATCTGCAGTGCCACAAGAAGAAAAAGAAGAAGGAAGAATAGGAGGGGGAAGAAGAGGAGGATGAGGAGGAGAAAGAGAAAAAGAAAGAAGGAGGAGGAGGAGGAGGAGAAGGAGATGGAAGAGGAGGAGGAGGAGGAGATGGAAAAGAAGAAGGAGAAAGAGAAGAAAGAGGAGGAGGAGGAGAAGGAGGAGGAGAAGAAGAAAAAGGAGGAGAAGGAGGAGGAGGAGGAAGAGAAAAAGAAAGAAGGAGGAGGAGGAGGAGGAAGAGAAGGAGGAGATGGAAGAGGAGGAGAGGAGATGAAAAAGGAGGAGGAGAAGAAAGAGGAGGAAGAGAAGGAGGAGATGGAAGAGGAGAAGGAGGAGATGGAGAAGGAGGAGAAAGAGAAGAAAGAGGAGGAGGAGGAGGAGAAGGAGGAGGAGGAGGAGAAGAAGAAAAAGGGGGAGGAGGAAGAGAAAAAGAAAGAAGAAGGAGGAGGAGGAAGAGAAGGAGGAGAAGGAGAAGAAAGAGGAGGAAGAGAAGGAGGAGGAGATGGAGAAGGAGAAGGAGAAAGAGAAGAAAGAGGAGGAGGAGGAGGAGGAAGAGGAGGAGGAGAAGGAGAAGGAGGAGGAGAAGAAGAAAAAGGAGGAGGAGGAGGAAGAGGAGGGAAGGAAGGAAGGAAGGAAGAAGAAACAACTCATCCCACATACATGCTATTTTTAAAGAAGAGGTGGGGTATCAACAGTGTGATTTTATTAAGTATATAAACAATGATTCCTTTTAGGTCTTGAATTCATTGCATACAATTTATAGATAATTTAAGGCAGATTGATGTGGGCATAAAACTGAATCTTGGTGTTTAAGAATTTCTCAGTAAGAAGATTTTTCCAGTCTTTCTATATACTTAGAGCTCCTTTCTCCTTAAAGGACTTGTGTACCTTTTGTTAAACTTGCCTCTAGGGATTGTATAGTTGTTATGGATTTATGCATGGGATACTATCATTATTTTCTAACTGATTAAAAGAGAAATAGTATTGCTTTGGGATATTCATTTTATGTGTATCCTGAAAACTTACTGAACTCTAACTACTGCTAAATTGTAGATTTTCTTGGCTTTGCAATGTTGACAATATGCAATAAATAATTTTCATAGCTTCCATTTTTATTGTTTATGTATTTTCTTTTTCTTATCTTATTTGGTTGGCTAGATTGTAAAATTAATATTAAACACATCTAGTGTCTGAATGCAATAGATACTTATATTTTTCTTGATTTAAAAGGGATGCTTCTTGGGGGGCTGAGACCAGAGGATTGTGGTTCGCAGAGAGCCTCAGCTACTTAGTGAGGCACTCTGTAACTTAGTGAGACCCTGTTTCAAAAAATAAAGAATAAAAAGTGGCCAGAGGCCAGAGGCTGGAGCTCGGAGGTTGAATGCCCCTGGGTTCCACGAAAACCACAAAAAGAAAAATATAGGGATGCTTCTAATCAGGAGGGTCTTGGTTATTTATCATGAACTATTAACTATGTTGTATAAGATTTTTAATCTGATGAAAATGTTACTTTTTCTACTTCAGGTGAGCTCTAAAATACCGCTAGCTGCCTCCTTGATTAAAAATTTAAAAAATGATTGTAAAGCATAAGTATCATAAGACTTGTACAAAAAACTTCTAACAAAAGAGTATAGAGTTTTAAAAGGAGAAAATGATAGAAGAAAAATTAGAAGAGATAAAAATATTTTTTTCTAATTGCTTTGTCTAAATCACTTCTTTTTCTAAGCTGAGCAAAGTTCCGAGCTCCTCTTTAGAGAGCTGGCCCCATTCTGCAATTTTCTCTTTCACTACCTTCTCAAACTGCTTTGCTCCTCTCTTTCTTCCCACTCTTGTTTTCATCCGCCTTTCCATTGCTATGATTAAAATACTTGATGAGCACAACTTAGAGGAAGGAAAGTTTATTGGGGCTCACTGTTTGGGAGATTTCAGTCCATGAATGACCAAGGTGCTGGTCAACCGTGGTGTGAGGCGGAGGACCTCACCTTGTCTCATGGCAGCTGGAAGCCGAGGGAAAACAGGATGGGAAGTGGCCACGAAGAGCTGTCGCCCTCCAGACCACGCTCATGGCCTACTCCTCCCCAGGCACACCCTACCTGCCTCCTTCAAACCCAGGAAGTCCATTCAAATTACGAGTCCATCCGTGTGCTCACCCACTGATGAGATCAGAGTCCTGATTAAATTATCTCAGCTGTGAACATCTTCACCTTGCCGAATCATGAGCCTTTCCTGGGGGAACATTCTGGATTCAAAACACAACACCTAGCCAGGCACGCTTGTCATCCCAGCATTCGGGAGGCTGAGACCTGGAGGATCGCGGTTCGCGGACAGCCTCAGCTACTTAGTGAGGCCCTCTGCAACTCAGTGAGACCCGGTTTCAAAATAAAGAATAAAAAATAGGGTGGGGGGGGGTGTAGCTCAGAGGTCGAATACCCCTGGGTTCCATCCCTAGACCCGCATAAAAGAAAAAAAAGAAAAACAGGTCAAAACACAACACCTCTCAACGTGGGCAGGATTGACCCGGACTTGCCACGGATTCCGACCTCATCAGAAGGCTCCTCAAGTTCAAGGATTCGGCTTCTACAAAAACAAATCAGTTCCCCTGCTTTATAGACGCTCCAGGCTCAAAATCTATAAAACCGGTTTACGGTTCGCGACAAGCACTTGCGCCGTGAACATGTCATTGTTAACGTTTGTTTCCATGGCAAAGTGCATCGAACAGTAGGGTGTTCCAACAAATAGCCTGACGTCAAGCAGGAAAAAGGAGAAAGAAAGAAAGAGAAAAAAGAGCCTCCCTTACTTATTAATTCTTGAAGCCAAGTGACCTTTCCACCTCTCGCTCGCCCTGGGATCAGAGCAGTTGTTGTTATTACAGAAACACGAGGCTAGCATTTCCATCATCACTGGGGTTTAAATTTGCATACTGCTGCATAATTACCACGCACAGCTGCTTGTATATTTCATCTTTCATCTTGCTTTGCACGATTCATCTGGAATTTCTTAAAACCGAGCTATTCATAATAAGAGTCTTGAAAGAACTTCGGGGGGACGCTGAGTTCAACATTTCAGCGGTATCCTCCGCTAAAAAAAAAAAAAAAAAAAAAAAACCAAAAAACTTCAGAGCCTCTGCAAGACACAAACAGTTTTGACTGAAAAGTCTAATATCGACCACATGGGCTAAATGATTGCAGAACAAGTTTTTTATTGCATTATAAATCTGCCGGAAACAACCACCAAAAAAAAAAAAAACCCTCATCACATCAATCCCTTCCTTTCCGCTTGCTGTCTTTCTGAAATCATTCTCTGTCTTTCTTGTCTCCCCAGCATAACCAGGGAATTCAGTGCTGTCACAGATTCCATTTGTCAATGCTGCTGCTCTGATAAGCTGGTGAAACTTGGCGGCTAGATGAGAGGCCGTCACATAGAAACCCAGGCCATCAGCCGGGCGTGGTGGCGCACGCTTGTCATCCCCGCGCTTGGAGGCTGAGACAGGAGGATCGCACAGGTTCGAAGCCAGCCTCGGCTACTGAGTGAGGCTCTCGGCAACTTAGTGAGACCCTGTTTCCAAGTAAAGCATAAAATAGGTCTGGGAGTATAGCCCGGAGGTAGAAAAGCCATTGGGTTCCATCCCCAGTACCACAAAAAAAAAAAAAAAAACAAAAACTCAAGATTGACTGAAGTCTCTAAGAGACCTCTACTTTATATTAAAATCAGAAGTTGGTCGACAGCCACTGTGTGAAATGAAAAAAAAAAAAAAAAGAAAAAGGTGGTCTAAGCAAGTATCTTAAATGGACATTCTTTCTAACCTGGGCTTTGCCTGTAACTTGGTGTAGTCTCTTTGGCAAATCTCTCAAGTTTTTAGTAAATGGGCCTCTCGATGACTTCTGTCAGAATGCAGTCCAACTGGCAGAGAAGAGATAAAAGCTCTGGGTGGGAGGGCAGGGCCACTTTACTGGCTCACATAAGAAAGTCCAGAGGTATAGTTGACGCAGGTGCAGCTAGATCCAGGCGCTTCAGTGATGTCACGGAGAACAGGTTTTCCCCCGGCCCCGATTTCTTTTTTCCATAGGTTGGTGACACTTGTGGGCAGGCTTTGCACACCCAGTGGAAGGGTAGGTATCGGTACTTCTAGGTTATACCTATCAGGTTGGCTATCCCTGTGGAAAGAGAGTACCCACTTCCCAGTGGTTTCCATAAAATACCTGTGGCCCCGGAAGAGTCCCTTCAAATCGCAAATCCAATCTTGAACCAGTGGAAAATACAAATTGGCCTGGTCTAGGCGACATGCACCAAGCATTATATGGACTGAAATTCAGTGGTGTTTGCCCAAAGCAACATCAGGGTACTATTACCAGAAAAAGTGGGAAACAGATAATAAAGTGGAGGTGGGTAAAAGCAATAAACTTTGACTCTACCTTCTTTTAGTGCTCAAAACACTTGGTAAAATGAAAAAATATGGATGGCAGGGAGCTTTCTACTCAAACATTCGAACTGAAATACCATTAAGAAACTACGCGCTCTCCTCCAGCTTTAACGAGGGAACCCCGTCATTCTTAAAAGGCGCACAGCTACCTAACAACAGGCTACTTCCCATGTTCCTGGGGAAGCCAGCTTTGGCCATCTGACTGTTGAAGTGGACAGAATTGTGGCCTCCAAAGATAGCCGGGTGTTAATCCCTGGAAGCTAAGAACGTGACCTTATGTGGTAAAGGGACTGTGCAGCTGGGGTGAGCTGGTGATGCCAAGATGCGAAGACTCCTGCAAGGCGTCCCACTCGGAGACTCCACTCGGTCAAACCAAAAGGACCACACGGGAGAATAAGATCCTGTTTGAAGCTGCTAAATTGTGGGGATTTGTTATCGCAGGCAAAGGAGACTAATACAGCGGAGGTACTCAACACCCAGCTGATGCCATTCAAGGGAAAGGTGGTACCCTCCCTTCCTCTCGCTCTTCTATTTGGTTGGCTGGAATGCAGAGATGCCGGTGCACCATCTTGGACCACCATCCATTATGTGACCAATGTCAACAACCCTAGGAATTACAAGACAGAAAGAGCCTGGATCTCCAGTATTCAGGTTGAGCTTACAATCTGGCAGATAAGTAAAATCTTATCTTGCTTAAGCCACTATATTTTGGGGTCTCAGTGCTGCTAACCACTCTCCTATCAACAGTATCCATATTTGTCTGTTGTGAGGCTGCACCACAGACTTTCAACTACAGAGAGTGTAATTAACCAGCAGCCAGTGGCTGTCGTCGGCAAGACTGGGCATAGTGGGGGGACTAAAGCAGTCCTATTCCTGGGAGACCTGGGACTCCTCTCCCAGACAACTTCAGCTCAAGGGCTCCCAATGGCCTCTCCACATCTTCCTCAGACAGCATGGCATTCTTTTTTTTTTTTTTTTTTGGTGGTTGGTACTGGGGTTCCTGGAAGCCCTTCCTACCTCCGGGCTATACTCCCAGACCTATTTTTACATTTTTATTTGGAAACAGGGTCTCCTAAGCCAGCGCGCGTGGCTGGCTTCGAACCTGCGTGATCCTCCTGTCTCTGCCTCCCAAGCGTGGGGATTACAAGCGTGCGCCACCACGCCTGGCTACAGCATGGCATTCTAAGATGCTTCTGCCCGACCTCCCCCCTCTCCTTCCTCTCTGGGCAGATTTGCTTCACCCTCTGATGGTTCTGCCAACCTCTCCAGCCTCTGCTCCACCCCACCACAGGCGCCTCTCCTAATTGGATCTGTGCTCACCACAGCTTCTCATCTGCTTCTTAAGACTACAGACAATCCTTTCTCAAAAGGTCCAGGACAATAAGGACATCCTGTAAGCCAAGAAAACATAAGTCTTATCAGGCAGAAAAAGTAACTTGTGGGTATCCATTAAATACCCAGGTAGGTCTTGAGGAAGCCCAAGAAGGTGCGGCCATGTTGTCCTTTACTTTCTGCAAACAACTTTTTGGTTATATTTAAATTCACCCTCTGTTGGTGGGAAGTAAGTTTGGAGGGCAATGAAGTCTGCTCTCAAGATTTGGCAGGTGGCGTTTCATTGGCCATTCCAAACAGCCAAATGAGAGGTAAAATTCCATTGGTTATCCCAGTGCTTTATCTGAATATCAAGCGTGCAGATGGCTGATGCTCAGCCAGGAAAGGATTTGGGGTGATAGAATGTTTTTCACTCATCGCTGGCCTGGTCTAATCTCGCATAGGTGCAGTCCATTAGCTCCGAGTCGCTGCATGCTGGGACGGATTTGTCTTAACCCCCATGTGTCTGTCAGGTATAAGATTAGAAGTCAGAAGGGCAAGGGAAAAAGTGGGATGAAGGATCTGGCCAGCCCAAGAGATACAGAGATTAATTGTGTGTGTGTGTGGGTGGGGTACTGGGAATCGAACCTAGGGATATTCTACCTCTGAGCTACACCCCAGCCCTGCTTTATTTTTTTTTTTTATTTTGAAACAGGGTCTTACTAAGTAGCTGAGTGAGGCTGGCCGTGACCCGCGATCCTCCTGTCTCAGCCTCTCAGGTACGGGGATGACAAGTGTGTGCCGTGATGGCTGGCTGCCATTGCCGCTTTAAGACACTCCCCCTACACACACACACACACACACACACACACACACACACACACACACACTTGAAGGTTTCCAAGATGGTAGAAGCAGAGCAGGTTCAGTAATTACTCCTTAACAGATGTTCACATGTTCACATGATAGTCGTTCTTGCTGAGAAGTCACCGTGCTGTTCTCCTAGGCTCTGCTGTCTGTTTCTTCACCTCTAACTTCTGCTGAGTATTCTCTGCTCCCTCTAGGGCCACCGTGCTGTCTGTTCACGGGAGTCGCCCCGTGAGTCCTCCTCGGTCCACACTCATCTTCATGACACATTTGTTGAACTGGGTCAGATGTGAAGGAGTTGAGAAATGGGCAGGTCCATGGTGTGGGAGATGAGGACATCCCTCCAGGGAATGAAAAGACACACCACTGAGACACTGAGAGGGTCCTGTGGGGGCGGGGGTGAGATCTGCTCCTGACAGAAGCCTTGAGCCCAAAACTTGGCAGAGAAAACTGAGAACGATAGCATCTTTCCACCTGTGATATGTTTACAACCATGTGACTGCGAGACTCAAAGAAGTCTCTTTGTTCACTGATAAATGGAGAGGGTGCATGTATGCAAGTGTGTGTATATATTTATGTGTGCGTGTGCGTATGTGTGAGATTTGTGTAGGAAGATTGCTTTTTGCACTTTTTTGTCTATTTTAAGAAGACAAAGCTTTCTGATGTACTTCTGAAAATAGGTTAGTGACTCGTGTGTGTGTGTGTGTGTGTGTGTGTGAGTGTGTGTGTGTGTGTGTGTGTGTGTGTGTGTGTGTGACATTGGGGATTGAACCCAGGGACATTCTTCCTCTGAGCTACATCCCAGCCCTTTTATTATTTATTACTTTGAAACAGGGTCTAAGTTGCTGAAGGCCTCACGCAGTTGCTAAGGTTGGGCTCAAACCTGAGATCCTCCCGTCTCAGCCTCCCAAGTACCAGGATTACAGGCATGCACCACCTCGCTCAGCTAGTGACTCTTTTTTAATGAAGACAGTGGAGAACTGTTACTCAGATAACTCATAAACACTTTTGTTTAGGTCTTAAGGGTGTTCTCAATACTGTAACAGGCCGTTATATCTGGTCCATAATCACAAGAAAATATCATGAAAAATAGTAGATTCCTGGAGTGGTGTCATTTTAGTTCCATTAAACTGGCAGGTAAAAAAATTAGCTATGCAAGCTAGGATCAGTGACATAAGCTCCCCGAGGCCTGGAAACCTTATCTATAAGATAAAAGAGCTGAAGTATATCAGGGGCCAAAACATGATGGTTTATGAGCTATGTATAGACTAAAGGTGTGTTTTCTTTGGCCAGATAGTAGAGTTGAACTGAATTAATTGCTTGCATATAAAAGATATTTTTAAATAAATAAATGAATTCTTGGCTTCTTCTGAAAAATCAGAGGGTACAAGCAACCTCATCCTCTAATCCCAGCAGGTGACCGGGCCTTGGGTGGAGCCAATGCTCCTGACCACACCTGGCCCCTTCATGCATTTATATCACTTGCCTGAACACCCCAGCAGTCACTGGACTGCGTGATTCCTATCCTCCATGGCCTGGAAAGGGCCGTAGGCTTCTAAAAGTTCATGAGCCTGGACTATAATTGAGAGTCTAGCAATTTATATGTATACTCAATTGATTTTCAATAAGAGTGCCAAAAATTAATAACAAGAAGAATTTTTTCTTTTTTTTGTGGTACTGGGGTTCCTGGAAGCCCTTCTACCTCCGGGCTATACTCCCAGACCTATTTTAACATTTATATTTGGAAACAGGGTCTCCTAAGCCAGTGCGCGCGGCTGGCTTCGAACCTGCGCGATCCTCCTGTCTCTGCCTCCCAAGCGCGGGGATTACAAGCATGCGCCACCACGCCCAGCTAGAATTTTTTTCTTATCACATGGTGCTGAGCCAAATAAATATCAACATGCAACCAGACGAGTTGGACTTCTTTATCATTCCACACAAAAGAGCTAGCTCGAAATGGCCAGGTATGGTGGCACACAACTGTCATCCCGGTGCTTGGGGAGCTGAGACAAGAGAATTACAGCTTTGAGGCCGGCCTCAGCAACTTAGTTGGGCACTCGGCAAGTTAGCAAGACCCTGTTTCAAAATGAAAAAATAAACAGAGGTGGAGGCGTAGCTTAGAGGTAGAATGCTTCTGGATTGAATCCACAGTAACGCACACACATGCGCACACATAAACACACACATACGCACACACTCAAAAGGATTACAGACTTAAATGTGTGATGAGATTAGAAAACTATCAGGAGACAATATGGGAGAATCTTCGTGATCTGAGGTTAAGCTAAGTTGTCTTAGATACAATAGCTAAAGCACAAGGAACAAAAGAAAAACAGATAAATTGGATTTCATCAAAATCGAGAACTTTTGTGCTTTGAGTGGGTACCAGCAAGAAAGCGAAAAGAGAAACCACAAAGCAGTTGAAAATATTTGTAGGTCACATGTCTGATAAGGGACTTGGATATGAAGCATCTAAGAAAAACTCTTTGAATGCAACAATCTAGTGCCACCCAATTTAAAAATGAGAAAAGGATCTGAACAGACATTTTTCCAAAGATGATAGACAAGTGGCCAATAAGCATATGAGAAGATGTCCAGCATTCCTAGCTATCATGGAAAGGCGAGTGAAGCTACAATCAGACAGTATGTCATACCCGCTGAAAGGGTTACAGCAAAAACGGAAGATACTAGCAAGTGTCTGTAAGACCATGTAGAAAATAGCATCCTCCTACACTGCTGGTGGTAATGTAAGATTCTACTCCCTTTAGTAAAGAGTCTGGCTGGTTTTTTTGGTGGTACTGGGGTTCCTGGAAACCCTTCTTCTTCCAGGCCATGCTCCCAGACCTATTTTTATACTATTTTTTAATTTGGAAAAAGGGTCTCTTAAGTCAGCACGGCTGGCTTCGATCCTGAGAGATCGATCCTCCTGTCTCCGCCTCCCAAGTGTGGGGATTACAAGCGTGCGCCACCACGCCCGGCCAGAGTCTGACATTTTATAAAATGATTCAACAGAGTTCACAAAGGCTTCAGAAGTATCACTGCTAGATATATACCCAAGAAGAATGAAAATATATGTCTACATAAAGAGTTGCGCACAAATGTCAAACTAGAAACATCCAAATGTTCATCAGTTGATTAACAGATTTTTAAAAGTGGTATATTCATATAATGAAATATTATTTGGAGCACCAGGCATGGTGGCGCACGCTTGTAATCCCAGCACTTGGGAGGCTGAGACAGGAGGATCGCGCAGGTTCGAAGCCAGCCTCAGCTTGCTGAAGAGACCCTGTTTCCAAATAAAATATAAAATAGGTCTGGGAGTGTAGCCCAGAGGTAGAAGGACCCTGGGTTCCATCCCCAGTACCACCAAAAACAAAATATTATTTGGCAATAAAAAGGAATAAAATCTTGAAGCATGCTACAGCCCAGATGACACTTTAAAAGTGTGCTAAGTGAAAGAGACCAGACATAAAAGGCCATGTAGGATTCAATTTCCATGAAATGTCCCAAACAGGCAAATGCATACAGCAGAAACTAGACTGATGGTTGCCAGGGACTGGGGTCAGGGAGAATGAAGAGTGAGTGCCAATGGGTACTGAGTTTGTTTCTGTGGTGGTAAAAAAAAAATTTGAAATTAGATAGCAGTATGGTAATTGTACAACTTCATACAACTTTGTGAACAAGCTAAAAACATCTAAATGTATACTTTTTAAAGGGTAGATTTTATGATGTATGAATCATATCCCAACTGTTAAAAGTACACAAACTTCCAATAAACTAAATCAATATCCTTAAGCCCCTTTCTCTCATCACAAGTTTACCAGTCCGTGCTATCCGCTTTACTTAAACATAAAACACAGAGAAATGTGACCTATTTTAGGATCAATTTTACTTATGAAATAATTAGCCTGGAACCTTGTCTTTCAAAATCAACAAAACAGAAAACAGAAACTTTGGAGTAAATTGTGTTTGAAAGTACATATTTTATGCCTCTTTTGAAGGTTATAGATTTTGGTAATTTTTTTTCCCTCGTATAACTATCTCAACTCTACATGATCACATACAACATCTCCCCCTTGATATGTAGGCTGTTTCTGGGCAGAAAAAAAACAACAACCCCCCAATCAGTAATAAATTAATTCCTTCAAGTTTTTACTTTGTTAGGTCTCTTGTGAGCTTCAGACCAAGCTGAAATAGTCACCGGTGGGACCCACGGAGGCTCGTTTCTAGCCGCTGACCCCCAAGCCCAGCACTTGAATATAAAATAAAAAGAGCCAGTCGTCTGGTCATATAACTATTTTAAAAAGTAATAGCCTTGACCGAGGGGAGGTAGGTAAGCACTCGAATTATACCATCTCCTCAGGATTTGTCCTTTTTCTCTTAGTACACATCACCGAAAACTAGCACGCAAACATGATATTCCTAACTTTAACACAGTTCAAGTTCCAGAAATACCTTCTCCCTGTACACACTACACACAAAAATATAACAAATTATTTCATGGAAACCAACCCATGTGGTAGAAATTCTGATACTTTCCTTTATTATTTCTTGCGTCAAAAGTGAAAATATATTCACCCTTGGAAACGGGTTCCTATAGTAATGACCATGAAAACAGGTGTTGAACATATTATGCGTGAACAAGTTGTGAGAAGCAGGAAAAAGGGGTCAATTTTTAAGCTGGCTAGAGTTTAAGTTGGTTACATCAGGAGGAACGCAGCTGCTCTACTTTGGCAAAAATATTCCCCTCTATTTAGAGAAACGCCTGAATGAGTCTCCGTTGTTGTTATTGTTATTGTTATTATTCTTATCATCATCGTCATCATCACCATCATTTTGTGGTACTGAGGGTTAAAGCCAGGACCAACACTCCCAGCCTTTTTTATCTTGTATTTTGAAACAGGATCTTGCAAGTTGCTAAGAGTCTCATGAAGGTGGAAGCTGCAATCCTCCTGTCTCAGCCTCCTAAGAACTGGAACGACAGGCATGGGATCCCAGACTGGTTCTTCTCCCTCCTCCTCCTTGTCTACCATCATCAGCATTACTATTCTTAGTCCTCTTTCTAAGTGAGGAGAGAGTGCCTCCTCTAGGCTCACCAGTTCTTGGAGACTGCAAGGACACAGGAATAGGCCTTTGCTGGGCAAAACTGGGTGACTCGGAGCCAGACCTCCTCCCTCTGATTAAGTGATTAATAGATACACAAAATATGGCATTCATACAATGAAACAGTTTTGGCAATAAAAAAAGCAATAAAATACTGAATCAGGCTTCAACGTGGATAAAACTTCAGAACTGAGTGCTAAATGAAGGGCCAGATACAAGGCTATGTATGATTTAATTTCTATCATATGTCCAGAATAGGGAAATAGGAAAATATGGATTAGGCAAACACTGGGCCTGTCCACGGAGGATGTGACACTCTTCTGCCTGGGTTGTTCTAGGCCAGGCACCAGGCAGCTAGGGGCCACCCCTGTAGACCAGAGCCCCATAGGTTGAAATGACTCAAACTATCCAGTCCTAAGTCATTCACCTGGCCCTACCTTGGTTTCCCCTGCAAACTCCAATAAATGGGCCAGTGTGTCCCCTACTTCCAGTGTGTTTGGTGCCTTCCCCTGCATTCAATCTCCAGTAGACACACACACACACACACACACACACACACACACACACACACACGTGCTAGAACAAACCTGGGGTTACACGTCATTCCCTTTTTCCCAGCCCATGATATTTAATAAACTTCAACCCATTACAACATTTGAGTGTCTCCATTTCTTATCAAGACACTCAGAGAAAGGATTAGGGTAGTCTGTGGACAAAGAGATTAAGCAATATGGTGAGGCTTCAGAGCCTGAAACCCTAAACCACTTGTAGGCAATTCCTTCCGAGAGCATGGACCAGTGGAGTCCTGGCAGGGGGTGCCACCCCATAAGTCACAGCAGGGCAGCCCTGCCGAGGTGTGGAGCAACAGGCCCAAGAAGACTCTTCTTGAGCCTTAAGACCTGGTTGAGCTTGTTTTGCTAGGACCTGGACTTTCCGGGCACAAACTCTCCTTCCTCCATTCCTCTTTCTCTCTTTGGAATGGGACTATCTTTCCTGGGCCTGTCTAGCCATTGCATTTTGGAAGTGCATGACTGTTTGTTTTCATGAGCTCACAGATGGAGAGAAATTTTGCTTCACAATGAATCATCCTTCAAGTCTTACCCATATCTGATATTCTTTTTAATTTTTTAAATTTTTTTATTGGTGCATTGTAGTCATATATCTTAATGGAGCACAAGATGGCGGAGGCACACATGCACACATCACCCAGTTAGCCCTTCCCCAGTTCCCATCCTATTCCCTCCCCCTCCCTCCTTCTCATGCTTGGCTTAGTGATTGACATTGGTACGTTTGTTAGAGTGCATCGTGTGCATTAGAGGATTTCCCTCTTCCCCCTCCCATCCCCTCGGTGAGGTCGCCATATTCGCTCATCTATGGTATCTCCTCCTTCAACTAGAGCTCCTCCTATGACCCATTTTCTTCTCCCCAGCTTCTGCATATTAGGGAGAGCATCTAATTTCTTATTTTTTTGTGGCTGACTAATCTCACTTAGCATAATGTCTTCCAGTTCCATCCATTTCCCTGCAAATGACGTAATTGTGTTTTTCTTTACGGCTGAGTAAAGATTCCGTATCTGATATTCTTTATGCCTTTATTTCTGCACTGAAATTCCACACCATAGTGAGGCTCGACGTGACACAGACAGACGTGCACAGAGCTCTCGGGGTGTCTCTCTCCTCTTCCCACCGCGCTTTCTCCCCCGCCTTCCTCCCCATACGTGTTAGCGAGATTGGCAGTGATACCTTCAAATAGGAACGGAGCATTATCGGAACTGTTTCCTACATCCGGCCTCCATTTCCCCATCCACTTCCCTCCTCCAATTCCCTTCCCGTTATCCTACTGGTCTCTCTTCACAGTTATCCAAGGTCCCCTTTCAGTTTCCTGTTTTCTCTCTAGTTTTTACCTATGAGAGAAAATTTGCACACCTCAACTTTCTGAGATTGGCTGATCTCACTTGGCCTGGTATTCTCCAGTTCCCTTCCGTCTCCTTGCAAATGTCACAATTTTGTTCTTCTTTCCAACGGGGTAGAATCCCACAGGGTTGACAGCACATTCTCTTCATCTGCTAGCTTGGTTCCATAATTCGGCTATTGTGCGTTGTGCAGCTATCAACACGGACGTGCACGGATGGCTATAATATTATAACTTTCACTCTATTGAAAAGATACTGAGGAGCGAGTGTTCTGGCTGGCTGCTATGGTAGTTCCATTCCTTGTCTTTCGAGGAACCTTCATACTGATCCCCGTAGTGGTTGTGCTAATGTACAATCCCGCCAACAGTGCAGAATTGTTCCTATTCCTACACCCTCGCCAGCACTTCATATTGTTTGTATTAAGACGTTGTAGATTTTACACTCGAGAGTTGAGGCCGGAAGAGGTTAAGCTTTGGGGGTTGCTGAGATGGAGTGACTGCACCGTGCCTGTAAAAAGGATTTCTGAGAGCCCGGGATGGGATGTAATGGACTGAATACTTGTGTCCCTCTCGGGATTCCTATGTTGAAACCCTAGTTCCTGGTGTGATCATATTGGGAGGTAAAGCCTTTGAGAGGTGATTGGATCCTAAGAGTGGACCTTTCCTCCTTTCCTGAGGGCATTAGTCCTCTTTTTTTTGTATATGTGGTACTGGGGATGGAGCCCAGGGGCATTCTACCTCTGAGATATACTCCAGCCTTATTTTTTTATTATTTATTTGGAAACAGGGTCTCACTGAGTTGCAAAGGGCCTCACCAAGTAGCTGAGGCTGTCTGCCAACCACGAACCTCCTGTCTCAGCCTCCCAGATGCTGGGATGACAAGAGTGTACCACCACGCCTGGCTACATTAGTTCTCTTATGAAGAAGCCCCAGAGATCTCCCTGTCCCTTTCTGCCCCCTAAGGATACAAGGAGAAGTCAGCTGTCTGCAACTTAGACAAGGGCCTTTACCAGAACGTGACCATGCCGGTCACTCAGATGCCCAGCCTCCTCAACTGTGAAGAATCAATCTCTGTTGCTCATAAGTTTCCCTGCCCATGGCACTTGGTTATAGGAGTGCTGGGCACCAGTGATGTCTCCTCATAGACAGATAGTTGCTTCATAATCTTTGATATCATGTGGCCACCGCACACGCCACAGTTGTGTGTTAGTGGGGTCGCATGGGGCAAGCGGGGAGATGCGTGACCTATGGGATAGACAGGCAGACAGGAGAGAGATCACAGCTGCAGACAGAAAGCTACCGAGACACAAACCTCCTTCCCAGAATTGACCAGAGAAAGGGGACCCATGACAGGAACCAGGTGGCCGGAATCTTGCTCCACGGTGACTGTGAGTGCCGCCTAGTCCTGTGACCCAGAACTGGACCCTCATACAGGGAAAGAAAAACAATAGGGCTTTTACTTCCACATTTTCCTACAACAAAGGCTTCTCTCCTTTATTTTCCATCTCGAAAACACTTGTTCTGCAGGTGGCAAAAAGATTAGGAGTGAAAATATTCAATAGTTTCCCCACAACAACTCACTCTTTCTTTCCTTCCTTCTTTCCTCCTCTTCTTTCCCTTCTCTTTCTTTTTCCTTTCTTTCCTTACCTGAGTAGGCAAAGAACCATAACCTAGTCTTTGCCCGACAATATTGTGTTAACCATAGAAACACACCCACGCCGGGAGATTGGTAATCCTCTAAAAGACCACAGAAGAATTTGATGAAAGTTGAAATGTACTTTCACAGATGGTTGTGCCGTGGTGTATTTGATCTGAAGAATATTAAACAAAGCAATATTCCATTTCTGTTTTATTCCCTGAAAGCAATTATTACATGAAAAGGTAGACAGGCAGGACACAGTTAACAAACAAAGACTAAAGAGTTGTCATCGGGCTAGAAATGTTCCAGAAAATAAATGAGGGCCCCTAGCCAATAATATGACTGGAAAACAGAGCAATGAAAAATCTATACTGTGAACCTTCACGGACTTACATCCCATAGCACAGTTTGATAGCGCAGGAGATAAACAGGCCAACATTGATTGTTTTTACAGGAATACGAACCCCCCCCCCCAAAGAAGAGAAACAGAACGTCTTCCTTCACATAAAAAGCAAATTACAGATGAAAAAAATTTCTCTACTCTCAAAGCAAGATTCAATTAAAAAAATATGTCTGGCTTTGACAGGGCAAATTCCAGGCGCAGTGTATTTTCATAGATGTTGGTCCTGAAGGAAAGATTTGAGGGCTACAAAAACTGACGGAACTTTTTACAGATTGAGATAATTTCTCAGTAATACTAAGCAAGGATTCGCAACTCCTTAGCTCACTTTTTTTTTGTTGTTGGTGGTGGTGGTATTGGGGTTTCTGGAAGCCCTTCTACCTCCGGGCTACACTCCCAGACCTATTTTTACATTTTTATTTGGAAACAGGGTCTCCTAAACCAGCACGCGTGGCTGGCTTCGAACCTGCGTGATCCTCCTGTCTCTGCCTCCCAAGCGTGGAGATTACAAGCGTGCGCCACCCCGCCCAGCCCTTAGCTCACATTTTGTTCCCCCCTCACCAATTCTGAGTAAAAAAAATCACTCTGTGTAATCATTAATACTACCTTATAGTAATTTGGTTATATATAGCAGTTTACTGAGAGGAGAGAGAAAAGATGAATGCAGGTGGTTAAGTGGCATGGTGAAATGCTCCAAATGGTGACCAGAGGAGCTCATCCTGTCCCTTGCAGCGTTCAAGTGCAGCACAAATCTCATTATTAAAGGACCGGGTAATTCCAATCCTGGGGAATCCATTTCTATCTACAGAAACATTGAGTGGGAGCCATCATCTCTGCATTTTGCAAAGGTTTGAGTCAGTACAGAGAGCCCCTGAAAGTCACACGATTTTTGAGCCGAAGCCTTTGCACGGGTCTCCACCCACCTTGTCACCTTTCATGCACTTCTCAGAGCATTGTTGAAAGTAGACAGGGGACTGTGAGAATGCTCAGAGCGGCTGTCAGAAGATGGGCAAAGAGTTCCAGGAGTCAGGCCCGAGCTGCATGCATCAATACACCCCGGTGTTATCAAGCTACCCCGTGTGTCTTCGCATTTCATTCCTCAGCTGACATCTGACCCTTGGGAAACTAAAGATGGCGTTTCTTCAGTTCCTTGCCCTCGACCTCGGGGTGGCATGGCCTCTCTCCTCTGTCCCCTCTTGCCCTTTGCAGATAATTACCTACACTTCAGTACCTATGTGACATATGTTCCAACCTGTTCCCCAGCCGTGAACTGTTTGGGATTAAAATAGTTTCTAAGAAGTATTTTCAGCCTCTCCTTGAACTCCTGCCAACGTGATGGCTCCAAGAGAAAGGAAAGTGCTGAGCATTAAAAACAAAATGAGGATTAGTCAGGAAGAGATAATATATGGCACATTACCCCATGTGGCAGAGGCAAGACACACAATAAAAGCCTCAATTTGTTTGTGTTTTAATGGTTGAACCATGACAACGGTTTGAGGTCTTAGAAAAGGTACTGAACACCGAGGCTCTGTGTCAAGAAGAGAGAGGAGCCTGGAGAGAAGTCATGGCAATCATATCGTATCCTTGATATTGTTAATGCTACTTGATTCTAAGAGAGGCCAAGAACGTGGTCCCACGATGAGTTACTGATAATGCAAATTGTGTGTGTGTGTGTGTGTGTGTGTGTGTGTGTGTGTGTGTGTGTTGCTAGGGATTGGACCCAGAGGCATCCTACCTCTGAGGTATGCCCCCAACCCTATTTTATTTTTTATTTGGAAATCGGGTCTCGCTAAGTTATTGAGAGCCTTGCTAAGTTGCTGAGGCTATCTTTGAACCTGCCACCCTCCTGTCCGGCCTCTCAAGTATACTGGGATTACAAGTGTGTACCACCATACCTGGCTGAAAATGCAAGTATTGATAGCAGTGATAAGGCATGCTCTATGAGTCAAGATGAGGATAATAAAAATGACAGGCATCAGACTGGAGTCTTCACGACTCGACTTCCCTTGCAACTACGTTAATGAAGAGACAGGCAAACTTCTATTCAGTTCAGACCGTTGTCAGAGACTACAAGTCTCTGCCACTTGGGAGAAAGAAGACAGAGTAGTATCATCATTACTAGGGATTACAAAGCCCTATGGATTATTCAAAAAAAAAGAAAAAGAAAAAAGAAAAATCGAAAGCCAATATACTCTCATCACAGCACACCCATGTTACATTGAGAAAAGTCAAGGCCCAAAAAGAGTTTTAACGATTTGCCAGAGGTTGGACAGCGAACAGATGGTCGAGCAATGAATTAAACCCACGTCGCAAGTTCCTTCTTGACCTTACACCATCTGGACTGTACAACCCGTAGAAAAGTTGAAACTCGGATAAACCGAGCCTTCATCATTCACGTGTCCATTAATATAGTCTACCTATATCCACTGAGCATGTTCTCTGTGCCCATTGTTAATGTTGGAGGTTTGAGGTTTCATGATAAGCAGGCAAGGGAATCCCCTACTATTTTAGAACTTACAATTTAGTTGGAAGATTGGTATTCAAAACCGGGCTACCTATAGAGCCATGAAAATAAATACCTAAAAGAGCTGTGAAAGGCTAGTATAATTCAGAATGGACTGGAGGACTCTGGAAACACAGATTTCTGGGTCTTATCCCTGATTTTATGACTTGGTCTGTGTTTGGGCCTAAGAATCTACATTTCTGATAAGCTTTTGTCCTGGGCTGGAAATTGTACTTTGAAAAGAGCTGTCCTGTGGGTTATTTGGTTTGAGAAGAAATATTATTTAAGTTGCACTATACATCTGTTAGACATAATCCTGTGCTTGCCAAGAAATGTAATTCTGATCTATATAACTCGTTGCCTTTTGGGGTGTATCTTTCACCCCAACTTCAAACATCAACATGGCCTCAGGACTGGTGACCAACAGCCATTTTCATGTAGGATCTGAGAGATGAGATATGGGACATGAAAATTCTGGAAACACAGAATTGAAAGATAAATCAAAAGTTTGAGACCATAGTTTGAGATCTTGAGTACATGAGTGAGGAATTGGAAGGTGGTGCTCAAGGTACTGATGTCCTTAGGGGTGAAGAAAAGGGGACCTTTTACTCATCAATCTAAGAAACATACCTCATCCTCATCCCTACTGATTCCATATCATTAATTGTCGTGATTACAATTGCCTCCAGTCTCCCGGGGCTGCTTCCTCCACATGTTAAAAAAAAATAGCCTGAGTATTCTAAGTATTTTATTTCTTGTCTCTAAAAGGGGAGTTTTTTCAGGCGTGTGGTCTCTTTGTCTACTAAAATAATACATGGCAAGAGTGAAAGGAAGTACTTCTGGGAAAGAGCCAATTTCTTTGAAATCCATATGTGGATATAAAGAGAGGCATTATCTGTGAAAACAATGCTATATGTTCCTATATACACAGTCATGTGTCACTGAATGACGGGGCTGTATTCCAAAAACTCGCTGCTGGGCGATTTCCTCATTGTGCAAACATCAAAGAGTGTATTACACAAACCTAGAGAGTATAGCCTGCTAACTTACCTCAGCCGTGGTGTATGTATAATTGCTCTTAGGGCAGGATGAAGAAAATAACATGATATTAAATCAAGCATAAGAAAATGATGCAAACCAGAGACATAGTAAGCAAAAGATATGAGGGGTGGTTGTCGGTATAATCACAGCACATCGTTTTACAGTAAATGCTTTAGAACAATTGGAAGAAGTACACTAAATAATGATAAAAAGTTTACTATGATAAACACAAAAGTAGTTATCAAATACTGGTGCACTATACATGCCTACTGGCAGCACAGTAGGTCTGTTTACACCGGCACCATTGTGTACCCATGGGCAATGTGTTACAGTCCGTTTCAGTCAACATTCTCATTGCTGTAATCCAAAACAACTGACCACACAGCTTTGAGCAAGGAAGATGGATTTGCTCACAGTTCTGGAGATTGTAGAGGTTCAGTCCATGTTAGGACTGGTCTGCAGAGCTCAGGGCATGGTGATGGGAAGCAGAGAAAGAATGAGCAAGGCTCTGCTTTCACATCGTGGAGACCAGAAATAAGAAAGAGCAAGCAAGCACAGAGATTCAGAGAGACAAGCACAGTCCCTAAGGTCACACCCGCTGGATTTTTCAGTTGAGATTATAACCCGCATGACTTAATTACATCCACTCTGAACACGAATACATGAGCTCTTCAGGGGACATTCTATATCTAACTATAACACACCTCTACTTTGAGGACTGTGACATCTCCAGGTGATAAGGATATTTCAGCCCCTTTATAATCTGATGGGATAACCATCATCTATGTAATCTGTCGCTGACCAAAACATCATCCCTCAGTGACTATACCCACGATGTGATAGTTTTTCAAAAACAGAGTTGATAGGCTAAAAATGAAATGCTACAAGATAGAAGGGCTTGCCGTGCTAGGCTTGATGCAGAAGCCCAATACAGACGCTGATGTACGGCTGGCCTTCCTTCCAGATTTATGACCGTGTTATCAGTTTACAACATTGGGATGTCATCTGGTATTGCTCTACAAATGGTCTTATCCTAACACTGAGGGAAAAAATAAAAAAAACACTTTAGATAAACACATGTCCAATCTTGATGAAAAAAAAAATGAGCACTTTGGAAGGTCACCTTGGAGCTGTTTATCTCTATCAGCTCTCCACATTACCACATTACCTCTTCTTTATCCTGGTCCAGATAACTAAAAGCTAGCTAGTTTTGTCAGTTACCAAATTCCTGAACCGCAGCCCATAAGGCCCCATCCGACCTATCAATTTGATCGGTTTTCCCGGCATATTTGGCTGCTTTGTTGATGTGCCTTTAAATGTTAAAAGTGAATGATTTCAGCAGTGCCCTTGATCTCTTGCCTGCGACCCTGCCCAGTAGCCTCCAATCGTTTCTTCCTTGCCTATGTGATATCTTTAAGTTTCTGTCCAATCCCCGGAAAGTCTTGAGTTTTGGACCCCTGCTATATGGTAGACAAAGAAGTTTCCTTTCAATTCAGGCATTTTCCTTCCATTAATTCTAACCACCTCTCATGGTATTCCCCGTTTCACTAAAATTCCATAAGGATTTTCATTGTTCTCGGGTGTATGGTCTAGCACTATGGGAGCAAGTAAGTCCTTCCATGAAAGTGTAGATTTACTATGCTGGACTCATAGTAATTATCTGCCTTGACAAGACCTGGAAATTTTGGGGAAAAATACATAAAACTGGTCTCACCTAGGAAGCATCTTGATTTTAGCAATATGGGCATATCACCAATAGACACAAATTAGCTCAGAGAATACATTTAGTTTTAGAAAGTACAGAAGGGGCTTTCTTTTTTTAACAGTAAGCCAGCTCAGAGAATGTGAAATGCCCCAAGGTATGTTCATTTTTATTCTGTAATGAGCAGAATATCTACCATAGTTAAAAAAAAAAAGATTTGAAAACAGCTGGAGAGATTGAAAAAGAAATGAAATCTACTGACCTAACTCTTAAAACTGGTGAGATGTCAGGGCAGCCTGAGAGCTGGCTACTGAAGTGGGAGGTTGACATTAAGGTTCTGTGACTACACATTTGCAGGCAGTTCACACAAAGCTACCGCTGCATGCCTGAGTGGCACATGCCACTAGCTAGGGACAACTGGGGTGTGAAGTGAGGGCACATCCTAAGGAGACAGCAGCGTGGCGTTCACGGCCAATGGCAGCCAGCCAGTGGCTTTTTCAGGTCCCTCCGAGGCTGCTCAGAGATAGTCATTTGCAGCGAGCACATTTGTTATCGGCTGAGGCTGGCGCTCACATTGCATCAACCCTTTTGAAAAAGTTTGATTTTAAAGTGCTAGACCTGCCAGATGTGGTAACACAGCCTGTGATCCCGGTACTTGGGAGGCTGAGAAAGAAGGATCACAGGTCTGAGGATAGCCTCAGTAACTCAGTGAGACCCTCGGCAACTTAAGAAGCACCTGTTTCCAGATTTTAAAAAAAATTAAGGACTGGGAGTGCTACTTGGGAGTAGAATGTCCATGGGTTCCATCTCCAGTACCAAAAGAGAGAAAGAGAGAGAGAGAGAGAGAGAGAGAGAATAGAAATATCTATCTCTTATTATTATTATTATTTCTTATTATTATCTGCCACTCATGTGACCATTTTCTTCAAGAAAGAAAATTCTAGAAAAGTTGGCTTAAGCCCAAGGGCTTTCTTGTGTGACAAATTTTACTTGAGTGGTGTCTTGCATATTGAAACTGTCCCATGGGTCTTAGAAGTTCTTATTATTATAGCTGGTGAGAGGCTAAAAAATCAAAACATGTGTGTGTGTGTGTGTGTGTGTGTGTGTATACGTACATATACGCGTGTGTCGAAGTGTAAGACTTATTCTGGCCATCTTATAGGTTGCTTTAAGGATTCTGATTGAATTTTAAAAGACAGATGTAGCCTCCAAGGATTTCTTCTGTGATTTCTTTTTCCCTTCAGCTTGTGTTGGGAAGCATCATGACCAGTTTTTTTTTTTTTCCACTAGTGAATTTGCACTAACAGAAATTCACCCAGCAGCTCAGTTTTACCCTCTTTTGTATCTTCAAAACTGTTCTGGATAGAAAATCAGTATTCATGTGCAAACCTATTTCCGAATGACCTCTTAACAAAAAGGGGTCTGCATAAAGTGTTCAAGGTCCAAAGAGCTTGTTCATTTTTGTACCTGGTGACTTACAAGGCAGCAATGCCTGTGATCAAACACACAAACTCTGCCGTGTCTGCAAATGTCTTTCTGCATATGGGGTCAAGGTACAAAAGGTTTGCTCAGAGAACAAGAAGTCTGGAGAAGTGTGCCTGTGATTTTCTAAGGAAGAAGAGAAAGAACTTGTCTCATGCACATTCCCCATGCGAGGCCCTGAATA
The DNA here is from genome assembly GCF_963383645.1 of Muscardinus avellanarius. Taxonomy (NCBI): domain Eukaryota; kingdom Metazoa; phylum Chordata; class Mammalia; order Rodentia; family Gliridae; genus Muscardinus; species Muscardinus avellanarius. The sequence continues at coordinate 32,513,102 of NC_137804.1, read as the reverse complement.
TTCAGCTTTATGTTTGAAACACATGAACTGTCACCTTCCCAGTGAGCCTCTACGGATCGCCCGATTTAAAATTAGGCTCCCTTGTGTTAGAAGGCTTTGCATTCTCTAAGAGTTCTGACATAAACCACTAAGAGGGGGGAATATTTCTTTTGGGTCATGTTTTTCGGAGGTTTCATCAGTCCATGATAGCTGGATACAAGGTAGAATCATGGTGGCGAAAGGGCAAGGCAGAGGAGAGTTCCTCCGCTCATGCTAGCTACAAGGAGAGAGAGAGAGAGAGAGAGAGAGAGAGAGAGGGAGGAGAGAAGAGAGAGAGAAACTGACCCAGGGAGAAGAGAAGAGAAGAGAAGAGAAGAGAAGAGAAGAGAAGAGAAGAGAAGAGAAGAGAAGAGAAGAGGAGAGGAGAGGAGAGGAGAGGAGAGGAGGGAGAGACCCAGGGGGAGAGAGAGAGAGAGAGAGAGAGAGAGAGAGAGAGAGAGAGAGGGGCAGGACGGCCCAGGGAGAAGAGAAACCCTTCCAGTGCACACTCCCAGAAACCAACTTCCTCCAAATAGTCTCAACTCCCAGTGGTCTATCCAGCTAACAATGGATTAAATCATTCATTGAATTAATACACTAATGAGACTGGATCTAATGATACAACTATTTCCTAAAAGCTCCCCACCTCTGCACATTGTTACTTTGGGGACCTAGCCTTTAAACACATGAGCCTTTGGGGTACACTCCAGGTCCAGTACATGATTCCCCTTCCGATTTGATTTCCCTCCCTAGGCATTTTCAGTTTCTACTTTAAGATGGACTTTTGTCTATTTCCTGTCTTCTTCCACTAAAATATAAACTCTACGAGGACAGGAATTTTGCCTGCTTCTCAGTGCTCTTTCTTTAGTACCAAGAACTCTGGCTCGCAGAGTAGATAATTAGTCCTTGTAGAGAGTGAGTGGAACACCTCTAGCAGAGGATAATCTCATTACCTTGTGTCTCCGCAGATCTGCCTTAGCAAGTCGTGGGCTGGAAGCTCCCCTCTGCCACCTCAGGACGGCATGGCACCTCTCTCTGAGCCTCTGCATCCTCATCTCTGGAAGGCAGGTCATGATAATTCCTTCCCCGTAGGGGAACAACAACAACTATAACAAAAGGCCATGTCAACACACCCGCTGGCATGGCCCTTGGCACACTGTCAGTGTTGTTCCAAAATGGTTGGTCATGATTTATGATTGCTGTTGTCTTTTTTTCCAAAACCATAAACAAATACAAGAATATTTCAATGACTGGAATAGAATCCTGCACCTACCTATTTCTTCAACCATCTTTTCTAAGGGCCCTGACATAAGGCTAGGGAGAAATTGATTACTTTTGCTAAGATTCGCAAAACCCCCTTCTTGGCTTTGAGAACTAAGGAGTGTCTCTGTGACGTGACCCCGGAAAGGCCACGTGTGGCAGCAGCTCGCCCACCCTGGCGTCCTGTGCCTAGAAGATCAATAGGGCGTTTGGGTCTCAGGCTGCCTACTCTGTTATGACTCCTGAAGACCTCAGTATGTTTTGGAAGCAATTATCTTGCTTCTAGTTTTGAGAAGAAAAATAATATTTTTCTTATGTCTGGTTTAGGCAAAGCTTGCATTTCAAGGCATATCAGAGACCAAGATGGAAGGCAAATGGTGTCAATGAAAATGGGTACAAATGGCACCTGAAGTGGACATGTAAGCCGGCCCTCAGAAATGCCCCTTGTTTCAGGAATCAAGAGGAATTGGAACCATAGTGTCTAAGGATAGCGGCACTGAATTTCATAATAAAGGAAGGCTTGATAGGACCGTCCTTCAGAGATCCCTGCAAATAAAGGGCATGTCTTAGCACATGCTACACTGGGATTCTGGGTGCATAGAAGTTTCCAGATCACATCTATTGCCTACTTCTTATTCCACCTATCTCATTTCTGCTTGCTTTATTAGAATCCACAGCCAAGCATTCGATTTAAATGTACTTTATTGTGTGTCTGAGTGGCTATTTGCCATAACTTTGCAACAAGTCACTGCAAGAGGAGGTATTCATTTCTGTGTGCCCATTTCACAGATGAGGGATCCACAAAGTAAACTTTCTCAGAGTGGTAAAACTATAGAGCAGGCACTGCCACCAAGGCCTGCTCTATATCACATGAACATGAACCCAATTAGGTACCTGTTGATGTTCTAGAAGTCTTTTTTTTCTGCAAAACACTGAACTTGATTTTAACAATCTACACAGATGTGGTTACTTTTCTGATACTTGAGTCAACAGAAAACAAGTTTATTTTTTTCTAACTGTGTGTGTTTTGGTATCACTGTATTTGAAGCATGGAACACAGACCTATTTACTAAGGAAGGCTCAAAAATATCCATCAAATATGTGAATGAATGCACATCTCTCTGAGCTTCTACATCTTTATCTCTGAGAGAAAGGTAATGATAACCCCTTGCCCATATGGCTATTCTATGACTTAAATTGGACATAAATGAACATAAATTAAAACTTCAGGTTAAGTCCAAAATTTGTCATTTTTTCAGTGAATTAAAATACTGAAAACTCTAGCTGGGCACGATGGTGCACATTTGTGATCTTGGCATTCGGGAGGCTGAGACAGGAGGATCACGGTTCATGACCAGCCTCAGCTAAGTACTTAGCGAGGCCCTTTGCCACTCAGTGAGATCCTGTTTCAAATTAAAGAATAAAAAATAAAGCTGGGGGTGTAGCTCGAAGGTAGAATGCCCCTGGGTTCCACCCCTAGTACCACACACACAAACAAACAAACAAAAAATACTGAAAACTCTGAATTATGGACAAATCAATGTATAAAAGTTTCTAACGATCTTTAGCATAGCCATTCAACAGTAGCATGAAGAAATTCGCACAACGGTGACCTTTATCTGCGGTTCCACTTTTCCACTAAGGAGCTGTCAGTGCGCGTCTATCTTCCAGCCTCTCTTTAGCTTCCTAGTACACGCTTGACAAGTGTTTGTCAAACAAACCCGTACAAATCCCTTTCATCGGCTTTCGCAGCTACTTTAATGGAAGTCCAAATGTGTGAGCCTTCTGAACCTACATCCGTTCTGACTGATATGAATGTGGAGATGTTCGGGGTAAGTTACTCTCTGACTGTGCAACATTCAAGACGTAACAGAATGATGTAAATCAGAGCCCAGGAAGAGGCTCTGCGATCCTGCAAGGATCCAGCTCAGGACGACACCCTGCCGTTACTTCCTGGCTTTGCCCCAACCAAGTCGAGGTGGGGATGGGGGTGAGGTGGGTGTAAGAGGGTGGGGAGCACAGCTCTGACCGTGGATTTAAACATTTGGAAAGTTGGCTGCAGTATCTTGCATGTAAACAGCAAGAGATTAATACCGAGCTTTTGAACTGACTTTAATCAGTTCTGCGCAGGCTCACCATGCAAACTGCGGGAGCGATTTGCTCCCAGAAAACAAGTAGAAGGGACGTCGTGTAAGAATCTATCAGAGTCTCCATTTATCATTCTCTTAGCTGAAACCCAAACAAAAAAGACAAAGCAAACAGATGGAAGAATTTTAGAGCACTGGGACGGTGGCATGATAGATAGGAAGGAACAGTCAGGGGCGACAGGACAGAGGAACAGAAGGAGGCTGCGTGGACCAGGGAGAAGCCAGCTCCAGGGCCGTGAGTCGGGGCCTGCAATGGTCCGGTTCTAACGAAACAGGATTCTGTCTCATCGGAGGTTGTTTGTTTCATTTTATTCTTCTGTTCACATACAGAAGACAGCTGTTTCCCTTCTGACACAATTATCTCTGTCCAGAAGCTTCCACAAATATCCCTTCCAAAACTCTGCAGATCTTACCAAAAGTCTGAATTCATTCAGCGATGGACCTTCTGGATTTTAGACAGAGCCCCGAGGCTCTGAATCTGAAAGCCAGGGACACGGGATGAAGCCAAAAACATTGACTCTCGCGGTCAGGATGGACAGTGGTGCTCACCTGATGTTGCAGGTCAGCAACTGAAGGGAGAGAGAAGCTGACGCAGGGCGCGAGGCCATTGGCCCTCCCGCAGCCAATCAGATCGTCTTCGATGAACTTAGGTTGAAGGAGGATATTCAGAATCTGTAGTCAAACGAGGGGCGGCAGAATAGAAAGTCCAGCAGATGAAGGGATAATGGTCCCGCGGACCATGTCAGCAAAGAGGAAATTAAGGAAGTAGGTTGAAGAAAAAAAAAAAAAGAAAAAAGGCGGAAGGGGAATCATGAGGAAGAAAAAGAGACTGAATGTGTGGCCCCAAAGAGATGGATTTGTTTTCCATTCCTGTTCATTTAATTTTCAATTTTTTGGCACTAGTGATTGAACCCAGGGACATTCTACCTCTGAGACATAGCCCAAGAGCTATTTTATTTTTTATTTTTATTTATTTTATTTTTTTTTATTTTTTGGTGGTACTGGGGTTCCTGGAAGCCCTTCTACCTCTGGGCTACACTCCCAGACCTATTTTTTCATTTTTATTTGGAAACAGGGTCTCCTAAGCCAGCGCACGTGGCTGGCTTCGAACCTGTGTGATCCTCCTGTCTCTGCCTCCCAAGTGCGGGGATTACAAGCGTGCGCCACCACGCCCGGCTTATTTTTTTATTTTGATACAGGGTCTCACTAAGTTGCTGAGGATAGCCCCAAACCTGAGATCCTCCTATCTCAGCCTCCTAAGTACTGGGATTACAGGTGTGCACCACCACACGTGGCTTCTTATCAACATTTTAACTCCAGTCTCCACAAAGACTGGCTGACCTAACTCAGTATCTCACAAAGCAACACGCGATGGCTGACCTCACTGAGCACATATCTGAGGCATCGTGCATGAATTAAAATTATTTTATTATCAAACAACCCTAAAAAGTCGGCAGTGTTATGATCCCCATTTTACAGATAACAAAACCGAGGCTTAGAGAATAATTTTCTCATACGCATCTGATGGTTAGTGACGGGTAGGAATAGAATTCAAATTGGCTCCTGTCTCATCCTGAAGTTCATATTAAGAAATGAAACTTCATATTTAAGAAACGTGGCTTCCTACTTACCAGCATGTCCTTAAATCACCTCCCTCCTGACTTTAGCAAGCTTGGGAGTTTCTTTTTATGAAAACCAGCCCTCTTTGATTAAGACAGGCATGAAATAAGTTTAAAATGCTGGGAAAGGAGGGTACCTTCCCTAAATCCTGAAGTTGTGACACCGAAGCCATAGTTTTGTGACTTAAAACTCCTCCATCTTTCAGGATAAAAGTTCACCTCTTAATATTATTATTTTTTCTCCCTTTACTTTCTTCCATCCTAGATATTTTACAGCAAGCAAGCCGTTTGCTATACAACACGCTTCTTGCTAACTCAAGTCTTCCATTGTGATTTTTTGGGTTTTTTTTTTTTTTTTTTTTTTTTGGCAGGACTGGGGATAGAACCGGGGGCATTCTACCTCCGAGATACACCCCTAGCCTTATTTTTTATTTTTTGAAATTTATTTATTTATTTTTATTTTTTATTTTTATTTTTTTATTTTTTGAAACAAGGTCTCACTGAGTTGTGATGGGCCTCGCTAAGCAGCTGAGGCTGGCCTCGAACTGTGATCCTCCGGTCTCCACCTCCCGAGTGTGCGCCACCACGCCCGGCTTTCCACTGTGATTTAATATACACATTTTTAAAACCGAGTGAGAGGATGACCGAGTTAAGAGTCAACTTTTGAGCAATGAAGCTACAGAGCAGAGGAAGCGGATGCTGTTGTTTACCACCAAAGAAGGGTCGACGGACTCTTGCGTTTGACGTGTTCCTTGCACACTCCTCGGGCGTGCATCTTTTGAGCTGTCGGGATGCATTAAATGCGCACAGCGCGAGGGCGGTGGCACTCTCTGCGCTCAGCTTCCTTCCTGCACACCGGGCCACCTGAATTTAAATGAGGTCCAGGACCTTCATTAAATTCAGTCCCGGGTCTACTTTCTGAGCAAGCTGTCTAAAGAAATATTCCTTTCCACACACTGAATTTTCCACTTTTTTTTTCTATTTTGGTCTTTCATTGCAAAGAAATGAAATGTGGAAAGATTTTTTTTTTCCAGAATATTGTATCTGGCCGGACGCGGTGGCGCACGCTTGTCATCCCCGCGCTTGGGAGGCGGAGACAGGAGGATCGCGCAGGTTCGAAGCCAGCCGCGCACGCTGGCTTAGGAGACCCTGTTTCCAAATAAAAATGTAAAAACAGGTCTGGGAGTGTAGCCCGGAGGCAGAAGGGCTTCCAGGAACCCCAGTACCACCAAAAAAAAAAAAAAAAAAGAATATTGTATCTGGGCTTGGACCAGATCCTGTGTGACTTGGAGCTAGGCACTGACCTGGTGACATGGAAAACCCCGTTATTTCCATCTCAGGGAGAGAAAGGTAATAATTATAATTGTAAGTAGGCTAAAGGATGGTCATGAGCATCTTTAGATATTCATGGAATTTCCTAGATGATTAGTACAGAAAGTTTCAAAGAGCCACTTGTATTTTGTTTGTTTGTTTGTCTGTCTGTTTTTGGTGCTGTGGCTTGAAGTCGGGGGCATTCTATTTGAGTTACACCTTTGGTCCTTTGGAATCTTTTAATTTTTAAATTAGCCAAATTATATTTTAGATGTGGAGAGGACAAGCCTTATTTTTAACACTGTTCTGATAGCTTCAGTATTTATTTATTTATTTATTTTTCATTTCATTTCATTTTATTTTATTTATTTTATTATTATTTTTATTGGTGCATTGTAATCATACACCACATTGAAACCTTTATTTTGAAACAGGGTCTCGCTAAGTTGTGATGGCCTCAGATCTGTGATCCTCTTGTCCTAGCCCCCCAAGTTCTGGCATGGCAAGTGTGCATCGCCCGGCCCAGCTAAGCCGCTTTAAACTTCATCAAGCTGTAGGGAGAGCTGCAGGAGTTTAATTCTGAGTTCCGTGTGTCTGGCGCATGCCCACTCGTGAGATAATCTCCGCAATCGTATACACACTTGAGTCACAAAAATCAGAAGCTGCAAGACCTCAGGTCTAAAGCAAAGACAGGTGCGACCTCCACTCCAGCCCCCGTGACCTGCAGCCCGGGTCCTGTGTGGCACAGAGTCCCTCGGAGAGGAGCAGGAGGGATGAGAAGCGGGTTGCTGTGCACTGCAGCTAGATCCTGTTACGGTCTGTATATAGAATGTCCCTGGAAAAGCTTGCATGTTGGCAAAGCAAAAATGTTCAGAGGTGAAAGAATGAAACTGGGGGTCTAATTTCACCCATAAAGAAATCCACCGACGGATGGATGATTTGCTTGGACTTACTGGGTGGTAACTGAGGCAGGTGGGGAGTGCCCTTAGGAGGTTATGTCACTGGGGGCAAGCCCTTGGGTAAGCTCTTTCTCTCTCTCCCTGATTATATTTTGTTTTTCTCTCTCTCTGCTCTCTGGCTTCCACAAGAGAAGCCGCTGTCCACTGCCACACGCCATGTGGCCGTGACACCTGTGTTGGAGTCGGATGATCATGGACTGACCCCTGAAAGCACGAGCTAACATAAACGATTCTTCCTCCATGTTGTGCTTGTTGGGTAATTTGGTCATGGTGATGAAAAGGAAGATTAAAACACTCATAACTTTTGAAGCCATTCATCTGTTGATGGACACCTAGGTTGGTTCCATAGTTTGGCTGTTGTGAACTGTGCTGTTATGAACATGGGTACGCATAGATTACTATAGTTCTCTGGTTTCAACCCCTTAGGAAATATACCCAATGGAATGCTACTCAGCAACAAGGAAGGACAAAATTATGTCATTCGTAAGAAGATGGAAAAACCTGGAGAACATTATGTTAGGTGAGATTAGCCAAGCACACAAGGAGAAGGGACCTATGTTTTCTCTAATATGCTCCAGTTAGGGAGTATTTGGGATGCCAGAGGGACTCCAGATGATGGGGGAGACCCTCGGTGGAGCCGGGGAGGAAGGGCAGGGGAGGAGGAAGACTGAGGTTCATTAATGGAAAAGCTACCTACGACTATGTGTATACATGTGAATAGTACATTTTCAAGCTGGACACTTGGTATTGGGAGGAAGGAAAATGGGGAGGTGATGGGGGCACCAAGTACTGTGCGAATGTATGCCATTGTCGACATGATCTACATTCTGATGTGGGACTATAAAAAAAAAAAAAACCAACCAATGCCATGCTAGAGTGCTGCCCCACTGCACCAAGGGAGCACTCCGCCCTGTTAATGGGTAAAAGTTTTAGGCTCATGGTCCCAGACTCATAGTCATCAGAGGCAAGTCTTTCAAAATGTAGAGATGCTTGTAATCTCAGCATTTGGGAGGCTGAGACAGGAGGATCGCAGTTTGAGGATAGCCTCAGCTAGTTAGTGAGGCCCTTTGCAACTCAGTGAGGCCCTTTTCAAAATAAAGAATAAGAAATAGGGCTGGGGATGGAGCTTGGAGGTAGAATGCCCATGGGTTCCATCCCTAGTACAGCAAAAAAAAGTAGAGATATATACATGCTTATATAAGAAAAATTAGCTTTGTGAAAGAATATTTAACAACAAAAAAGATTTTTAATGGAGAATATGTAGATAAAGGCAGAATACCATTTCTCCCAAAGGTTTGGGTCTAGAAGGGTTTCCTGTTTCTGGTCTGTTTTGGATTCTGGAGTACCACACATATGCAATGAGATCCACATCTAAGCATGAGATTTACTTTGAGTTCTTATATACAAAGCCAGCTGAAGGTGGGTTTTGCAGAGTATTTTTATTTTTTATTTTTTTGTGCATGAAATAAAACCTCCAGGTCTGGAATTTCCTACTTGTGATGTCATGTTTGTGCTCAAAAGTTGTGGGTTTGGGGGCATCACTGCTGGGGGCTCTTCGGATTACAAATGTTCGTCCTAGACTCAAGGTTCTGGTCCTTCCCGGCAAGGGAACAGCCTGCAGTGGGGAGGGACTCGGCTTGAGAGCATCTCTCATGACTGTGACCATCCGCCTCCCAACGTTCAAGAGATAATAATGACAATATCACTTCAGTTGTAGACTGTTTTAAGCAACTTGGGATGTGCGAGCTCTCTACCTAAAACAAATATGTTTGGTTTCAAGTTGGTGCCCAAAGGAGTTAGATCTTCAGAATCATCTGCCCTTGTTCAAACACAAGCACCACTGCCCGCCGTGTGGCCTTGGGCCAGGTGTTCGACCCCTCTGGGCTGAGTTTCCCAGCACATTCCCATTTTACAGGGAGAATACTGAAGTCCTAGAGAGGTGCAGTCAGTTACCCTCGGTGAAGGAATCACACTCAATTTGGCCAGTCTCAAAAGCCCTACCACGGCATCCGGACAGCGATCACAGCCTTTACACCATTGGGTTATCACTGGGACCCATACAAGAGAGACCTACACAAATCGTAACAATTTTCTACCTGGGCCAGGATTTTTAGAATTTCAAACATCTCTCTGTTCCCAACTCTGTAATGCCGTCAAGCAACACACCTCCCCTGCCAAGTTCCCGATCTCACCGTGGAAGGGTTGGCTTAAAATTCGTCATTTCCCCGACCAATCATCTCCCCGCCGTATAGAATGTTCTCTCTCTGGCCACAGAGAGAAGGTATCGCTTGATTTTAATCATGCTCCTTCCAGTTCCAGCTGCAGGGGAGACAGGTCGGGACAGGACAGGGAATCGGCTGAAGAGACAAAGTTCTTGGCTCCAAATTAAAACAATTCTGAACTCTGCGTATCTGAAAAACACACAGATGATTCCTGGGAGGGACTTGGAAGAGACTTTTTGCCTCCTTCAGCCATTTGTCAACTGTCGGTCTCTTCACGCTGGTGGTTCCAAGACACGCACCGTTCTTGTCACACGGCACATGTTTTGGGGGAGCTTCCGAAGCGATTTAAGATTATCGCGCACTTCAAAATCAGTTTCAAGTTTCACCCCTGGCTAAATCCAGCCTTCACGTGTGTGTCAGGAGGCAAATAAAACGATCTTAATTGAGACCGTACGTATAAAAGCCAGCGCCAGCTAAAGTGGCTTAGGAAGAAACCCGAAAGGTTGTCACTGTCGGGAAAGCATTAGTTGGGGAAGTGTGATAGTCTCTTACACAGGATTGCCCGGGACAAATGGCCTGCTAAAACTATTCCAGCACAATCAAATTTACAGGAGACATGAAGTTCCTAGGCCTTGTTTTTATTTTCGGGCTGTGGATGTATTAAAAATCAGAGAGTAAGTCCATAGGGAACCCCAAGAAGCGGCATAGTGTCCTCACCCTATAATGGTATCACCGATTACCTTAAGTAGACCGACCAGAGAGAAACGTGGGACCTTGTTCTTTACTTTCTACACAACCTTTGCAGCTCAGTCCCACCAGCTTGGACATTTCTATTGTTAAAACGAATCTGTGTTGAATTTTCTTCTATCTTCCCTTTCGGATGAAACTACTTTTATTTTTTATTTTTTAGTTTTTTGGTGGTACTGGGGTTCCTGGAAGCCCATCTACCTCCGGGCTACACTCCCAGACCTATTTTTTTTATATTTTGAAACAGGGTCTCGTAAGCCAGCGCGGCTGGCTTCAAACCTGCGCGATCCTCCTGTCTCTGCCTCCCAAGCGCGGGGATGACAAGCGTGCGCCACCACGCCCGGCTGAAACTACTTTTTAAGAACAGAAAAGTATAGATAGAAGCCGGGCGTGGTAGCGCACACCTGTAATCCCAGTACTCGGGAGGCAGAGACAGAAGGTCTTCCCAGGTTTGAAGGCAGCTTCAGAAATTTAGTGAGGTTCTCAGCAACTTAGCTAGTTTTCAAACTAAAGAAATAAATAAAATAGGGCTGGAGGGTGTAGCTTGGAAGTAGAATACCTCTAGGTTCAACCCTTAGCACTACAAAAAGGGGGAAAAAAGTATGGACAGAATAAGAATTCAGAGGAGAAAATGAAATACGGATACATTTTAATTTTTAAATGTGTCCATGTAAAAGTATAAGAAATGTGATTATTACCTACATATTACCTATATTTTATGCCTGTTTATAGTAATTTCTAGTAGTTTCTGCAAGTTTACTATATATAATATAGGTATATAAACACACACACACACACACATATATATATATATATAGATGATAGATAGATAGATAGATAGATAGATAGATAGATTTATAGTACTATATATACACAAACATATATGTTTTTGCAGTACTGGTTTTAAAACCAGGGGCATTCTACCTCTGAGCTACACCCCCAGCCCTATTTTATTCTTTCTTTTGAAACAGGGTCTCACTGAGTTGCAAAGGCCTCACTCAGTAGCTGAGGCTGTCCGCGAACTGTGACCCTCATGTCTCAGCCTCCCAAATGCTGGGATTACAAGCGTGCGCCACCATGCCTGACTATACACTATATATTTTTAACTAACCAGTCTATCTTCAAATATTATACTGCTTTACATGCCTACTAGGTAGCATTTAAATTGCTTTCCTGGTTCCATTAAGAGGATCGCACAAGTTCAAAGCCAGCCTCGGCTACTTAGTGAGGCTCTCAGCAACTTAGTGAGACCCTGTTTCCAAATAAAGTATAAAATAGATCTGGGAGTATAGCCTGGAGGTAGAAAAGCCCCTGGGTTCCTTCCCCAGTGCCACCAAAATTAAAAAATAATAATAAATTAATTAAATTAAATTAAAAAGAATAAAAAATAGGGCTAGGGTTTGTAGCTCAGAGGTAGAATAACCGTGGGTTCCATCTCCAGTACCACACACACACACACACACACACACACACACACACACAGATGTCTCTCAAACAATGAAACCATAATTTATAGCTCAGAGGCCATGGCGGGAGAGAGTGGATTTTCCATATTCTATTCAGGTATGAACAAATTATACCTCGTCCGTGATGAGCAGCTGTTGCAAATTACTTATTGAGCAGGCGAGTAAGCCTTTACCGCAAGCCCAATACGGGCCCGATTCCGTGCAGGGACGCGCAGTCGCTTTCTTAGGCGCTCGCTGTATTTGGGGATACAGATGTGTATGGTGTGGCGGCGTGTACGCGTGCCCCAGAAGGAGCTGTGGGGCGTGTGTGTCACTGTGGGACGGAGCAGGGCTCCCCCCAGCCGCAGAGGAGCAAGGCGATTGGCTAGGAGGGCTTCCATGGAGGTTATAAAGCATGCCCCTTGGAAACTGACTGAGGCCAGTTCCAGAATTCTTTATAGATGTATACTTGGCTAGTACATTGTAGTTGCACACGCACACGGTTCTTGGTGTGTCCCCCTCCACATCTGACCCTGCATCCTCTCCTCCCTCCCTACACCTGCTGGCAAAACCAGTAGAAATCCTGCCATATGTTGGCAAAGTATCATTTCAACTGTTACTTCCTCGAGCCTCCTTTCTCCCCTCCTTTCCCCGGTTTACTGGCCTCTCTCCTCATTTATTCCAAGTCCTCCTGTTTCCTGATGGCTTTCAGTGGCTCAGGGACCTGAGCACCTGCGCCAACTTCCTAACGTTACTCCCCAAATGCCATCCCCCTTCCCCGGCACACTCAGCCTCTGTGGGCTTCTACCGCTGCCTGCTCGCCAGGCCCTGGACGACCTAGATTTGGGACCCTTTTACTCTCACATAGAAAGCACCCGGGTTCTTCCTCGGGTCTCTGAATGAACCGGTTCCTTCTGTGAGACCATTCTGGTCCACAGGTAAGACTCTGGCCATCACATCAGGCTATTTTTTTTTTTTTTTTGGTGGTACTGGGGTTCCTGGAAGCCCTTCTATCTCTGGGCTACACTCCCAGACCTATTTTTACATTTTTATTTGGAAACAGGGTCTCCTAAGCCAGCGCGCACGGCTGGCTTCGAACCTGCGCGATCCTCCTGTCTCCGCCTCCCAAGCGCGGGGATGACAAGCGTGCGCCACCACACTCGGCACACATCAGGCTATTTTATTGAAAAAAAATTTTTTTTTTTTTGGTACTGGGGATAGAACCCAGGGGCATTCTACCTCTGAGCTCCACCCCCAGTCCTAATTTTTATTCTTTTATTTTGAAACAGGGTCTTACTGAGTTTCAAAGGACCTCACTAAGTAGGAGTTGAGGCTGTCCACGAACCCAATCCTCCAGTCTCAGCCTCCCAAATGCTGGGATTACAAGTGTGCGCCACTCTGCCCGGCCGTTTTTTTTTTTTCTTTCTTTCTTTCTTTTCTTTTTTCTCCTGCAGTACTGGGGATGGAACCCAGGGGCATTCTACCTCCAAGCTATACCTCCAGCCCTGTTTTTTATTCTTTATTTTGAAACCGGGTCTCACTGAGTTGCAAAGGGCCTCACTAAGCAGCTGAGGCTGTCCGCAAATCACGATCCTCCGGTCTCAGCCTCCCGAATGCTGGGATGACAAGCGTGCGCCACCACGCCCGGCCATTTGGGTTTTTAATAGATGTATTTGCTTAGTTTCTTCCTGCCTCTGAATTTTCTCCGTCTATGTTACATTTACCCAGGACAACTTGTTGTCTTGAGCAGCTCAAAAACATAGATGAGTAGAATGTTTTGGACTTACTGGAGTGACTGAATCCTATCCGTCATGATCAAGCCAGTTGTGGATCTTTTAAATCACTTAAAAAAAAAAGTAACAGAGCAGCTCCTCTGGCGGGCTATAGTTAGACTCTAGGTTCAAGAGCTCTTTGAACCGACTGGTTTTTTTTTAACGTAGGCCCAGTTGAATCCACTTCAGAGAGAGAGCGATCAGAACACACGCCCGCGAATCCAAAATATGATTTCAGCACCTGATAAGACGAGGCTGTTTCAACCCCGTGGGAGGTGTGACTCCCTCAACGGCCAACACAGGCTTCCGTATCGCACTACCTGGCAAATTTTTGTTTTCTTTTCAATAATCGCTGGCTCACCTTCCCAAGGCAAGAGGAAAACTAAAAGGGAAACCTCGAGCCAGGAGGCTGGCGGAAATCCCCTGGTTTGCAATTCTGCGCCACTTGGGTCTTTGAAAGGATGTTTCTCAGTCAACAAAGATGTCAGGGGTTAATGCGGACCCCAGAACTAGGCCGAAACCATGACGGAGCACTTGCTGCCTAGCACGGGGTATTTTCTCTCTTTGGGAGCTAAGGCAAATGGAAAATAAAGCAGCTAAGTTCTTTTAATTTGGGGCTTACTGGCCAGGGCCTAAGAACCTGGGGGCTGGGGGTTGCTTCACACGAATTGAACAAATGGTTTAGAAATCAACTCTTCACTCAATTCTTCTAAGATTGATGCATTTTTCCTCAGTTGTCCGATTTTATTTATTTACTTTTCTTTTGTGGTACTGAAGGTTGAACTCAGAGGCATTCTAACTGAGCCACACAACCCCCTAGCCCTTTTTAATTTAATTTAAATGTGTGTGTGTGTGTGTGTGTGTGTGTGTGTGTGTGTGTGGTATTGGAGATGAAACCCAGGGGCATTCTACCTCCGAGCTGCACTCCCAACCCTGTTTTTTTACTATTTATTTTTAAACAGGGTCTCCCTAGGTAGCCGAGGCTGGCCATGAACCGTGATCCTCCTGTCTTAGCCTCCGAAATGCTGGGATTATTAGCATGTGCCACCACACCTGGCTTTATTTTTATTTTTTATTTTGAAACAGGGTCTCACTAAGTTGCTGAGGCTGGCCTCAAACTTGTGCTTCTCCTATCTTAGCCTCCCAGGTACTGGGATTACAGGCATGTACCATTGAACCTGGCTAGCTGTCTGATTTTAGGTATGTGTTACCAAGTACATGATCTTTTTTTTCTCTAAAGCTTTGACAAAGGTATAAATGGAAGAAGAAAGAAAACAAAATCAAAAGAATGATTCATGTTGGTCTTCAAAGATCTGATGTGGGAGCCGGGCGCGGTGGCGCACGCTTGTAAAACCCGCGCTTGGGAGGCTGAGACAGGAGGATCGCACGGGTTCGAAGCCAGCCTCAGCTACTTAGTGAGGCTCTCAGCAACTTAGTGAGACCCTGTTTCCAAATAAAATATAAAAAAGGTCTGGGAGTATAGCCCAGAGGTAGAAAGCCTCTGGGTTCCACCCCCAGGACCACCAAAAACAAACAACCCCAAAGATCTGCTGTGTCCCTAACTTGATTTTAAGTAATCAGAAATGTCCCTAATTCAGTACTAAGGAAGGGCATAAGAGGATAGAAAGTTGAGAATATGAGTCCAAGTCTAGGTCATATCATGAAAGTACATACACACGTGTGTACGTGTTTTCATGTACCTATGTGTGTTCATTACTGCATTGTATATTGTGGGGCCCAACCAAGTGGCAGATACTATATCCAAAGACCAAAGGTCAACAAGACAGACGCAACTTCTTCCTTAATAGACCTCAGAATCTAAAAAGCAAATGAGGATTGTAATCTGCTACTCAACTAGTTTATATGAAATGGAATACGCTAGGAAGAAAATGAACAATTGGATATTTAAAACTCAGGGGAGAGAGCTGGGCGTGGCGGTGCATGCCCAGGAGCTCAGCGCTTGGGAGGCTGAGATGAGAAGATCACAGGTTCGAGGCCAGCCTCAGCAACTTCATGAAACCCTCAGCAACTGAGAGACGACCTGCTTCAAAATTTAAAGAGTTGGAGGTGTAGCTCGGGAGCCGAATGCCCCTGGGTTTAATCCCTAGTACCCCCAAATAAAGAAATAACATAAAACTCAGGAGAGCTTAATTACAGAGATGAAAAATTGGGAGGTACCAAGATGCAGGTGTGTTCTTTAGGATACGTGAGCAAACTATTGGACGAAGGAAAAGAGAATAAATACAACAAACGGGAACCCATGAGTGCTATGGTTTAGAGTGTGGCTGGGCGTGATGGCACATGCCTGTAATTCTAGTACTTGGGAGGCTAAGACAGAAGGATCACAGGTTCAAGACCAGGCTCAGCAATTTAGCGAGGTCCGCTGTAATGTAGTGAGACCCTGTTTCAAAATAAAATAAAAGGGCTGGGGGGTATCTAGGAGGTATAGAGAGTGTCCCTGGGATCAATCCCAATATATATAGATATATGATATATCTATATATATATATCATCTCTATATATCATATATATGATATATCCCAGTATGTATATATATATATATAGTATATACACACACACATATGTACATATATATAGTATATATACATATATATGTTGTATATTATATCTATTGTATATGTATATATGTGTATGTATATATGTTATATATATATATATTTGTGTGTGTGTGTGTGTGTGTGTGTGTGTGTGTGACTCTGAGGTAGAAAAGCCAGTAAATAAGGCTAATTAAAGAAGGAAGGAGTGCCGGGCGTGGTGGCGCAAGTTTGTAATCCTCGCGCTTGGGAGGCAGAGACAGGAGGATCGCGCAGGTTCGAAGCCAGCCGCGCGCGCTGGCTTAGGAGACCCTGTTTCCAAATAAAAATGTAAAAATAGGTCTGGGAGTGTAGCCCCGAGGTAGAAGGGCTTCCAGGAACCCCAGTACCACCAAAAAAAAAAAAAAAAAAAGAAGGAAGGAAAAAAAAAAAGAAAAAGACGTAGTGCAGAAGCCAAGACAGTGTTTTCAAGAAGTAGATATCCATGTCAAACGGTGTCAAGAGGTACAAGCAGACAAGTATCTAAAGCAGTCACTTCAGCAGCCAGCACCCGAGGCCAGCGGCGCCCTAAACACCACCACTATTATTAGTGCAATAAAGAAGAAATCTGATCAAAGCAAGCTGAAGGCAAATGGGGACTGTGTGAGTCAGGCTGATAGATGAAGCACACAGCTCACTCATCCTCCCGAAACCCCAGGGAGACTACAGTAAGGAAGCTCTTATTAAAAAATATTTTTATTTTTATTTTTTGTAGAACTGGGGATTGAACTCAGGGATATTCTCCCTCTCTCCCTCCGATCTATATCCGCAGCCCTATTTTTTTTTTCTTTTTTTGGAAACAGGGTCTCACTAAATTGCAGCGGGCCTCACTAAGTAGCTGAGTAGTTGAGGCTGGCCAGGAACCTGCGATCCTCCTGTCTCAGCCTCCCAAGTACTGAGATTACAAGCGTGCACTACCACACCTGGTGAAAACTTTTTTAAAAAAATATTTGTTTGTTTATTTAGTTGGCAGTGGGGATTAAACCCAGGGACTGTCTACCTTTGCACTATACCTGCAGCCCTTTAAAAAATTTTTTTTGAAATAGGGTTTCCCTAAGTGGCTGAGGTTGGCCTTGAACCCGCCAACCTTCCGTCTCAGCCTCCTAAGTATTGAGATCACAGTTGTGCACAGCTGCACCATCATCTTCCTCTGATGAGAAACTTCCAAGCACATTTTCACAAGGATGGGATTCACACTGAAAGAAAAATCTGGAGGCTCAGGAAGGAGAGGGGTCGTGGTCCCTTACCGTCCATCTGAAAGCCACGCCGGGCTTGGCTTCCCAACAGCCTCAACTGTACTGTGTGCTCCAGGGTGCACAGTCTACTTGAAAATACTATGGTAGGTCATGAGACATGGAGCTGTAGGAATACACATTAGTTATAAACCAGCCTCCAGGTGAAGAGGGCGAACTGGGTCAGTATTTGAAAGACCCAAATCGGCAATTCACAGTCAAGAGTTCAAGAGCCAAGGCTGCCGGAATCTCTAAAGTCCCACCTGAGGAGTCACGAATTTGCACAACAGGTGTCAGAAACAATTAGTTCATTAGGAAACTCAAGGATGCTTGACAAAATTCTCAAATGCTTATATAATTTATTATATGGATGACATTTTGTTGGCTCATTCTAAAAAAGAAGTAGTAGAAGAAATTCTTAAGCATTTGCTTCAGCAACTGACTAAATATGGCCTTCAGATAGCACCTGACAAAGTTCAACGAAATAGGCCTATAAACTACTTAGGAAAAGTAATATATGATGAGTGCATAATGTCTCAAAAGATGCACATTAGATTGGATAAAATAAAAACATTAAATGATTTGCAAAAATTGTTAGGGAATATAAATTGGGTTAGACCTTACTTGAAAATCACAACAGGTGATTTGCATGTTTTGTATGAAGCTCTTAATGGAGACCCAAATCCTAAATCAAAAAGAAAATTAACTCCAGAAATGTTACAGGCATTGGCCTTGGTAGAAGAGAGGTTGCAGGAAGCTAAAGTCAAGCAAATAAATTATGAAAAACAATGGGATTTTTTGATATTCCCTACCACTTATACTCCTATGGGGTGTTTGTGGCAGGAAGGTGTGCTAGAGTGGATACATTTGCCTCATACACAAGTAAGAATGGTGGCTTCTTATGTTTTGTTGTGTAGTCAATTAATTATTAAAGCCAGAAATAGATCAAGAGAAATGTTTGGAAGAGAAATGCATAATATTGTAATTCCATATACTAAACAACAGTTTGAAACATTATTGCCAAATGATGATGATTGGGGTATTGCTTTATTAAATTATTTTGGAGAAATTAAATTCAATTTACCAAAACACCCTTTAGTAAAATTTGCCAAAGAAGTACAATTTATTTTTCCAAACACTATATCTGTGGAACCTTTAAGTGAGGCTGTTACTATATTTACGGATGGATCTTCAAATCCATGGTCTATATTTACGGATGGATCTTCAAATCTGTGGTCTATACACCAGACCACCCACCCATAATTCATCATAGTGCTGTAATATTAGCTTTAAAACATTGGAAACAAAAGATTAATTTGTATACAGATTCAAAGTATGTGGTTTCAATATTTCCTGCTATAGAAACAGCTTTATTGTCTGGACATTCAAAAATTATTACCTTATTGGAACAATTACAAAAAATCATTCAAGGGCGTAAAAATAAAATCTTTATATCGCATATTGCTGGACATTCCAATTTACCTGGGCCATTAGCTCATGGAAACGCTATGGCTGACTTGCTTACCAGGGAAATCTCAGTAAATAATGTCATAGAGAAAGCACAACGAAGCCATGCATTGCATCATCAAAATGCTTTAGCCCTAAAAAGAATGTTTCATATTACCAGAGAACAGGCTAGACAAATTGTTAAAGTCTGTGAACAATGTCCACTTACTCATAAGATACAGAACATGGGAGTCAATCCAAGGGGCTTAAAGCCTCGAATGGTTTGGCAGATGGACGGAACCCATGTACCTGATTTTGGAAAATTGGCACATGTGCATGTAACTGTGGACACTTATTCACATGCTCTCTATGCTACAGCTAGGAGTGGAGAAGCTGTTAAAGATGTCATACAGCATTTGATTGCCTGCTTCTCCTATTTGGGAACTCCTAAGAAAATTAAAACTGATAATGCTCCAGCATATACATCAACTGGTTTCAAAAATTTTTGTGAGAACTGGGAAATTGAGCATGTTACAGGAATACCTTATAATCCTCAAGGGCAAGCAATTATAGAAAGAACTCATCAAATCCTAAAGAATCAATTGTTAAGGCAAAAGAAAAATCATTATTTTTCACTTCATCAAGCTTTACATCATGCTTTATTATTATGATCAAAATCACACTCCCGTGCAGAAACATTGGGAGGAAATGTCTTTGGCTAAACAGCCACAAGTGCTTTAAAAGACCTCCATGGGGCCTGGAAAAGGCCTGATAACCTCGGAGAGAAGGATGTGCGTGTGTTTTTTCCACAGAATGCAGAATCACCCATCTGAATTCCAGACTGGCTCACGAAGCTTTGCCAGATGAAAGCGACAGCAAGAGAAGGAGACAGCAAAGGAGGATGATGCTGACATTTAAACAGTTCAAACTTTCCCCTACACAGGCAAGAGCTACAAAGGAGGCACATCCCCCCCACCTGGGATCAACTTAAGAAACTCATGAATCAAGTGTAAAAAAAAAATGTTTTTAGCAATGTTGGCAATAATTTCTCCATAGTCTCAGATATGATTCTTTTAAAACAAACTTAAGGAAACAGAGTCTACTCCAACTGGGATAAGAACTTATATACGATATCCGATGGGAATTTTAGCTTGTAAACCTGAAAAATTAGCTATAGATAGATTTGGAAAATCTTATCATACCTCATGCAAAATTTGTATATTTACAAATTGTTTGACATCAGAATTATATAAGCAATACTCTGTAATTATGATTCTTAAAAGACCACAATATGTAATGCTACCAGTGGATTTAAAGGATGATCCTTTGTTTGAGAATCCAGCTTTACAGATACTTAAAGAACTGCAATATTTATTGTGACCAAAATGTTTTATCGCGACTCTAAGGAGTGAGTGCTTTGATTATAATTTTAACCTCATTAGCAATTGCCACTGCGGCCTTAGTCCAGGACGTACAAACTGCTAATTATGTAAATGACTTAAATAAGAATGTCTCTCTAGCCTTAGCACAGCAAGAGATTATTGATAGGAAACTAGAAACAAAAGTTTCTCTGGAACAAGCTGTCCTAGGGCTGGGACAGGAATTCCAGAATATAAAAATCTTATTGTCCACACGCTGCCATGCCAGTTTTAAGTATATTTGTGTTACCCCTATGCCATACAATTCTTCACTTTATTGGAATAATACTAGAAATCACCTATTGGGTATTTGGAGGGATACAGATATTACACATAATTTGCAGCTTTTACGGTCTGAAATCACTACTATGAGCAAAACGCATCTGGATGTGAAAAATATTAAAACTTTGGCTGATTCTTTATTAACAGGTTTAAAAGAACTTAATCCTTTCAATTGGACAAATAATATAATTGGCTTTGCAGTCATTGGAGCAATTTTATTTTTCATACTTCTCATATTTCCAATTGTCTTTCACCTAATCTGTCGTTCTATCTCTACCATTCAACGTGAAACCTATGCTCTTATTTTAAAATCAAAAATGGGAGAAATGCCAAGACATCCTGCTGCCTCGGCATCTATGTGTTGAGACCCCACTCCACATAGTTAATCGGCAAAAAAAAGCCCCGAGAAGGAGGTATCGTCTCTGGCCAAAGTACCCCCCACTTTTAGATACCCTTCACTATTATTCGTTTTAACTTTCTACATGAATTGCTCCAGTGATGTGAAATCAGGACTATAAAAATAAACTGAGTCCGTGGAAATAAACTCTCTAATAATTTGTCTAAATGTCCTTGGCTCTGCTCAACAATAATGAGAAACTGGCCAGAATTAAGCATTCCAGCTGCAGCAATTACAAAGGGTCTCCGACCCTCACTCCAATCACTAACTTAGGTTGTCATTAACTCCGGTAAGGTAGCTCAGTTCAAGGTAACTGTTTACCCTGGAGATCCTGCCTAGAGACAGAGAAGATAAAGCCTTGTGTGTGACTTCGAAGCAATTTAGTTGATATACAACTTAGTTGCTCAAATACAATAGACCCAAGGAAGAAGATTGTTGACTTTTACCTCAGTATGAGCATTCCTGGAGACAGAGAGACTGGCCGCATAGTTAGAAATGGATATGACAAAATAAAGGACAGATGTTCTATATATATATGTATGAAGGAAAGGAAATACCGTGTAAGAGTAAGAAAATCATTTTTGCATGAAGAAGAGCTTATCATAAGAACATCCCAACTGGGAAAGAAAGGAATTAGAAAGTTAGAAGCAGGTTGCAGAGGGTTTGTGACAGAGAAATGGATTATTAAAGATGAGTAGGCTTTTAATAGGCTTGTCTAAAGAAGAGTGTTCAGCAGTTAAGGAAATACATCTGACAATTAAAACCAAGAACTTTGTGGTGTTGTTTGTGGTATTTTGTCTGCCAAACTGTGTTGTGAGTATGCTTAAGCTTTCAGATTTAGAAGATAAGATGCCAACACCTGAAGAAACTCTATCGCATCAATCTGAATCACCACATCTCCCCACACTTGCTATATGAACTGAGCCCAAAAGATGGAAAGTTCCAAGAAAGTTAAAGAAGATCCCCCGAGAAGCCCCCAAGCCTTGGGCATGCCTGTTTTTCCTGGGAGATCGGGCCCTGAAACTGCTTATCTGCAAGACCTTGAAGAGGATTGGGAGTTAATCTCTCGAAGATCAACAGCCACCTGAAGGACTAGCTTTATTACCTTTGTTTACATGTCATTCATTATTATTTCACAGTGATTGCATTCACCCCCTCTTCTCTTTATCATTAACTTTACTGGTAAAGGGTATAAATATCTGGGTTTTTTGTAATAAAGTGTCATTGGCTCAAGAAGCCTTTGTCCACCTCAGGTTCTTTCCAAAGCGTCGTCATTTAGGGACCTAAAGAAAATTCAGTCCCTAAAGGGAAAGAATTGCTGCAGACAGGAGGCTGCAGAACTTCACCTGCCTTTTGCCCCATCTTTCTGAGGATTTGACCGAGAGCAGAAATTATCGACCCTACTGAGATTAGTCGGCAACATCCAAGGTTTGGCGAAAGGTTAAACTAACACATCTAAGAAGTTAAAATCAATGATATAGAAGTGGTAACGCTATCTGCAATCCTAATTCTAAACTTTTGTGAAACTCTTCCCATACACTGAAATTGAACAACTTTCACATATATATGACATGTTCAACACTTTTCCGAGCTTTTGCACCTAGGTTAAACTAACGCATCTAAGAAGATAAAATAAATGATACAGAACTGGTAACACTATCTGCAATCCTAATTCTAAACATATGTGAAACTTTTGCAATACACTGAAATTGAACAACTTTCACATATATATGACATGTAAAACACTTTTCCGAGGTTTTGCCCCTAGGTTAAACTAACGCATCTAAGAAGTTAAACTAAATAATATAGAAGTGCTAATGCTATCAGCAATCCTAATTCTAAACTTCTGTGAAACTCTTGCAATAGACTGAAATTTTCCAACTTTCACATATACGTGACATGTAAAAACCTTTCCGAGCTTTTGCGCATAGGTTAAATTACCACATACAAAGAGTTAAACTCAATGATATAGAAGTGCTAACGCTATCTGCAATCGTAATTCTAAACTTATGTGCAACTCTTGCAATACACTGAAATTGAACAACTTTCACATATATATGACATGGAAAACAGTTTTCCGAGCTTTTGCGCCCAGGTTAAAATAACGAATATGAAAAGTTAAAGTCAATGATATAGAACTGCTAACGTTATCTGCAATCCTAATTCTGAACTTAAGTGAAATTCTTGCAATATACTGATATTGAACAAATTTCACTATGTATATATGTGACATGTAAAACACTTTTCCGAGCTTTTGCGCCTAGGTTATACTAACGCATCTAAGTAGTTAAACTCAATGAAATAGAAGTGCTAACGCGATCTGGAATCCTAATTCTAAACATATGTGAAACTCTTGCAATACAATGAAATTGAAAAACTTTCACATATATATGACATGTAAAACACTTTTCCGAGTTTTGACGCCTAGGTTATACTGACGCATCTAAGAAGTTAAATTCAATGATATAGAAATGCTAACGCTATCTGAAATCCTAATTCTAAACTTATGTGAAACTCTTCCCATACACTGAATTTGAACAACTTTCACATATATATGACATGTAAAACACTTTTCCGAGCGTTGGCGCCTAGGTTATACTAACACATCTAAGAAGTTAAACTTAATTATATAGAAGTGCTAACGCTATCTGCAATCTTAATTCCAAACTTATGGGAAACTCTTGCATTACACTGAAATTGAAAAGCTTTCGCATATATATGACATATAAAACAATTTTCCGAGCTTTTGCACCTAGGTTAAAATAACACATCTAAGAAGTTAAACTAAATGATATTGAACTGGTAAAGCTATCTGCAATCCTAATTCTAAACTTATGTGAAACTCTTGCAATACACTGAAATTGAACAACTTTCACATATATATGACATGTAAAACACTTTTCCGAACTTTTGTGCCTTGGTAAAGTAAAGCATATTAAAAGTTGAACTAAATGATATAGAAGTGCTAACGCTATCTGCAATCCATATTCTAAACTTATGTGAAACTCTTCCCATACACATAAATTGAACAACTTTCACATATATATGACATGTAAAACACTTTTCCGAGCTTTTGCTCCTGGGTTAAACTAACGCATCTAAGAAGTTAAACTAAATGATATTGAACTGGTAAAGCTATTTGCAATCCTAATTCTACACTTATGTGAAACTCTTGAAATACACTGAAATTGAACAACGTTCACATATATATGACATGTAAAATACTTTTCCGAGCCTTTGCTCTTGGTTAAACTAACGCATCTAAGTAGATAAACTCAATGATATAGAAGTGCTAACGCTATCTGAAATCCTAATTCTAAACTTTTGTTAAACTCTTGCAACACACTGAAATTGAACAACTTTCACATATATATTACATGTAAAATACTTTTCCGAGCCTTTTCGACTAGGTTAAACTAACTCATCTAAGAAGATAAACTAAATGATATAGAAGTGCTAACGCTATTTGCAATCCATATTCTAAACTTATGTGAAACTCTTCCCATACACTGAAATTGAACAACTTTCACATATATATGACATATAAAACACTTTACTGAGCTTTTTCACATAGGTTAAACTAACGCATCTAAGAAGTTAAACTAAATGATATAGAAGTGCTAACGCTATCTGCAATCCTAATTCTAAACTTATATAAAATTCTTGCAATACACTAAAATTGAACAACTTTAACATACATATGACATGTAAAACACTTTTCCGAGATTTTGTGCTAGGTTAAACTAACGCATCAAAATAGTTAAACTAAACGATATAGAAGTGCTAACGCTATCTGCAATCCTAATTCTAAACTTATGTGAAACTCTTCCCATACACTGAAATTGAAAAACTTTCACATATATATGACATGTAAAACACTTTTCCGAGTTTTTGCGCCTAGGTTAAACTAACGCATCTAAGAAGTTAAACTAAATGATATTGAACTGGTAAAGCTATCTGCAATCCTAATTCTAAACTTATGTGAAACTCTTGCAATACACTGAAATTGAACAACTTTCACATATATATGAGATGTAAAACACTTTTCTGAGCTTTTGTGCCTAGGTTAAACTAACGCATCTAAGAAGTTAAACTAAATGATATTGAACTGTTAAAGCTATCTGCAATCCTAATTCTAAACTTATGTGAAACTCTTGCAATACACTGAAATTGAACAACTTTCACATATATATGACATGTAAAACATTTTGCCGAACATTTGCGCCCAGGTTAAACTAACGAATATAAAAAGTTAAAGTCAATGATATAGAAGTGCTAACGTTATCTGCAATCCTAATTCTGAATTTAAGTGAAATTCTTGCAATATACTGATATTGAAAAAATTTCATATATATATGACATGTAAAACACTTTTCCGAGCTTTTGCGTCTAGGTTAATCAAAAGCATCTTAGAAGTTAAACTAAATGATATTGAACTGGTAAAGTTATCTGCAATCCTAATTCTAAACTTATGTGAAACACTTGGAATACACTGAAATTGAACGACTTTAACATATATATGACATGTAAAACCCTTTTCCGAGCTTTTGTGCCTAGTTTAAACTAACGCATCTAAGAAGTTAAACTAAATCATATAGAAGTGCTAACGATATCTGCAACCCATATTTTAAACTTATGTGAAACTCTTCCCACACACTGAAATTGAAAAACTTTCCCATATATATGACATGTAAAGCACTTTTCCGAGCTTTTGCATCTAGGTTAATCTAACGCATCTTAGAAGTTAAAATAAATGATATTGAACTGGTAATGCTATCTGCAATCCTAATTCTAAACTTATGTGAAACTCTTGCAATACACTGAAATTGATCAACTTTCACATATATATGACATGTAAAACATTTTTTGAGCTTTTGCACGTAGGTTATACTAACGCATCTAAGTATTTAAACTCAAGGAAATAGAAGTCCTAACGCTATCTGCAATCCTAATTCTAAACTTATGTGAAACTCTTGCAATATACTGATATTGAACAACATTCACATATATATATGAAATGAAAAACACTTTTCCGAGATTTTGTGCTTAGGTTAAAATAACGCAGCTAAGAAGTTAAACTAAATGATATAAAAGTGCTAACGCTATCTACAATCCTAATTCTAAACTTATGTGAAACTCTTGCAATACTCTTGAAATTGAAAAACTTTCACATATATATGACATGTAAAACATTTTTCCGAGCTTTTGCGCCTAGGTTATACTAAGGCATCTTAGTAGTTAAACTCAATAATATAGAAGTGCTAATGCTATCTGCAATCCTAATTCTAAATTTATGTGTAACTCTTGCAATACACTGAAACTCAAAAACTTTTACATATATATAACATGTAAAACAATTGTCTGAGCTTTCGAGCCTAGGTTAAACTAACGCATATAAAAAGTTAAACTCAATGATAAAAAAGTGCTAACGCTATCTGCAATCCATATTTTAAACTTATGTGAAACTCTTCCCTTACACTGAAATTGAACAACTTTCGCATATATATGACATGTAAAACACGTTTCCGAGATTTGGCGCCTAGGTTAAACTAACCCATCTAAAAGTTAAACTAAATGATATTGAACTGGTAAAGCTATCTGCAATCGTAATTCTAAACTTATGTGCAACTCTTGCAATACACTGAAATTGAACAACTTTCACATATATATGACATGGAAAACAGTTTTCCGAGCTTTTGCGCCCAGGTTAAAATAACGAATATGAAAAGTTAAAGTCAATGATATAGAACTGCTAACGTTATCTGCAATCCTAATTCTGAACTTAAGTGAAATTCTTGCAATATACTGATATTGAACAAATTTCACTATGTATATATGTGACATGTAAAACACTTTTCCGAGCTTTTGCGCCTAGGTTATACTAACGCATCTAAGTAGTTAAACTCAATGAAATAGAAGTGCTAACGCGATCTGGAATCCTAATTCTAAACATATGTGAAACTCTTGCAATACAATGAAATTGAAAAACTTTCACATATATATGACATGTAAAACACTTTTCCGAGTTTTGACGCCTAGGTTATACTGACGCATCTAAGAAGTTAAATTCAATGATATAGAAATGCTAACGCTATCTGAAATCCTAATTCTAAACTTATGTGAAACTCTTCCCATACACTGAAATTGAACAACTTTCACATATATATGACATGTAAAACACTTTTCCGAACTTTTGTGCCTTGGTAAAGTAAAGCATATTAAAAGTTGAACTAAATGATATAGAAGTGCTAACGCTATCTGCAATCCATATTCTAAACTTATGTGAAACTCTTCCCATACACATAAATTGAACAACTTTCACATATATATGACATGTAAAACACTTTTCCGAGCTTTTGCTCCTGGGTTAAACTAACGCATCTAAGAAGTTAAACTAAATGATATTGAACTGGTAAAGCTATCTGCAATCCTAATTCTAAACTTATGTGAAACTCTTGCAATCCACTGAAATTGAACAACTTTCACATATATATTACATGTAAAACACTTTTCCGAACTTTTGTGCCTTGGTAAAGTAAAGCATATTAAAAGTTGAACTAAATGATATAGAAGTGCTAACGCTATTTGCAATCCATATTCTAAACTTATGTGAAACTCTTGCAATACACTGAAATTGAACAACTTTCACATATATATGACATGTAAAACATTTTGCCGAACATTTGCGCCCAGGTTAAACTAACGAATATAAAAAGTTAAAGTCAATGATATAGAAGTGCTAACGTTATCTGCAATCCTAATTCTGAATTTAAAAGAAATTCTTGCAATATACTGATATTGAAAAAATTTCATATATATATGACATGTAAAACACTTTTCTGAGCTTTTGTGCCTTGGTAAAGTAACGCATATTAGAAGTTGAACTAAATAATATAGAAGTGCTAACGCTATCTGCAATCCATATTTTAAACTTATGTGAAACTATTCCCACACACTGAAATTGAAAAACTTTCCCATATATATGACATGTAAAACACTTTTCCGAGCTTTTGCGTCTAGGTTAATCAAAAGCATCTTAGAAGTTAAAATAAATGATATTGAACTGGTAATGCTATCTGCAATCCTAATTCTAAACTTATGTGAAACTCTTGCAATACACTGAAATTGAACAACTTTCACATATATATGACATGTAAAACACTTTTCCGAGCGTTGGCGCCTAGGTTACACTAACGCATCTAAGAAGTTAAACTCAATGATAAAGAAGTGCTGACGCTATCTGCAGTCTTAATTCCAAACTTATGGGAAACTCTTGCATTACACTGAAATTGAAAAGCTTTCGCATATATATGACATATAAAACAATTTTCCGAGCTTTTGCACCTAGGTTAAAATAACACATCTAAGAAGTTAAACTAAATGATATTGAACTGTTAAAGCTATCTGCAATCCTAATTCTAAACTTATGTGAAACTCTTGCAATACACTGAAATTGAACAACTTTCACATATATATGACATGTAAAACACTTTTCTGAGCTTTTGTGCCTAGGTTAAACTAACGCATCTAAGAAGTTAAACTAAATGATAAAAAAGTGCTAACGCTATCTGCAATCCATATTTTAAACTTATGTGAAACTCTTCCCTTACACTGAAATTGAACAACTTTCGCATATATATGACATGTAAAACACGTTTCCGAGATTTGGCGCCTAGGTTAAACTAACCCATCTAAAAGTTAAACTAAATGATATTGAACTGGTAAAGCTATCTGCAATCGTAATTCTAAACTTATGTGCAACTCTTGCAATACACTGAAATTGAACAACTTTCACATATATATGACATGGAAAACAGTTTTCCGAGCTTTTGCGCCCAGGTTAAAATAACGAATATGAAAAGTTAAAGTCAATGATATAGAACTGCTAACGTTATCTGCAATCCTAATTCTGAACTTAAGTGAAATTCTTGCAATATACTGATATTGAACAAATTTCACTATGTATATATGTGACATGTAAAACACTTTTCCGAGCTTTTGCGCCTAGGTTATACTAACGCATCTAAGTAGTTAAACTCAATGAAATAGAAGTGCTAACGCGATCTGGAATCCTAATTCTAAACATATGTGAAACTCTTGCAATACAATGAAATTGAAAAACTTTCACATATATATGACATGTAAAACACTTTTCCGAGTTTTGACGCCTAGGTTATACTGACGCATCTAAGAAGTTAAATTCAATGATATAGAAGTGCTAATGCTATCTGCAATCCTAATTCTAAATTTATGTGTAACTCTTGCAATACACTGAAACTCAAAAACTTTTACATATATAACATGTAAAACAATTGTCTGAGCTTTCGAGCCTAGGTTAAACTAACGCATATAAAAAGTTAAACTCAATGATAAAAAAGTGCTAACGCTATCTGCAATCCATATTTTAAACTTATGTGAAACTCTTCCCTTACACTGAAATTGAACAACTTTCGCATATATATGACATGTAAAACACGTTTCCGAGATTTGGCGCCTAGGTTAAACTAACCCATCTAAAAGTTAAACTAAATGATATTGAACTGGTAAAGCTATCTGCAATCGTAATTCTAAACTTATGTGCAACTCTTGCAATACACTGAAATTGAACAACTTTCACATATATATGACATGGAAAACAGTTTTCCGAGCTTTTGCGCCCAGGTTAAAATAACGAATATGAAAAGTTAAAGTCAATGATATAGAACTGCTAACGTTATCTGCAATCCTAATTCTGAACTTAAGTGAAATTCTTGCAATATACTGATATTGAACAAATTTCACTATGTATATATGTGACATGTAAAACACTTTTCCGAGCTTTTGCGCCTAGGTTATACTAACGCATCTAAGTAGTTAAACTCAATGAAATAGAAGTGCTAACGCTATCTGAAATCCTAATTCTAAACTTATGTGAAACTCTTCCCATACACTGAAATTGAACAACTTTCACATATATATGACATGTAAAACACTTTTCCGAGCGTTGGCGCCTAGGTTATACTAACACATCTAAGAAGTTAAACTTAATTATATAGAAGTGCTAACGCTATCTGCAATCTTAATTCCAAACTTATGGGAAACTCTTGCATTACACTGAAATTGAAAAGCTTTCGCATATATATGACATATAAAACAATTTTCCGAGCTTTTGCACCTAGGTTAAAATAACACATCTAAGAAGTTAAACTAAATGATATTGAACTGTTAAAGCTATCTGCAATCCTAATTCTAAACTTATGTGAAACTCTTGCAATACACTGAAATTGAACAACTTTCACATATATATGACATGTAAAACACTTTTCTGAGCTTTTGTGCCTAGGTTAAACTAACGCATCTAAGAAGTTAAACTAAATGATATTGAACTGTTAAAGCTATCTGCAATCCTAATTCTAAACTTATGTGAAACTCTTGCAATACACTGAAATTGAAAAACTTTCACATATATATGACATGTAAAACACTTTTCCGAGCTTTTGCGTCTAGGTTAATCAAAAGCATCTTAGAAGTTAAAATAAATGATATTGAACTGGTAATGCTATCTGCAATCCTAATTCTAAACTTATGTGAAACTCTTGCAATACACTGAAATTGATCAACTTTCACATATATATATATGACATGTAAAACACTTTTCCGAGCGTTGGCGCCTAGGTTACACTAACGCATCTAAGAAGTTAAACTCAATGATAAAGAAGTGCTGACGCTATCTGCAGTCTTAATTCCAAACTTATGGGAAACTCTTGCAATACACTGAAATTGAAAAGCTTTCGCAAATATATGACATGTAAAACACTTTTCCGAGCTTTTGCGCCTAGGTTACTAACCCATCTAAGAAGTTAAACTAAATATTAAACTGTTAAATCTATCTGCAATCCTAATTCTGAACTTAAGTGAAATTCTTGCAATATAGTGATATTGAACAACTTTCAAATATATATATGTCATGTAAAACAATTTTCCTAGCTTTTGTGCCTTGGTAAAGTAACGCATATTAGAAGTTAAACTAAATGATATAGAAGTGCTAACGGTATCTGCAATCCATATTCTAAACTTATGTGAAACTCTTCCCATACACAGAAATTGAACAACTTTCCCATATATATGACATGTAAAACACTTTTCCGAGCTTTTGCGCCTAGGTTAAACTAACGCATCTACGAAGTTAAACTAAATGATATTGAACTGGTAAAGTTATCTGCAATCCTAATTCTAAATTTATGTGAAACACTTGGAATACACTGAAATTGAACGACTTTAACATATATATGACATGTAAAACCCTTTTCCGAGCTTTTGTGCCTAGTTTAAACTAACGCATCTAAGAAGTTAAACTAAATCATATAGAAGTGCTAACGATATCTGCAACCCATGTTTTAAACTTATGTGAAACTCTTCCCACACACTGAAATTGAAAAACTTTCCCATATATATGACATGTAAAGCACTTTTCCGAGCTTTTGCATCTAGGTTAATCTAACGCATCTTAGAAGTTAAAATAAATGATATTGAACTGGTAATGCTATCTGCAATCCTAATTCTAAACTTATGTGAAACTCTTGCAATACACTGAAATTGATCAACTTTCACATATATATGACATGTAAAACATTTTTTGAGCTTTTGCACGTAGGTTATACTAACGCATCTAAGTATTTAAACTCAAGGAAATAGAAGTCCTAACGCTATCTGCAATCCTAATTCTAAACTTATGTGAAACTCTTGCAATATACTGATATTGAACAACATTCACATATATATATGAAATGAAAAACACTTTTCCGAGATTTTGTGCTTAGGTTAAAATAACGCAGCTAAGAAGTTAAACTAAATGATATAAAAGTGCTAACGCTATCTACAATCCTAATTCTAAACTTATGTGAAACTCTTGCAATACAATGAAATTGAAAAACTTTCACATATATATGACATGTAAAACATTTTTCCGAGCTTTTGTGCCTAGGTTATACTAAGGCATCTTAGTAGTTAAACTCAATAATATAGAAGTGCTAATGCTATCTGCAATCCTAATTCTAAATTTATGTGTAACTCTTGCAATACACTGAAACTCAAAAACTTTTACATATATATAACATGTAAAACAATTGTCTGAGCTTTCGAGCCTAGGTTAAACTAACGCATATAAAAAGTTAAACTCAATGATAAAAAAGTGCTAACGCTATCTGCAATCCATATTTTAAACTTATGTGAAACTCTTCCCTTACACTGAAATTGAACAACTTTCGCATATATATGACATGTAAAACACGTTTCCGAGATTTGGCGCCTAGGTTAAACTAACCCATCTAAAAGTTAAACTAAATGATATTGAACTGGTAAAGCTATCTGCAATCGTAATTCTAAACTTATGTGCAACTCTTGCAATACACTGAAATTGAACAACTTTCACATATATATGACATGGAAAACAGTTTTCCGAGCTTTTGCGCCCAGGTTAAAATAACGAATATGAAAAGTTAAAGTCAATGATATAGAACTGCTAACGTTATCTGCAATCCTAATTCTGAACTTAAGTGAAATTCTTGCAATATACTGATATTGAACAAATTTCACTATGTATATATGTGACATGTAAAACACTTTTCCGAGCTTTTGCGCCTAGGTTATACTAACGCATCTAAGTAGTTAAACTCAATGAAATAGAAGTGCTAACGCGATCTGGAATCCTAATTCTAAACATATGTGAAACTCTTGCAATACAATGACATTGAAAAACTTTCACATATATATGACATGTAAAACACTTTTCCGAGTTTTGACGCCTAGGTTATACTGACGCATCTAAGAAGTTAAATTCAATGATATAGAAATGCTAACGCTATCTGAAATCCTAATTCTAAACTTATGTGAAACTTCCCATACACTGAAATTGAACAACTTTCACATATATATGACATGTAAAACACGTTTCCGAGATTTGGCGCCTAGGTTAAACTAACCCATCTAAAAGTTAAACTAAATGATATTGAACTGGTAAAGCTATCTGCAATTCTAATTCTAAACCTATGTGAAACTCTTGGAATACACTGAAATTGAACAACTTTCACCTATATATATAATATGTAAAACACTATTCCGAGCTTTGGCACATAAGTAAAAATAACATATCTAAGAAATTAAACTCAATGATATGGAAGTGCTAACGCTATCTGCAATCCATATTCTAAACTTATGTGAAACTCTTGCAGTACACTGAAATTGAACAACTTTCACATATATATGACAAGTAAAACAATTTTCTGAGCTTTGGAGCCTAGGTTAAATAAATGCGTCTAAGAAGTTAAACTAAATGATATTGAACTGGTAAAGCTATCTGCAATCCTAATTCTAAACTTATGTGAAATTCTTGCAATACACTGAAATTGAACAACTTTCACATATATATATATGACATGAAAAACACTTTTCCGAGCTTTGGTGCCTAGGTTACACTAACACATCTAAGAAGTTAAACTCAATGATATAGAAGTGCTAACGCTATCTGGGATCCTAATTCTAAACTTATGTGAAACTTTTGCAATATACTGAAATTGAACAACCTTCACATATATATGACTTGTAAAACACTTTTCCGAATTTTTGCGCCTAGGTAAACTAACGCATCTAAGAAGTTAAACTAAATGATATTGAACTGGTAAAGCTGTCTGCAATTAATTCTAAACTTATGTGAAACTCTTGCAATCCACTGAAATTGAACAACTTTCACATATATATGACATGTAAAACACTTTTCCGAGCTTTTTAGCCTAGGTTAAACTAACACATCTAAAAAGTTAAACTAAATGATATTGAACTGGTAAAGCTATCTGCAATCCTAATTGTAAACTTATGTGAAACTCTTGCAATACAATAAAATTGAAAAACTTTCACATACATATGACATGTAAAACACTTTTCCGAGCTTTTGAGCCCAGGTTAATCTAACACATCTAAGAAGTTAAACTAAATGATATTGAACTGGTAAATCTATCTGCAATCCTAATTCTAAACTTATGTGAAACTCTTGCAATACACTGAAATTGAACAACTTTCACATATATAAAACATGTAAAAATCTATTCCGAGCTTTGACGCATAGGTTAAAATAACACATCTAAGAAGTAAAACTCAATGATATTTTAGGGCTAATACTATCTGCAATCCATATTCTAAACTTATGTGAAACTCTTGCAGTACACTGAAATTGAACAACTTTCACATATATATGACAAGTAAAACAATTTTCTAAGCTTTGGAGCCTAGGTTAAATAAATGCGTCTAAGAAGTAAACTAAATGATATTGAACTGGTAAAGCTATCTGCAATCCTAATTCTAAACTTATGTGAAACTATTGTAATACCCTGAAATTGAACAACGTTCACAAAAATATGACATGAAAACACTTTTCCGAGCTTTTGCGCCTAGGTTACACTAAAGCATCTTAGAAGTTAAACTAAATGATATTAAACTGGTAAAGCTATATGCAATCCTAATTCTAAACTTATGTGAAACTCTTGCAATACACTGAAATTGAACTACTTTCACATATATATGACAGGTAAAACACTTTTCCGAACTTTTGAGCCTAGGTTAAACTAACGCATCTGAGAAGTTAAACTAAGTGATATAGAATGCTAATGCTTTCTACAATCCTAATTCTAAACTTATGTGAATCTCTTCATGCACTGAAATTGAACAACGTTCACATATATATGACGTGTAAAACACTTTTTCGAGCTTTTGCGCCTAGGTTATACTAACGCATTTAAGAAGTTAAACTAAATGGTATAGAAGTGCTAACGCTGTCTGCAATCCATATTTTAAACTTAAGTGAAACTCTTCCCATACATTGAAATTGAAAAACATTCCCATATATATGACATGTAAAACACTTTTCCGAATTTTTGCGTCTAGGTTAAACTAATGCATCTTAGAAGTTAAACTAAATGATATTGAACTGGTAAAGCTATCTGCAATCCTAATTGTAAATTTATGTGAAACTCTTGCAATTCACTGAAATTGAACAACTTTCACATATATATGACATGTAAAACACTTTTCCAAGCTTTTGAGCCTAGGTTACACTAACGCATCTAAGAAGTTAAACTCAATGATATAGAAGTGCTAACGCTATCTGGAATCCTAATTCTAAACTTATGTGAAACTCTTGCAATCCACTGAAATTGAACAACTTTCACATATATATGACATAAAAAACACTTTTCCGAGCTTTGGTGCCTAGGTTATACTAACACATCTAAGAAGTTAAACTCAATGATATAGAAGTGCTAACGCTATCTGGGATCCTAATTCTAAACTTATGTGAAACTTTTGCAATATACTGAAATTGAACAACTTTCACATATATATGACTTGTAAAACACTTTTCCGAATTTTTGCGCCTAGGTAAACTAACGCATCTAAGAAGTTAAACTAAATGATATTGAACTGTTAAAGCTGTCTGCAATTAATTCTAAGCTTATGTGAAACTCTTGCAATCCACTGAAATTGAAGAACTTTCACATATATATGAATGTAAAACACTTTTCCGAGCTTTTTAGCCTAGGTTAAACTAACACATCTAAAAAGTTAAACTAAATGATATTGAACTGGTAAAGCTATCTGCAATCCTAATTGTAAACTTATGTGAAACTCTTGCAATACAATAAAATTGAAAAACTTTCACATATATATGACATGTAAAACACTTTTTTTGAGCTTTTGCGCCTAGGTTACACTAACGCATCTCAGAAGTTAAACTCAATGATATAGAAGTGCTAACGCTATCTGAAATCCGAATTCTGAACTTATGAGAAAATCTTCCCATACACTGAAATTGAACAACTTTCACATATATATGACATGTAAAACAATTTTCCGAGCTTTTGCGCCTAGGTTAAACGAACGCATCTAAGAAGTTAAACTCAATGATATAGAAGTGCTAACGCTATCTGGAATCCTATTTCTAAACTTATGTGAAACTTTTGCAATACACTGAAATTGAACAACTTTCACATATATATGACATGTAAAACACTTTTCCGAGGTTTGGTGCCTAGGTTATACTAACACATCTAAGAAGTTAACCTCAATGATATAGAAGTGCTAACGCTATCTGAAATCCTAATTCTAAACTTATGTGAAACTCTTCCCATACACTGAAATTGAACAACTTTCACATATATATGACATGTAAAACACTTTTCAGAGCTTTTGCTTTTAGGTTACACTAACGCATCTAAGAAGTTAAACTCAATGATATAGAAGTGCTAACGCTATCTGCAATCCATATTCTAAACTTATGTGAAATTCTTGCAATACACTGAAATTGAACAACTTTCACATATATATGACATAAAAAACACTTTTCCGAGCTTTGGTGCCTAGGTTATACTAACACATCTAAGAAGTTAAACTCAATGATATAGAAGTGCTAACGCTATCTGGGATCCTAATTCTAAACTTATGTGAAACTTTTGCAATATACTGAAATTGAACAACTTTCACATATATATGACTTGTAAAACACTTTTCCGAATTTTTGCGCCTAGGTAAACTAACGCATCTAAGAAGTTAAACTAAATGATATTGAACTGGTAAAGCTGTCTGCAATTCTAAGCTTATGTGAAACTCTTGCAATCCACTGAAATTGAGGAACTTTCACATATATATGAATGTAAAACACTTTTCCGAGCTTTTTAGCCTAGGTTAAACTAACACATCTAAAAAGTTAAACTAAATGATATTAAACTGGTAAAGCTATCTGCAATCCTAATTGTAAACTTATGTGAAACTCTTGCAATACAATAAAATTGAAAAACTTTCACATATATATGACATGTAAAACACTTTTTTTGAGCTTTTGCGCCTAGGTTACACTAACGCATCTCAGAAGTTAAACTCAATGATATAGAAGTGCTAACGCTATCTGGAATCCTAATTCTAAACTTATGTGAAACTTTTAGAATACACTGAAATTGAACAACTTTCACATATATGACTTGTAAAACGCTTTTCCTAGCATTTGCGCCTAGGTTAAACTAACGCATCTAAGAAGTTAAACTAAATGATATTGAACTGGTAAAGCTGTCTGCAATTAATTCTAAACTTATGTGAAACTCTTGCAATCCACTGAAATTGAACAACTTTCACATATATATATATGACATGTAAAAAACTATTCCGAGCTTTGACGCATAGGTTAAAATAACACATCTAAGAAGTAAAACTCAATGATATTTTAGGGCTAATACTATCTGCAATCCATATTCTAAACTTATGTGAAACTCTTCCCATACACTGAAATTGAACAACTTTCACATATATATGACATGTAAAACACTTTTCCGAGCTTTTTAGCCTAGGTTAAACTAACACATCTAAAAAGTTAAACTAAATGATATTGAACTGGTAAAGCTCTCTGCAATCCTAATTCTAAACTTATGTGAAACTCTTGCAATACAATAAAATTGAAAAACTTTCACATACATATGACATGTAAAACACTTTTCCGAGCTTTTGAGCCCAGGTTAATCTAACACATCTAAGAAGTTAAACTAAATGATATTGAACTGGTAAAGCTATCTGCAATCCTAATTCTAAACTTATGTGAAACTATTGTAATACCCTGAAATTGAACAACGTTCACAAAAATATGACATGAAAACACTTTTCCGAGCTTTTGCGCCTAGGTTACACTAAAGCATCTTAGAAGTTAAACTAAATGGTATTAAACTGGTAAAGCTATATGCAATCCTAATTCTAAACTTATGTGAAACTCTTGCAATACACTGAAATTGAACTACTTTCACATATATATGACAGGTAAAACACTTTTCCGAACTTTTGAGCCTAGGTTAAACTAACGCATCTGAGAAGTTAAACTAAGTGATATAGAATGCTAATGCTTTCTACAATCCTAATTCTAAACTTATGTGAATCTCTTCATGCACTGAAATTGAACAACGTTCACATATATATGACGTGTAAAACACTTTTTCGAGCTTTTGCGCCTAGGTTATACTAACGCATTTAAGAAGTTAAACTAAATGGTATAGAAGTGCTAACGCTGTCTGCAATCCATATTTTAAACTTAAGTGAAACTCTTCCCATACATTGAAATTGAAAAACATTCCCATATATATGACATGTAAAACACTTTTCCGAATTTTTGCGTCTAGGTTAAACTAATGCATCTTAGAAGTTAAACTAAATGATATTGAACTGGTAAAGCTATCTGCAATCCTAATTGTAAATTTATGTGAAACTCTTGCAATTCACTGAAATTGAACAACTTTCACATATATATGACATGTAAAACACTTTTCCAAGCTTTTGAGCCTAGGTTACACTAACGCATCTAAGAAGTTAAACTCAATGATATAGAAGTGCTAACGCTATCTGGAATCCTAATTCTAAACTTATGTGAAACTCTTGCAATCCACTGAAATTGAACAACTTTCACATATATATGACATAAAAAACACTTTTCCGAGCTTTGGTGCCTAGGTTATACTAACACATCTAAGAAGTTAAACTCAATGATATAGAAGTGCTAACGCTATCTGGGATCCTAATTCTAAACTTATGTGAAACTTTTGCAATATACTGAAATTGAACAACTTTCACATATATATGACTTGTAAAACACTTTTCCGAATTTTTGCGCCTAGGTAAACTAACGCATCTAAGAAGTTAAACTAAATGATATTGAACTGTTAAAGCTGTCTGCAATTAATTCTAAGCTTATGTGAAACTCTTGCAATCCACTGAAATTGAAGAACTTTCACATATATATGAATGTAAAACACTTTTCCGAGCTTTTTAGCCTAGGTTAAACTAACACATCTAAAAAGTTAAACTAAATGATATTGAACTGGTAAAGCTATCTGCAATCCTAATTGTAAACTTATGTGAAACTCTTGCAATACAATAAAATTGAAAAACTTTCACATATATATGACATGTAAAACACTTTTTTTGAGCTTTTGCGCCTAGGTTACACTAACGCATCTCAGAAGTTAAACTCAATGATATAGAAGTGCTAACGCTATCTGAAATCCGAATTCTGAACTTATGAGAAAATCTTCCCATACACTGAAATTGAACAACTTTCACATATATATGACATGTAAAACAATTTTCCGAGCTTTTGCGCCTAGGTTAAACGAACGCATCTAAGAAGTTAAACTCAATGATATAGAAGTGCTAACGCTATCTGGAATCCTATTTCTAAACTTATGTGAAACTTTTGCAATACACTGAAATTGAACAACTTTCACATATATATGACATGTAAAACACTTTTCCGAGGTTTGGTGCCTAGGTTATACTAACACATCTAAGAAGTTAACCTCAATGATATAGAAGTGCTAACGCTATCTGAAATCCTAATTCTAAACTTATGTGAAACTCTTCCCATACACTGAAATTGAACAACTTTCACATATATATGACATGTAAAACACTTTTCAGAGCTTTTGCTTTTAGGTTACACTAACGCATCTAAGAAGTTAAACTCAATGATATAGAAGTGCTAACGCTATCTGCAATCCATATTCTAAACTTATGTGAAATTCTTGCAATACACTGAAATTGAACAACTTTCACATATATATGACATAAAAAACACTTTTCCGAGCTTTGGTGCCTAGGTTATACTAACACATCTAAGAAGTTAAACTCAATGATATAGAAGTGCTAACGCTATCTGGGATCCTAATTCTAAACTTATGTGAAACTTTTGCAATATACTGAAATTGAACAACTTTCACATATATATGACTTGTAAAACACTTTTCCGAATTTTTGCGCCTAGGTAAACTAACGCATCTAAGAAGTTAAACTAAATGATATTGAACTGGTAAAGCTGTCTGCAATTCTAAGCTTATGTGAAACTCTTGCAATCCACTGAAATTGAGGAACTTTCACATATATATGAATGTAAAACACTTTTCCGAGCTTTTTAGCCTAGGTTAAACTAACACATCTAAAAAGTTAAACTAAATGATATTAAACTGGTAAAGCTATCTGCAATCCTAATTGTAAACTTATGTGAAACTCTTGCAATACAATAAAATTGAAAAACTTTCACATATATATGACATGTAAAACACTTTTTTTGAGCTTTTGCGCCTAGGTTACACTAACGCATCTCAGAAGTTAAACTCAATGATATAGAAGTGCTAACGCTATCTGGAATCCTAATTCTAAACTTATGTGAAACTTTTAGAATACACTGAAATTGAACAACTTTCACATATATGACTTGTAAAACGCTTTTCCTAGCATTTGCGCCTAGGTTAAACTAACGCATCTAAGAAGTTAAACTATATGATATTGAACTGGTAAAGCTATCTGCAATTCTAATTCTAAACCTATGTGAAACTCTTGGAATACACTGAAATTGAACAACTTTCACATATATATATAATATGTAAAACACTATTCCGAGCTTTGGCACATAAGTAAAAATAACATATCTGAGAAATTAAACTCAATGATATAGAAGTGCTAACGCTATCTGCAATCCATATTCTAAACTTATGTGAAACTCTTGCAGTACACTGAAATTGAACAACTTTCACATATATATGACAAGTAAAACAATTTTCTGAGCTTTGGAGCCTAGGTTAAATAAATGCGTCTAAGAAGTAAACTAAATGATATTGAACTGGTAAAGCTATCTGCAATCCTAATTCTAAACTTATGTGAAATTCTTGCAATACACTGAAATTGAACAACTTTCACA
Organism: Muscardinus avellanarius; assembly: GCF_963383645.1. Lineage (NCBI taxonomy): Eukaryota > Metazoa > Chordata > Mammalia > Rodentia > Gliridae > Muscardinus > Muscardinus avellanarius. The sequence continues at coordinate 32,472,483 of NC_137804.1, read as the reverse complement.
TATATATATGACATGAAAAACACTTTTCCGAGCTTTGGTGCCTAGGTTATACTAACACATCTAAGAAGTTAAACTCAATGATATAGAAGTGCTAACGCTATCTGGGATCCTAATTCTAAACTTATGTGAAACTTTTGCAATATACTGAAATTGAACAACCTTCACATATATATGACTTGTAAAACACTTTTCCGAATTTTTGCGCCTAGGTAAACTAACGCATCTAAGAAGTTAAACTAAATGATATTGAACTGGTAAAGCTGTCTGCAATTAATTCTAAACTTATGTGAAACTCTTGCAATCCACTGAAATTGAACAACTTTCACATATATATATGACATGTAAAAAACTATTCCGAGCTTTGACGCATAGGTTAAAATAACACATCTAAGAAGTAAAACTCAATGATATTTTAGGGCTAATACTATCTGCAATCCATATTCTAAACTTATGTGAAACTCTTCCCATACACTGAAATTGAACAACTTTCACATATATATGACATGTAAAACACTTTTCCGAGCTTTTTAGCCTAGGTTAAACTAACACATCTAAAAAGTTAAACTAAATGATATTGAACTGGTAAAGCTATCTGCAATCCTAATTGTAAACTTATGTGAAACTCTTGCAATACAATAAAATTGAAAAACTTTCACATACATATGACATGTAAAACACTTTTCCGAGCTTTTGAGCCCAGGTTAATCTAACACATCTAAGAAGTTAAACTAAATGATATTGAACTGGTAAATCTATCTGCAATCCTAATTCTAAACTTATGTGAAACTCTTGCAATACACTGAAATTGAACAACTTTCACATATATAAAACATGTAAAAAACTATTCCGAGCTTTGACGCATAGGTTAAAATAACACATCTAAGAAGTAAAACTCAATGATATTTTAGGGCTAATACTATCTGCAATCCATATTCTAAACTTATGTGAAACTCTTCCCATACACTGAAATTGAACAACTTTCACATATATATGACATGTAAAACACTTTTCCGAGCTTTTTAGCCTAGGTTAAACTAACACATCTAAAAAGTTAAACTAAATGATATTGAACTGGTAAAGCTCTCTGCAATCCTAATTCTAAACTTATGTGAAACTCTTGCAATACAATAAAATTGAAAAACTTTCACATACATATGACATGTAAAACACTTTTCCGAGCTTTTGAGCCCAGGTTAATCTAACACATCTAAGAAGTTAAACTAAATGATATTGAACTGGTAAAGCTATCTGCAATCCTAATTCTAAACTTATGTGAAACTATTGTAATACCCTGAAATTGAACAACGTTCACAAAAATATGACATGAAAACACTTTTCCGAGCTTTTGCGCCTAGGTTACACTAAAGCATCTTAGAAGTTAAACTAAATGGTATTAAACTGGTAAAGCTATATGCAATCCTAATTCTAAACTTATGTGAAACTCTTGCAATACACTGAAATTGAACTACTTTCACATATATATGACAGGTAAAACACTTTTCCGAACTTTTGAGCCTAGGTTAAACTAACGCATCTGAGAAGTTAAACTAAGTGATATAGAATGCTAATGCTTTCTACAATCCTAATTCTAAACTTATGTGAATCTCTTCATGCACTGAAATTGAACAACGTTCACATATATATGACGTGTAAAACACTTTTTCGAGCTTTTGCGCCTAGGTTATACTAACGCATTTAAGAAGTTAAACTAAATGGTATAGAAGTGCTAACGCTCTCTGCAATCCATATTTTAAACTTAAGTGAAACTCTTCCCATACATTGAAATTGAAAAACATTCCCATATATATGACATGTAAAACACTTTTCCGAATTTTTGCGTCTAGGTTAAACTAATGCATCTTAGAAGTTAAACTAAATGATATTGAACTGGTAAAGCTATCTGCAATCCTAATTGTAAATTTATGTGAAACTCTTGCAATTCACTGAAATTGAACAACTTTCACATATATATGACATGTAAAACACTTTTCCAAGCTTTTGAGCCTAGGTTACACTAACGCATCTAAGAAGTTAAACTCAATGATATAGAAGTGCTAACGCTATCTGGAATCCTAATTCTAAACTTAAGTGAAACTTTTGCAATACACTGAAATTGAACAACTTTCACATATATATGACTTGTAAAACACTTTTCCTAGCATTTGCGCCTAAGTTAAACTAATGCATCTAAAAAGTTAAACTAAATGATTTTGAACTGGTAAAACTATCTGCAATCCTAATTCTCAACTTATGTGAAACTCTTCCCATACACTGAAATTGAACAACTTTCACATATATATGACATGTAAAACACTTTTCAGAGCTTTTGCTTTTAGGTTACACTAACGCATCTAAGAAGTTAAACTCAATGATATAGAAGTGCTAACGCTATCTGCAATCCATATTCTAAACTTATGTGAAATTCTTGCAATCCACTGAAATTGAACAACTTTCACATATATATGACATAAAAAACACTTTTCCGAGCTTTGGTGCCTAGGTTATACTAACACATCTAAGAAGTTAAACTCAATGATATAGACGTGCTAACGCTATCTGGGATCCTAATTCTAAACTTATGTGAAACTTTTGCAATATACTGAAATTGAACAACTTTCACATATATATGACTTGTAAAACACTTTTCCGAATTTTTGCGCCTAGGTAAACTAACGCATCTAAGAAGTTAAACTAAATGATATTGAACTGTTAAAGCTGTCTGCAATTAATTCTAAGCTTATGTGAAACTCTTGCAATCCACTGAAATTGAAGAACTTTCACATATATATGAATGTAAAACACTTTTCCGAGCTTTTTAGCCTAGGTTAAACTAACACATCTAAAAAGTTAAACTAAATGATATTGAACTGGTAAAGCTATCTGCAATCCTAATTGTAAACTTATGTGAAACTCTTGCAATACAATAAAATTGAAAAACTTTCACATATATATGACATGTAAAACACTTTTTTTGAGCTTTTGCGCCTAGGTTACACTAACGCATCTCAGAAGTTAAACTCAATGATATAGAAGTGCTAACGCTATCTGAAATCCGAATTCTGAACTTATGAGAAAATCTTCCCATACACTGAAATTGAACAACTTTCACATATATATGACATGTAAAACAATTTTCCGAGCTTTTGCGCCTAGGTTAAACGAACGCATCTAAGAAGTTAAACTCAATGATATAGAAGTGCTAACGCTATCTGGAATCCTATTTCTAAACTTATGTGAAACTTTTGCAATACACTGAAATTGAACAACTTTCACATATATATGACATGTAAAACACTTTTCCGAGGTTTGGTGCCTAGGTTATACTAACACATCTAAGAAGTTAACCTCAATGATATAGAAGTGCTAACGCTATCTGAAATCCTAATTCTAAACTTATGTGAAACTCTTCCCATACACTGAAATTGAACAACTTTCACATATATATGACATGTAAAACACTTTTCAGAGCTTTTGCTTTTAGGTTACACTAACGCATCTAAGAAGTTAAACTCAATGATATAGAAGTGCTAACGCTATCTGCAATCCATATTCTAAACTTATGTGAAATTCTTGCAATACACTGAAATTGAACAACTTTCACATATATATGACATAAAAAACACTTTTCCGAGCTTTGGTGCCTAGGTTATACTAACACATCTAAGAAGTTAAACTCAATGATATAGAAGTGCTAACGCTATCTGGGATCCTAATTCTAAACTTATGTGAAACTTTTGCAATATACTGAAATTGAACAACTTTCACATATATATGACTTGTAAAACACTTTTCCGAATTTTTGCGCCTAGGTAAACTAACGCATCTAAGAAGTTAAACTATATGATATTGAACTGGTAAAGCTATCTGCAATTCTAATTCTAAACCTATGTGAAACTCTTGGAATACACTGAAATTGAACAACTTTCACATATATATATAATATGTAAAACACTATTCCGAGCTTTGGCACATAAGTAAAATAACATATCTGAGAAATTAAACTCAATGATATAGAAGTGCTAACGCTATCTGCAATCCATATTCTAAACTTATGTGAAACTCTTGCAGTACACTGAAATTGAACAACTTTCACATATATATGACAAGTAAAACAATTTTCTGAGCTTTGGAGCCTAGGTTAAATAAATGCGTCTAAGAAGTAAACTAAATGATATTGAACTGGTAAAGCTATCTGCAATCCTAATTCTAAACTTATGTGAAATTCTTGCAATACACTGAAATTGAACAACTTTCACATATATATATGACATGAAAAACACTTTTCCGAGCTTTGGTGCCTAGGTTATACTAACACATCTAAGAAGTTAAACTCAATGATATAGAAGTGCTAACGCTATCTGGGATCCTAATACTAAACTTATGTGAAACTTTTGCAATATACTGAAATTGAACAACCTTCACATACATATGACTTGTAAAACACTTTTCCGAATTTTTGCGCCTAGGTAAACTAACGCATCTAAGAAGTTAAACTAAATGATATTGAACTGGTAAAGCTATCTGCAATTAATTCTAAACTTATGTGAAACTCTTGCAATCCACTGAAATTGAACAACTTTCACATATATATATGACATGTAAAAAACTATTCCGAGCTTTGACGCATAGGTTAAAATAACACATCTAAGAAGTAAAACTCAATGATATTTTAGGGCTAATACTATCTGCAATCCATATTCTAAACTTATGTGAAACTCTTCCCATACACTGAAATTGAACAACTTTCACATATATATGACATGTAAAACACTTTTCCGAGCTTTTTAGCCTAGGTTAAACTAACACATCTAAAAAGTTAAACTAAATGATATTGAACTGGTAAAGCTCTCTGCAATCCTAATTCTAAACTTATGTGAAACTCTTGCAATACAATAAAATTGAAAAACTTTCACATACATATGACATGTAAAACACTTTTCCGAGCTTTTGAGCCCAGGTTAATCTAACACATCTAAGAAGTTAAACTAAATGATATTGAACTGGTAAATCTATCTGCAATCCTAATTCTAAACTTATGTGAAACTCTTGCAATACACTGAAATTGAACAACTTTCACATATATAAAACATGTAAAAAACTATTCCGAGCTTTGACGCATAGGTTAAAATAACACATCTAAGAAGTAAAACTCAATGATATTTTAGGGCTAATACTATCTGCAATCCATATTCTAAACTTATGTGAAACTCTTCCCATACACTGAAATTGAACAACTTTCACATATATATGACATGTAAAACACTTTTCCGAGCTTTTTAGCCTAGGTTAAACTAACACATCTAAAAAGTTAAACTAAATGATATTGAACTGGTAAAGCTATCTGCAATCCTAATTCTAAACTTATGTGAAACTCTTGCAATACAATAAAATTGAAAAACTTTCACATACATATGACATGTAAAACACTTTTCCGAGCTTTTGAGCCCAGGTTAATCTAACACATCTAAGAAGTTAAACTAAATGATATTGAACTGGTAAATCTATCTGCAATCCTAATTCTAAACTTATGTGAAACTCTTGCAATACACTGAAATTGAACAATTTTCACATATATAAAACATGTAAAAATCTATTCCGAGCTTTGACGCATAGGTTAAAATAACACATCTAAGAAGTAAAACTCAATGATATTTTAGGGCTAATACTATCTGCAATCCATATTCTAAACTTATGTGAAACTCTTGCAGTACACTGAAATTGAACAACTTTCACATATATATGACAAGTAAAACAATTTTCTAAGCTTTGGAGCCTAGGTTAAATAAATGCGTCTAAGAAGTAAACTAAATGATATTGAACTGGTAAAGCTATCTGCAATCCTAATTCTAAACTTATGTGAAACTATTGTAATACCCTGAAATTGAACAACGTTCACAAAAATATGACATGAAAACACTTTTCCGAGCTTTTGCGCCTAGGTTACACTAAAGCATCTTAGAAGTTAAACTAAATGATATTAAACTGGTAAAGCTATATGCAATCCTAATTCTAAACTTATGTGAAACTCTTGCAATACACTGAAATTGAACTACTTTCACATATATATGACAGGTAAAACACTTTTCCGAACTTTTGAGCCTAGGTTAAACTAACGCATCTGAGAAGTTAAACTAAGTGATATAGAATGCTAATGCTTTCTACAATCCTAATTCTAAACTTATGTGAATCTCTTCATGCACTGAAATTGAACAACGTTCACATATATATGACGTGTAAAACACTTTTTCGAGCTTTTGCGCCTAGGTTATACTAACGCATTTAAGAAGTTAAACTAAATGGTATAGAAGTGCTAACGCTGTCTGCAATCCATATTTTAAACTTAAGTGAAACTCTTCCCATACATTGAAATTGAAAAACATTCCCATATATATGACATGTAAAACACTTTTCCGAATTTTTGCGTCTAGGTTAAACTAATGCATCTTAGAAGTTAAACTAAATGATATTGAACTGGTAAAGCTATCTGCAATCCTAATTGTAAATTTATGTGAAACTCTTGCAATTCACTGAAATTGAACAACTTTCACATATATATGACATGTAAAACACTTTTCCAAGCTTTTGAGCCTAGGTTACACTAACGCATCTAAGAAGTTAAACTCAATGATATAGAAGTGCTAACGCTATCTGGAATCCTAATTCTAAACTTATGTGAAACTCTTGCAATCCACTGAAATTGAACAACTTTCACATATATATGACATAAAAAACACTTTTCCGAGCTTTGGTGCCTAGGTTATACTAACACATCTAAGAAGTTAAACTCAATGATATAGAAGTGCTAACGCTATCTGGGATCCTAATTCTAAACTTATGTGAAACTTTTGCAATATACTGAAATTGAACAACTTTCACATATATATGACTTGTAAAACACTTTTCCGAATTTTTGCGCCTAGGTAAACTAACGCATCTAAGAAGTTAAACTAAATGATATTGAACTGTTAAAGCTGTCTGCAATTAATTCTAAGCTTATGTGAAACTCTTGCAATCCACTGAAATTGAAGAACTTTCACATATATATGAATGTAAAACACTTTTCCGAGCTTTTTAGCCTAGGTTAAACTAACACATCTAAAAAGTTAAACTAAATGATATTGAACTGGTAAAGCTATCTGCAATCCTAATTGTAAACTTATGTGAAACTCTTGCAATACAATAAAATTGAAAAACTTTCACATATATATGACATGTAAAACACTTTTTTTGAGCTTTTGCGCCTAGGTTACACTAACGCATCTCAGAAGTTAAACTCAATGATATAGAAGTGCTAACGCTATCTGAAATCCGAATTCTGAACTTATGAGAAAATCTTCCCATACACTGAAATTGAACAACTTTCACATATATATGACATGTAAAACAATTTTCCGAGCTTTTGCGCCTAGGTTAAACGAACGCATCTAAGAAGTTAAACTCAATGATATAGAAGTGCTAACGCTATCTGGAATCCTATTTCTAAACTTATGTGAAACTTTTGCAATACACTGAAATTGAACAACTTTCACATATATATGACATGTAAAACACTTTTCCGAGGTTTGGTGCCTAGGTTATACTAACACATCTAAGAAGTTAACCTCAATGATATAGAAGTGCTAACGCTATCTGAAATCCTAATTCTAAACTTATGTGAAACTCTTCCCATACACTGAAATTGAACAACTTTCACATATATATGACATGTAAAACACTTTTCAGAGCTTTTGCTTTTAGGTTACACTAACGCATCTAAGAAGTTAAACTCAATGATATAGAAGTGCTAACGCTATCTGCAATCCATATTCTAAACTTATGTGAAATTCTTGCAATACACTGAAATTGAACAACTTTCACATATATATGACATAAAAAACACTTTTCCGAGCTTTGGTGCCTAGGTTATACTAACACATCTAAGAAGTTAAACTCAATGATATAGAAGTGCTAACGCTATCTGGGATCCTAATTCTAAACTTATGTGAAACTTTTGCAATATACTGAAATTGAACAACTTTCACATATATATGACTTGTAAAACACTTTTCCGAATTTTTGCGCCTAGGTAAACTAACGCATCTAAGAAGTTAAACTAAATGATATTGAACTGGTAAAGCTGTCTGCAATTCTAAGCTTATGTGAAACTCTTGCAATCCACTGAAATTGAGGAACTTTCACATATATATGAATGTAAAACACTTTTCCGAGCTTTTTAGCCTAGGTTAAACTAACACATCTAAAAAGTTAAACTAAATGATATTAAACTGGTAAAGCTATCTGCAATCCTAATTGTAAACTTATGTGAAACTCTTGCAATACAATAAAATTGAAAAACTTTCACATATATATGACATGTAAAACACTTTTTTTGAGCTTTTGCGCCTAGGTTACACTAACGCATCTCAGAAGTTAAACTCAATGATATAGAAGTGCTAACGCTATCTGGAATCCTAATTCTAAACTTATGTGAAACTTTTAGAATACACTGAAATTGAACAACTTTCACATATATGACTTGTAAAACGCTTTTCCTAGCATTTGCGCCTAGGTTAAACTAACGCATCTAAGAAGTTAAACTATATGATATTGAACTGGTAAAGCTATCTGCAATTCTAATTCTAAACCTATGTGAAACTCTTGGAATACACTGAAATTGAACAACTTTCACATATATATATAATATGTAAAACACTATTCCGAGCTTTGGCACATAAGTAAAAATAACATATCTGAGAAATTAAACTCAATGATATAGAAGTGCTAACGCTATCTGCAATCCATATTCTAAACTTATGTGAAACTCTTGCAGTACACTGAAATTGAACAACTTTCACATATATATGACAAGTAAAACAATTTTCTGAGCTTTGGAGCCTAGGTTAAATAAATGCGTCTAAGAAGTAAACTAAATGATATTGAACTGGTAAAGCTATCTGCAATCCTAATTCTAAACTTATGTGAAATTCTTGCAATACACTGAAATTGAACAACTTTCACATATATATATGACATGAAAAACACTTTTCCGAGCTTTGGTGCCTAGGTTATACTAACACATCTAAGAAGTTAAACTCAATGATATAGAAGTGCTAACGCTATCTGGGATCCTAATTCTAAACTTATGTGAAACTTTTGCAATATACTGAAATTGAACAACCTTCACATATATATGACTTGTAAAACACTTTTCCGAATTTTTGCGCCTAGGTAAACTAACGCATCTAAGAAGTTAAACTAAATGATATTGAACTGGTAAAGCTGTCTGCAATTAATTCTAAACTTATGTGAAACTCTTGCAATCCACTGAAATTGAACAACTTTCACATATATATATGACATGTAAAAAACTATTCCGAGCTTTGACGCATAGGTTAAAATAACACATCTAAGAAGTAAAACTCAATGATATTTTAGGGCTAATACTATCTGCAATCCATATTCTAAACTTATGTGAAACTCTTCCCATACACTGAAATTGAACAACTTTCACATATATATGACATGTAAAACACTTTTCCGAGCTTTTTAGCCTAGGTTAAACTAACACATCTAAAAAGTTAAACTAAATGATATTGAACTGGTAAAGCTATCTGCAATCCTAATTGTAAACTTATGTGAAACTCTTGCAATACAATAAAATTGAAAAACTTTCACATACATATGACATGTAAAACACTTTTCCGAGCTTTTGAGCCCAGGTTAATCTAACACATCTAAGAAGTTAAACTAAATGATATTGAACTGGTAAATCTATCTGCAATCCTAATTCTAAACTTATGTGAAACTCTTGCAATACACTGAAATTGAACAACTTTCACATATATAAAACATGTAAAAAACTATTCCGAGCTTTGACGCATAGGTTAAAATAACACATCTAAGAAGTAAAACTCAATGATATTTTAGGGCTAATACTATCTGCAATCCATATTCTAAACTTATGTGAAACTCTTCCCATACACTGAAATTGAACAACTTTCACATATATATGACATGTAAAACACTTTTCCGAGCTTTTTAGCCTAGGTTAAACTAACACATCTAAAAAGTTAAACTAAATGATATTGAACTGGTAAAGCTCTCTGCAATCCTAATTCTAAACTTATGTGAAACTCTTGCAATACAATAAAATTGAAAAACTTTCACATACATATGACATGTAAAACACTTTTCCGAGCTTTTGAGCCCAGGTTAATCTAACACATCTAAGAAGTTAAACTAAATGATATTGAACTGGTAAAGCTATCTGCAATCCTAATTCTAAACTTATGTGAAACTATTGTAATACCCTGAAATTGAACAACGTTCACAAAAATATGACATGAAAACACTTTTCCGAGCTTTTGCGCCTAGGTTACACTAAAGCATCTTAGAAGTTAAACTAAATGGTATTAAACTGGTAAAGCTATATGCAATCCTAATTCTAAACTTATGTGAAACTCTTGCAATACACTGAAATTGAACTACTTTCACATATATATGACAGGTAAAACACTTTTCCGAACTTTTGAGCCTAGGTTAAACTAACGCATCTGAGAAGTTAAACTAAGTGATATAGAATGCTAATGCTTTCTACAATCCTAATTCTAAACTTATGTGAATCTCTTCATGCACTGAAATTGAACAACGTTCACATATATATGACGTGTAAAACACTTTTTCGAGCTTTTGCGCCTAGGTTATACTAACGCATTTAAGAAGTTAAACTAAATGGTATAGAAGTGCTAACGCTCTCTGCAATCCATATTTTAAACTTAAGTGAAACTCTTCCCATACATTGAAATTGAAAAACATTCCCATATATATGACATGTAAAACACTTTTCCGAATTTTTGCGTCTAGGTTAAACTAATGCATCTTAGAAGTTAAACTAAATGATATTGAACTGGTAAAGCTATCTGCAATCCTAATTGTAAATTTATGTGAAACTCTTGCAATTCACTGAAATTGAACAACTTTCACATATATATGACATGTAAAACACTTTTCCAAGCTTTTGAGCCTAGGTTACACTAACGCATCTAAGAAGTTAAACTCAATGATATAGAAGTGCTAACGCTATCTGGAATCCTAATTCTAAACTTAAGTGAAACTTTTGCAATACACTGAAATTGAACAACTTTCACATATATATGACTTGTAAAACACTTTTCCTAGCATTTGCGCCTAAGTTAAACTAATGCATCTAAAAAGTTAAACTAAATGATTTTGAACTGGTAAAACTATCTGCAATCCTAATTCTCAACTTATGTGAAACTCTTCCCATACACTGAAATTGAACAACTTTCACATATATATGACATGTAAAACACTTTTCAGAGCTTTTGCTTTTAGGTTACACTAACGCATCTAAGAAGTTAAACTCAATGATATAGAAGTGCTAACGCTATCTGCAATCCATATTCTAAACTTATGTGAAATTCTTGCAATCCACTGAAATTGAACAACTTTCACATATATATGACATAAAAAACACTTTTCCGAGCTTTGGTGCCTAGGTTATACTAACACATCTAAGAAGTTAAACTCAATGATATAGACGTGCTAACGCTATCTGGGATCCTAATTCTAAACTTATGTGAAACTCTTGCAATCCACTGAAATTGAACAACTTTTACATATATATATGACATGTAAAAAACTATTCCGAGCTTTGACGCATAGGTTAAAATAACACATCTAAGAAGTAAAACTCAATGATATTTTAGGGCTAATACTATCTGCAATCCATATTCTAAACTTATGTGAAACTCTTCCCATACACTGAAATTGAACAACTTTCACATATATATGACATGTAAAACACTTTTCCGAGCTTTTTAGCCTAGGTTAAACTAACACATCTAAAAAGTTAAACTAAATGATATTGAACTGGTAAAGCTATCTGCAATCCTAATTCTAAACTTATGTGAAACTCTTGCAATACAATAAAATTGAAAAACTTTCACATACATATGACATGTAAAACACTTTTCCGAGCTTTTGAGCCCAGGTTAATCTAACACATCTAAGAAGTTAAACTAAATGATATTGAACTGGTAAAGCTATCTGCAATTAATTCTAAACTTATGTGAAACTCTTGCAATCCACTGAAATTGAACAACTTTCACATATATATATGACATGTAAAAAACTATTCCGAGCTTTGACGCATAGGTTAAAATAACACATCTAAGAAGTAAAACTCAATGATATTTTAGGGCTAATACTATCTGCAATCCATATTCTAAACTTATGTGAAACTCTTCCCATACACTGAAATTGAACAACTTTCACATATATATGACATGTAAAACACTTTTCCGAGCTTTTTAGCCTAGGTTAAACTAACACATCTAAAAAGTTAAACTAAATGATATTGAACTGGTAAAGCTCTCTGCAATCCTAATTCTAAACTTATGTGAAACTCTTGCAATACAATAAAATTGAAAAACTTTCACATACATATGACATGTAAAACACTTTTCCGAGCTTTTGAGCCCAGGTTAATCTAACACATCTAAGAAGTTAAACTAAATGATATTGAACTGGTAAATCTATCTGCAATCCTAATTCTAAACTTATGTGAAACTCTTGCAATACACTGAAATTGAACAACTTTCACATATATAAAACATGTAAAAAACTATTCCGAGCTTTGACGCATAGGTTAAAATAACACATCTAAGAAGTAAAACTCAATGATATTTTAGGGCTAATACTATCTGCAATCCATATTCTAAACTTATGTGAAACTCTTGCAGTACACTGAAATTGAACAACTTTCACATATATATGACAAGTAAAACAATTTTCTAAGCTTTGGAGCCTAGGTTAAATAAATGCGTCTAAGAAGTAAACTAAATGATATTGAACTGGTAAAGCTATCTGCAATCCTAATTCTAAACTTATGTGAAACTATTGTAATACCCTGAAATTGAACAACGTTCACAAAAATATGACATGAAAACACTTTTCCGAGCTTTTGCGCCTAGGTTACACTAAAGCATCTTAGAAGTTAAACTAAATGATATTAAACTGGTAAAGCTATATGCAATCCTAATTCTAAACTTATGTGAAACTCTTGTAATACACTGAAATTGAACTACTTTCACATATATATGACAGGTAAAACACTTTTCCGAACTTTTGAGCCTAGGTTAAACTAACGCATCTGAGAAGTTAAACTAAGTGATATAGAATGCTAATGCTTTCTACAATCCTAATTCTAAACTTATGTGAATCTCTTCATGCACTGAAATTGAACAACGTTCACATATATATGACGTGTAAAACACTTTTTCGAGCTTTTGCGCCTAGGTTATACTAACGCATTTAAGAAGTTAAACTAAATGGTATAGAAGTGCTAACGCTGTCTGCAATCCATATTTTAAACTTAAGTGAAACTCTTCCCATACATTGAAATTGAAAAACATTCCCATATATATGACATGTAAAACACTTTTCCGAATTTTTGCGTCTAGGTTAAACTAATGCATCTTAGAAGTTAAACTAAATGATATTGAACTGGTAAAGCTATCTGCAATCCTAATTGTAAATTTATGTGAAACTCTTGCAATTCACTGAAATTGAACAACTTTCACATATATATGACATGTAAAACACTTTTCCAAGCTTTTGAGCCTAGGTTACACTAACGCATCTAAGAAGTTAAACTCAATGGTATAGAAGTGCTAACGCTATCTGGAATCCTAATTCTAAACTTATGTGAAACTCTTGCAATCCACTGAAATTGAACAACTTTCACATATATATGACATAAAAAACACTTTTTCGAGCTTTGGTGCCTAGGTTATACTAACACATCTAAGAAGTTAAACTCAATGATATAGAAGTGCTAACGCTATCTGGGATCCTAATTCTAAACTTATGTGAAACTTTTGCAATATACTGAAATTGAACAACTTTCACATATATATGACTTGTAAAATACTTTTCCGAATTTTTGCGCCTAGGTAAACTAACGCATCTAAGAAGTTAAACTAAATGATATTGAACTGTTAAAGCTGTCTGCAATTAATTCTAAGCTTATGTGAAACTCTTGCAATCCACTGAAATTGAAGAACTTTCACATATATATGAATGTAAAACACTTTTCCGAGCTTTTTAGCCTAGGTTAAACTAACACATCTAAAAAGTTAAACTAAATGATATTGAACTGGTAAAGCTATCTGCAATCCTAATTGTAAACTTATGTGAAACTCTTGCAATACAATAAAATTGAAAAACTTTCACATATATATGACATGTAAAACACTTTTTTTGAGCTTTTGCGCCTAGGTTACACTAACGCATCTCAGAAGTTAAACTCAATGATATAGAAGTGCTAACGCTATCTGAAATCCGAATTCTGAACTTATGAGAAAATCTTCCCATACACTGAAATTGAACAACTTTCACATATATATGACATGTAAAACAATTTTCCGAGCTTTTGCGCCTAGGTTAAACGAACGCATCTAAGAAGTTAAACTCAATGATATAGAAGTGCTAACGCTATCTGGAATCCTATTTCTAAACTTATGTGAAACTTTTGCAATACACTGAAATTGAACAACTTTCACATATATATGACATGTAAAACACTTTTCCGAGGTTTGGTGCCTAGGTTATACTAACACATCTAAGAAGTTAACCTCAATGATATAGAAGTGCTAACGCTATCTGAAATCCTAATTCTAAACTTATGTGAAACTCTTCCCATACACTGAAATTGAACAACTTTCACATATATATGACATGTAAAACACTTTTCAGAGCTTTTGCTTTTAGGTTACACTAACGCATCTAAGAAGTTAAACTCAATGATATAGAAGTGCTAACGCTATCTGCAATCCATATTCTAAACTTATGTGAAATTCTTGCAATACACTGAAATTGAACAACTTTCACATATATATGACATAAAAAACACTTTTCCGAGCTTTGGTGCCTAGGTTATACTAACACATCTAAGAAGTTAAACTCAATGATATAGAAGTGCTAACGCTATCTGGGATCCTAATTCTAAACTTATGTGAAACTTTTGCAATATACTGAAATTGAACAACTTTCACATATATATGACTTGTAAAACACTTTTCCGAATTTTTGCGCCTAGGTAAACTAACGCATCTAAGAAGTTAAACTAAATGATATTGAACTGGTAAAGCTGTCTGCAATTCTAAGCTTATGTGAAACTCTTGCAATCCACTGAAATTGAGGAACTTTCACATATATATGAATGTAAAACACTTTTCCGAGCTTTTTAGCCTAGGTTAAACTAACACATCTAAAAAGTTAAACTAAATGATATTAAACTGGTAAAGCTATCTGCAATCCTAATTGTAAACTTATGTGAAACTCTTGCAATACAATAAAATTGAAAAACTTTCACATATATATGACATGTAAAACACTTTTTTTGAGCTTTTGCGCCTAGGTTACACTAACGCATCTCAGAAGTTAAACTCAATGATATAGAAGTGCTAACGCTATCTGGAATCCTAATTCTAAACTTATGTGAAACTTTTAGAATACACTGAAATTGAACAACTTTCACATATATGACTTGTAAAACGCTTTTTCTAGCATTTGCGCCTAGGTTAAACTAACGCATCTAAGAAGTTAAACTAAATGATATTGAACTGGTAAAGCTGTCTGCAATTAATTCTAAACTTATGTGAAACTCTTGCAATCCACTGAAATTGAACAACTTTCACATATATATATGACATGTAAAAAACTATTCCGAGCTTTGACGCATAGGTTAAAATAACACATCTAAGAAGTAAAACTCAATGATATTTTAGGGCTAATACTATCTGCAATCCATATTCTAAACTTATGTGAAACTCTTCCCATACACTGAAATTGAACAACTTTCACATATATATGACATGTAAAACACTTTTCCGAGCTTTTTAGCCTAGGTTAAACTAACACATCTAAAAAGTTAAACTAAATGATATTGAACTGGTAAAGCTATCTGCAATCCTAATTGTAAACTTATGTGAAACTCTTGCAATACAATAAAATTGAAAAACTTTCACATACATATGACATGTAAAACACTTTTCCGAGCTTTTGAGCCCAGGTTAATCTAACACATCTAAGAAGTTAAACTAAATGATATTGAACTGGTAAATCTATCTGCAATCCTAATTCTAAACTTATGTGAAACTCTTGCAATACACTGAAATTGAACAACTTTCACATATATAAAACATGTAAAAAACTATTCCGAGCTTTGACGCATAGGTTAAAATAACACATCTAAGAAGTAAAACTCAATGATATTTTAGGGCTAATACTATCTGCAATCCATATTCTAAACTTATGTGAAACTCTTCCCATACACTGAAATTGAACAACTTTCACATATATATGACATGTAAAACACTTTTCCGAGCTTTTTAGCCTAGGTTAAACTAACACATCTAAAAAGTTAAACTAAATGATATTGAACTGGTAAAGCTCTCTGCAATCCTAATTCTAAACTTATGTGAAACTCTTGCAATACAATAAAATTGAAAAACTTTCACATACATATGACATGTAAAACACTTTTCCGAGCTTTTGAGCCCAGGTTAATCTAACACATCTAAGAAGTTAAACTAAATGATATTGAACTGGTAAATCTATCTGCAATCCTAATTCTAAACTTATGTGAAACTCTTGCAATACACTGAAATTGAACAACTTTCACATATATAAAACATGTAAAAAACTATTCCGAGCTTTGACGCATAGGTTAAAATAACACATCTAAGAAGTAAAACTCAATGATATTTTAGGGCTAATACTATCTGCAATCCATATTCTAAACTTATGTGAAACTCTTCCCATACACTGAAATTGAACAACTTTCACATATATATGACATGTAAAACACTTTTCCGAGCTTTTTAGCCTAGGTTAAACTAACACATCTAAAAAGTTAAACTAAATGATATTGAACTGGTAAAGCTATCTGCAATCCTAATTCTAAACTTATGTGAAACTCTTGCAATACAATAAAATTGAAAACTTTCACATACATATGACATGTAAAACACTTTTCCGAGCTTTTGAGCCCAGGTTAATCTAACACATCTAAGAAGTTAAACTAAATGATATTGAACTGGTAAAGCTATCTGCAATCCTAATTCTAAACTTATGTGAAACTATTGTAATACCCTGAAATTGAACAACGTTCACAAAAATATGACATGAAAACACTTTTCCGAGCTTTTGCGCCTAGGTTACACTAAAGCATCTTAGAAGTTAAACTCAATGGTATTAAACTGGTAAAGCTATATGCAATCCTAATTCTAAACTTATGTGAAACTCTTGCAATACACTGAAATTGAACTACTTTCACATATATATGACAGGTAAAACACTTTTCCGAACTTTTGAGCCTAGGTTAAACTAACGCATCTGAGAAGTTAAACTAAGTGATATAGAATGCTAATGCTTTCTACAATCCTAATTCTAAACTTATGTGAATCTCTTCATGCACTGAAATTGAACAACGTTCACATATATATGACGTGTAAAACACTTTTTCGAGCTTTTGCGCCTAGGTTATACTAACGCATTTAAGAAGTTAAACTAAATGGTATAGAAGTGCTAACGCTGTCTGCAATCCATATTTTAAACTTAAGTGAAACTCTTCCCATACATTGAAATTGAAAAACATTCCCATATATATGACATGTAAAACACTTTTCCGAATTTTTGCGTCTAGGTTAAACTAATGCATCTTAGAAGTTAAACTAAATGATATTGAACTGGTAAAGCTATCTGCAATCCTAATTGTAAATTTATGTGAAACTCTTGCAATTCACTGAAATTGAACAACTTTCACATATATATGACATGTAAAACACTTTTCCAAGCTTTTGAGCCTAGGTTACACTAACGCATCTAAGAAGTTAAACTCAATGATATAGAAGTGCTAACGCTATCTGGAATCCTAATTCTAAACTTATGTGAAACTTTTGCAATACACTGAAATTGAACAACTTTCACATATATATGACTTGTAAAACACTTTTCCTAGCATTTGCGCCTAAGTTAAACTAATGCATCTAAAAAGTTAAACTAAATGATTTTGAACTGGTAAAACTATCTGCAATCCTAATTCTCAACTTATGTGAAACTCTTCCCATACACTGAAATTGAACAACTTTCACATATATATGACATGTAAAACACTTTTCAGAGCTTTTGCTTTTAGGTTACACTAACGCATCTAAGAAGTTAAACTCAATGATATAGAAGTGCTAACGCTATCTGCAATCCATATTCTAAACTTATGTGAAATTCTTGCAATCCACTGAAATTGAACAACTTTCACATATATATGACATAAAAAACACTTTTCCGAGCTTTGGTGCCTAGGTTATACTAACACATCTAAGAAGTTAAACTCAATGATATAGAAGTGCTAACGCTATCTGGGATCCTAATTCTAAACTTATGTGAAACTTTTGCAATATACTGAAATTGAACAACTTTCACATATATATGACTTGTAAAACACTTTTCCGAATTTTTGCGCCTAGGTAAACTAACGCATCTAAGAAGTTAAACTAAATGATATTGAACTGTTAAAGCTGTCTGCAATTAATTCTAAGCTTATGTGAAACTCTTGCAATCCACTGAAATTGAAGAACTTTCACATATATATGAATGTAAAACACTTTTCCGAGCTTTTTAGCCTAGGTTAAACTAACACATCTAAAAAGTTAAACTAAATGATATTGAACTGGTAAAGCTATCTGCAATCCTAATTGTAAACTTATGTGAAACTCTTGCAATACAATAAAATTGAAAAACTCTCACATACATATGACATGTAAAACACTTTTCCGAGCTTTTGAGCCCAGGTTAATCTAACACATCTAAGAAGTTAAACTAAATGATATTGAACTGGTAAATCTATCTGCAATCCTAATTCTAAACTTATGTGAAACTCTTGCAATACACTGAAATTGAACAACTTTCACATATATAAAACATGTAAAAAACTATTCCGAGCTTTGACGCATAGGTTAAAATAACACATCTAAGAAGTAAAACTCAATGATATTTTAGGGCTAATACTATCTGAAATCCATATTCTAAACTTATGTGAAACTCTTCCCATACACTGAAATTGAACAACTTTCACATATATATGACATGTAAAACACTTTTCCGAGCTTTTTAGCCTAGGTTAAACTAACACATCTAAAAAGTTAAACTAAATGATATTGAACTGGTAAAGCTCTCTGCAATCCTAATTCTAAACTTATGTGAAACTCTTGCAATACAATAAAATTGAAAAACTTTCACATACATATGACATGTAAAACACTTTTCCGAGCTTTTGAGCCCAGGTTAATCTAACACATCTAAGAAGTTAAACTAAATGATATTGAACTGGTAAATCTATCTGCAATCCTAATTCTAAACTTATGTGAAACTCTTGCAATACACTGAAATTGAACAACTTTCACATATATAAAACATGTAAAAAACTACTCCGAGCTTTGACGCATAGGTTAAAATAACACATCTAAGAAGTAAAACTCAATGATATTTTAGGGCTAATACTATCTGCAATCCATATTCTAAACTTATGTGAAACTCTTGCAGTACACTGAAATTGAACAACTTTCACATATATATGACAAGTAAAACAATTTTCTAAGCTTTGGAGCCTAGGTTAAATAAATGCGTCTAAGAAGTAAACTAAATGATATTGAACTGGTAAAGCTATCTGCAATCCTAATTCTAAACTTATGTGAAACTATTGTAATACCCTGAAATTGAACAACGTTCACAAAAATATGACATGAAAACACTTTTCCGAGCTTTTGCGCCTAGGTTACATTAAAGCATCTTAGAAGTTAAACTAAATGATATTAAACTGGTAAAGCTATATGCAATCCTAATTCTAAACTTATGTGAAACTCTTGTAATACACTGAAATTGAACTACTTTCACATATATATGACAGGTAAAACACTTTTCCGAACTTTTGAGCCTAGGTTAAACTAACGCATCTGAGAAGTTAAACTAAGTGATATAGAATGCTAATGCTTTCTACAATCCTAATTCTAAACTTATGTGAATCTCTTCATGCACTGAAATTGAACAACGTTCACATATATATGACGTGTAAAACACTTTTTCGAGCTTTTGCGCCTAGGTTATACTAACGCATTTAAGAAGTTAAACTAAATGGTATAGAAGTGCTAACGCTGTCTGCAATCCATATTTTAAACTTAAGTGAAACTCTTCCCATACATTGAAATTGAAAAACATTCCCATATATATGACATGTAAAACACTTTTCCGAATTTTTGCGTCTAGGTTAAACTAATGCATCTTAGAAGTTAAACTAAATGATATTGAACTGGTAAAGCTATCTGCAATCCTAATTGTAAATTTATGTGAAACTCTTGCAATTCACTGAAATTGAACAACTTTCACATATATATGACATGTAAAACACTTTTCCAAGCTTTTGAGCCTAGGTTACACTAACGCATCTAAGAAGTTAAACTCAATGGTATAGAAGTGCTAACGCTATCTGGAATCCTAATTCTAAACTTATGTGAAACTCTTGCAATCCACTGAAATTGAACAACTTTCACATATATATGACATAAAAAACACTTTTCCGAGCTTTGGTGCCTAGGTTATACTAACACATCTAAGAAGTTAAACTCAATGATATAGAAGTGCTAACGCTATCTGGGATCCTAATTCTAAACTTATGTGAAACTTTTGCAATATACTGAAATTGAACAACTTTCACATATATATGACTTGTAAAACACTTTTCCGAATTTTTGCGCCTAGGTAAACTAACGCATCTAAGAAGTTAAACTAAATGATATTGAACTGTTAAAGCTGTCTGCAATTAATTCTAAGCTTATGTGAAACTCTTGCAATCCACTGAAATTGAAGAACTTTCGCATATATATGAATGTAAAACACTTTTCCGAGCTTTTTAGCCTAGGTTAAACTAACACATCTAAAAAGTTAAACTAAATGATATTGAACTGGTAAAGCTATCTGCAATCCTAATTGTAAACTTATGTGAAACTCTTGCAATACAATAAAATTGAAAAACTTTCACATATATATGACATGTAAAACACTTTTTTTGAGCTTTTGCGCCTAGGTTACACTAACGCATCTCAGAAGTTAAACTCAATGATATAGAAGTGCTAACGCTATCTGAAATCCGAATTCTGAACTTATGAGAAAATCTTCCCATACACTGAAATTGAACAACTTTCACATATATATGACATGTAAAACAATTTTCCGAGCTTTTGCGCCTAGGTTAAACGAACGCATCTAAGAAGTTAAACTCAATGATATAGAAGTGCTAACGCTATCTGGAATCCTATTTCTAAACTTATGTGAAACTTTTGCAATACACTGAAATTGAACAACTTTCACATATATATGACATGTAAAACACTTTTCCGAGGTTTGGTGCCTAGGTTATACTAACACATCTAAGAAGTTAACCTCAATGATATAGAAGTGCTAACGCTATCTGAAATCCTAATTCTAAACTTATGTGAAACTCTTCCCATACACTGAAATTGAACAACTTTCACATATATATGACATGTAAAACACTTTTCAGAGCTTTTGCTTTTAGGTTACACTAACGCATCTAAGAAGTTAAACTCAATGATATAGAAGTGCTAACGCTATCTGCAATCCATATTCTAAACTTATGTGAAATTCTTGCAATACACTGAAATTGAACAACTTTCACATATATATGACATAAAAAACACTTTTCCGAGCTTTGGTGCCTAGGTTACACTAACACATCTAAGAAGTTAAACTCAATGATATAGAAGTGCTAACGCTATCTGGGATCCTAATTCTAAACTTATGTGAAACTTTTGCAATATACTGAAATTGAACAACTTTCACATATATATGACTTGTAAAACACTTTTCCGAATTTTTGCGCCTAGGTAAACTAACGCATCTAAGAAGTTAAACTAAATGATATTGAACTGGTAAAGCTGTCTGCAATTCTAAGCTTATGTGAAACTCTTGCAATCCACTGAAATTGAGGAACTTTCACATATATATGAATGTAAAACACTTTTCCGAGCTTTTTAGCCTAGGTTAAACTAACACATCTAAAAAGTTAAACTAAATGATATTAAACTGGTAAAGCTATCTGCAATCCTAATTGTAAACTTATGTGAAACTCTTGCAATACAATAAAATTGAAAAACTTTCACATATATATGACATGTAAAACACTTTTTTTGAGCTTTTGCGCCTAGGTTACACTAACGCATCTCAGAAGTTAAACTCAATGATATAGAAGTGCTAACGCTATCTGGAATCCTAATTCTAAACTTATGTGAAACTTTTAGAATACACTGAAATTGAACAACTTTCACATATATGACTTGTAAAACGCTTTTCCTAGCATTTGCGCCTAGGTTAAACTAACGCATCTAAGAAGTTAAACTAAATGATATTGAACTGGTAAAGCTGTCTGCAATTAATTCTAAACTTATGTGAAACTCTTGCAATCCACTGAAATTGAACAACTTTCACATATATATATGACATGTAAAAAACTATTCCGAGCTTTGACGCATAGGTTAAAATAACACATCTAAGAAGTAAAACTCAATGATATTTTAGGGCTAATACTATCTGCAATCCATATTCTAAACTTATGTGAAACTCTTCCCATACACTGAAATTGAACAACTTTCACATATATATGACATGTAAAACACTTTTCCGAGCTTTTTAGCCTAGGTTAAACTAACACATCTAAAAAGTTAAACTAAATGATATTGAACTGGTAAAGCTCTCTGCAATCCTAATTCTAAACTTATGTGAAACTCTTGCAATACAATAAAATTGAAAAACTTTCACATACATATGACATGTAAAACACTTTTCCGAGCTTTTGAGCCCAGGTTAATCTAACACATCTAAGAAGTTAAACTAAATGATATTGAACTGGTAAAGCTATCTGCAATCCTAATTCTAAACTTATGTGAAACTATTGTAATACCCTGAAATTGAACAACGTTCACAAAAATATGACATGAAAACACTTTTCCGAGCTTTTGCGCCTAGGTTACACTAAAGCATCTTAGAAGTTAAACTAAATGGTATTAAACTGGTAAAGCTATATGCAATCCTAATTCTAAACTTATGTGAAACTCTTGCAATACACTGAAATTGAACTACTTTCACATATATATGACAGGTAAAACACTTTTCCGAACTTTTGAGCCTAGGTTAAACTAACGCATCTGAGAAGTTAAACTAAGTGATATAGAATGCTAATGCTTTCTACAATCCTAATTCTAAACTTATGTGAATCTCTTCATGCACTGAAATTGAACAACGTTCACATATATATGACGTGTAAAACACTTTTTCGAGCTTTTGCGCCTAGGTTATACTAACGCATTTAAGAAGTTAAACTAAATGGTATAGAAGTGCTAACGCTCTCTGCAATCCATATTTTAAACTTAAGTGAAACTCTTCCCATACATTGAAATTGAAAAACATTCCCATATATATGACATGTAAAACACTTTTCCGAATTTTTGCGTCTAGGTTAAACTAATGCATCTTAGAAGTTAAACTAAATGATATTGAACTGGTAAAGCTATCTGCAATCCTAATTGTAAATTTATGTGAAACTCTTGCAATTCACTGAAATTGAACAACTTTCACATATATATGACATGTAAAACACTTTTCCAAGCTTTTGAGCCTAGGTTACACGAACGCATCTAAGAAGTTAAACTCAATGATATAGAAGTGCTAACGCTATCTGGAATCCTATTTCTAAACTTATGTGAAACTTTTGCAATACACTGAAATTGAACAACTTTCACATATATATGACATGTAAAACACTTTTCCGAGGTTTGGTGCCTAGGTTATACTAACACATCTAAGAAGTTAACCTCAATGATATAGAAGTGCTAACGCTATCTGAAATCCTAATTCTAAACTTATGTGAAACTCTTCCCATACACTGAAATTGAACAACTTTCACATATATATGACATGTAAAACACTTTTCAGAGCTTTTGCTTTTAGGTTACACTAACGCATCTAAGAAGTTAAACTCAATGATATAGAAGTGCTAACGCTATCTGCAATCCATATTCTAAACTTATGTGAAATTCTTGCAATACACTGAAATTGAACAACTTTCACATATATATGACATAAAAAACACTTTTCCGAGCTTTGGTGCCTAGGTTATACTAACACATCTAAGAAGTTAAACTCAATGATATAGAAGTGCTAACGCTATCTGGGATCCTAATTCTAAACTTATGTGAAACTTTTGCAATATACTGAAATTGAACAACTTTCACATATATATGACTTGTAAAACACTTTTCCGAATTTTTGCGCCTAGGTAAACTAACGCATCTAAGAAGTTAAACTAAATGATATTGAACTGTTAAAGCTGTCTGCAATTAATTCTAAGCTTATGTGAAACTCTTGCAATCCACTGAAATTGAAGAACTTTCACATATATATGAATGTAAAACACTTTTCCGAGCTTTTTAGCCTAGGTTAAACTAACACATCTAAAAAGTTAAACTAAATGATATTGAACTGGTAAAGCTATCTGCAATCCTAATTGTAAACTTATGTGAAACTCTTGCAATACAATAAAATTGAAAAACTTTCACATATATATGACATGTAAAACACTTTTTTTGAGCTTTTGCGCCTAGGTTACACTAACGCATCTCAGAAGTTAAACTCAATGATATAGAAGTGCTAACGCTATCTGAAATCCGAATTCTGAACTTATGAGAAAATCTTCCCATACACTGAAATTGAACAACTTTCACATATATATGACATGTAAAACAATTTTCCGAGCTTTTGCGCCTAGGTTAAACGAACGCATCTAAGAAGTTAAACTCAATGATATAGAAGTGCTAACGCTATCTGGAATCCTATTTCTAAACTTATGTGAAACTTTTGCAATACACTGAAATTGAACAACTTTCACATATATATGACATGTAAAACACTTTTCCGAGGTTTGGTGCCTAGGTTATACTAACACATCTAAGAAGTTAACCTCAATGATATAGAAGTGCTAACGCTATCTGAAATCCTAATTCTAAACTTATGTGAAACTCTTCCCATACACTGAAATTGAACAACTTTCACATATATATGACATGTAAAACACTTTTCAGAGCTTTTGCTTTTAGGTTACACTAACGCATCTAAGAAGTTAAACTCAATGATATAGAAGTGCTAACGCTATCTGCAATCCATATTCTAAACTTATGTGAAATTCTTGCAATACACTGAAATTGAACAACTTTCACATATATATGACATAAAAAACACTTTTCCGAGCTTTGGTGCCTAGGTTATACTAACACATCTAAGAAGTTAAACTCAATGATATAGAAGTGCTAACGCTATCTGGGATCCTAATTCTAAACTTATGTGAAACTTTTGCAATATACTGAAATTGAACAACTTTCACATATATATGACTTGTAAAACACTTTTCCGAATTTTTGCGCCTAGGTAAACTAACGCATCTAAGAAGTTAAACTAAATGATATTGAACTGGTAAAGCTGTCTGCAATTCTAAGCTTATGTGAAACTCTTGCAATCCACTGAAATTGAGGAACTTTCACATATATATGAATGTAAAACACTTTTCCGAGCTTTTTAGCCTAGGTTAAACTAACACATCTAAAAAGTTAAACTAAATGATATTAAACTGGTAAAGCTTTCTGCAATCCTAATTGTAAACTTATGTGAAACTCTTGCAATACAATAAAATTGAAAAACTTTCACATATATATGACATGTAAAACACTTTTTTTGAGCTTTTGCGCCTAGGTTACACTAACGCATCTCAGAAGTTAAACTCAATGATATAGAAGTGCTAACGCTATCTGGAATCCTAATTCTAAACTTATGTGAAACTTTTAGAATACACTGAAATTGAACAACTTTCACATATATGACTTGTAAAACGCTTTTCCTAGCATTTGCGCCTAGGTTAAACTAACGCATCTAAGAAGTTAAACTAAATGATATTGAACTGGTAAAGCTGTCTGCAATTAATTCTAAACTTATGTGAAACTCTTGCAATCCACTGAAATTGAACAACTTTCACATATATATATGACATGTAAAAAACTATTCCGAGCTTTGACGCATAGGTTAAAATAACACATCTAAGAAGTAAAACTCAATGATATTTTAGGGCTAATACTATCTGCAATCCATATTCTAAACTTATGTGAAACTCTTCCCATACACTGAAATTGAACAACTTTCACATATATATGACATGTAAAACACTTTTCCGAGCTTTTTAGCCTAGGTTAAACTAACACATCTAAAAAGTTAAACTAAATGATATTGAACTGGTAAAGCTCTCTGCAATCCTAATTCTAAACTTATGTGAAACTCTTGCAATACAATAAAATTGAAAAACTTTCACATACATATGACATGTAAAACACTTTTCCGAGCTTTTGAGCCCAGGTTAATCTAACACATCTAAGAAGTTAAACTAAATGATATTGAACTGGTAAAGCTATCTGCAATCCTAATTCTAAACTTATGTGAAACTATTGTAATACCCTGAAATTGAACAACGTTCACAAAAATATGACATGAAAACACTTTTCCGAGCTTTTGCGCCTAGGTTACACTAAAGCATCTTAGAAGTTAAACTAAATGGTATTAAACTGGTAAAGCTATATGCAATCCTAATTCTAAACTTATGTGAAACTCTTGCAATACACTGAAATTGAACTACTTTCACATATATATGACAGGTAAAACACTTTTCCGAACTTTTGAGCCTAGGTTAAACTAACGCATCTGAGAAGTTAAACTAAGTGATATAGAATGCTAATGCTTTCTACAATCCTAATTCTAAACTTATGTGAATCTCTTCATGCACTGAAATTGAACAACGTTCACATATATATGACGTGTAAAACACTTTTTCGAGCTTTTGCGCCTAGGTTATACTAACGCATTTAAGAAGTTAAACTAAATGGTATAGAAGTGCTAACGCTCTCTGCAATACATATTTTAAACTTAAGTGAAACTCTTCCCATACATTGAAATTGAAAAACATTCCCATATATATGACATGTAAAACACTTTTCCGAATTTTTGCGTCTAGGTTAAACTAATGCATCTTAGAAGTTAAACTAAATGATATTGAACTGGTAAAGCTATCTGCAATCCTAATTGTAAATTTATGTGAAACTCTTGCAATTCACTGAAATTGAACAACTTTCACATATATATGACATGTAAAACACTTTTCCAAGCTTTTGAGCCTAGGTTACACGAACGCATCTAAGAAGTTAAACTCAATGATATAGAAGTGCTAACGCTATCTGGAATCCTAATTCTAAACTTAAGTGAAACTTTTGCAATACACTGAAATTGAACAACTTTCACATATATATGACTTGTAAAACACTTTTCCTAGCATTTGCGCCTAAGTTAAACTTATGCATCTAAAAAGTTAAACTAAATGATTTTGAACTGGTAAAACTATCTGCAATCCTAATTCTCAACTTATGTGAAACTCTTCCCATACACTGAAATTGAACAACTTTCACATATATATGACATGTAAAACACTTTTCAGAGCTTTTGCTTTTAGGTTACACTAACGCATCTAAGAAGTTAAACTCAATGATATAGAAGTGCTAACGCTATCTGCAATCCATATTCTAAACTTATGTGAAATTCTTGCAATCCACTGAAATTGAACAACTTTCACATATAAATGACATAAAAAACACTTTTCCGAGCTTTGGTGCCTAGGTTATACTAACACATCTAAGAAGTTAAACTCAATGATATAGACGTGCTAACGCTATCTGGGATCCTAATTCTAAACTTATGTGAAACTTTTGCAATATACTGAAATTGAACAACTTTCACATATATATGACTTGTAAAACACTTTTCCGAATTTTTGCGCCTAGGTAAACTAACGCATCTAAGAAGTTAAACTAAATGATATTGAACTGTTAAAGCTGTCTGCAATTAATTCTAAGCTTATGTGAAACTCTTGCAATCCACTGAAATTGAAGAACTTTCACATATATATGAATGTAAAACACTTTTCCGAGCTTTTTAGCCTAGGTTAAACTAACACATCTAAAAAGTTAAACTAAATGATATTGAACTGGTAAAGCTATCTGCAATCCTAATTGTAAACTTATGTGAAACTCTTGCAATACAATAAAATTGAAAAACTTTCACATATATATGACATGTAAAACACTTTTTTTGAGCTTTTGCGCCTAGGTTACACTAACGCATCTCAGAAGTTAAACTCAATGATATAGAAGTGCTAACGCTATCTGAAATCCGAATTCTGAACTTATGAGAAAATCTTCCCATACACTGAAATTGAACAACTTTCACATATATATGACATGTAAAACAATTTTCCGAGCTTTTGCGCCTAGGTTAAACGAACGCATCTAAGAAGTTAAACTCAATGATATAGAAGTGCTAACGCTATCTGGAATCCTATTTCTAAACTTATGTGAAACTTTTGCAATACACTGAAATTGAACAACTTTCACATATATATGACATGTAAAACACTTTTCCGAGGTTTGGTGCCTAGGTTATACTAACACATCTAAGAAGTTAACCTCAATGATATAGAAGTGCTAACGCTATCTGAAATCCTAATTCTAAACTTATGTGAAACTCTTCCCATACACTGAAATTGAACAACTTTCACATATATATGACATGTAAAACACTTTTCAGAGCTTTTGCTTTTAGGTTACACTAACGCATCTAAGAAGTTAAACTCAATGATATAGAAGTGCTAACGCTATCTGCAATCCATATTCTAAACTTATGTGAAATTCTTGCAATACACTGAAATTGAACAACTTTCACATATATATGACATAAAAAACACTTTTCCGAGCTTTGGTGCCTAGGTTATACTAACACATCTAAGAAGTTAAACTCAATGATATAGAAGTGCTAACGCTATCTGGGATCCTAATTCTAAACTTATGTGAAACTTTTGCAATATACTGAAATTGAACAACTTTCACATATATATGACTTGTAAAACACTTTTCCGAATTTTTGCGCCTAGGTAAACTAACGCATCTAAGAAGTTAAACTAAATGATATTGAACTGGTAAAGCTGTCTGCAATTCTAAGCTTATGTGAAACTCTTGCAATCCACTGAAATTGAGGAACTTTCACATATATATGAATGTAAAACACTTTTCCGAGCTTTTTAGCCTAGGTTAAACTAACACATCTAAAAAGTTAAACTAAATGATATTAAACTGGTAAAGCTATCTGCAATCCTAATTGTAAACTTATGTGAAACTCTTGCAATACAATAAAATTGAAAAACTTTCACATATATATGACATGTAAAACACTTTTTTTGAGCTTTTGCGCCTAGGTTACACTAACGCATCTCAGAAGTTAAACTCAATGATATAGAAGTGCTAACGCTATCTGGAATCCTAATTCTAAACTTATGTGAAACTTTTAGAATACACTGAAATTGAACAACTTTCACATATATGACTTGTAAAACGCTTTTCCTAGCATTTGCGCCTAGGTTAAACTAACGCATCTAAGAAGTTAAACTAAATGATATTGAACTGGTAAAGCTGTCTGCAATTAATTCTAAACTTATGTGAAACTCTTGCAATCCACTGAAATTGAACAACTTTCACATATATATATGACATGTAAAAAACTATTCCGAGCTTTGACGCATAGGTTAAAATAACACATCTAAGAAGTAAAACTCAATGATATTTTAGGGCTAATACTATCTGCAATCCATATTCTAAACTTATGTGAAACTCTTCCCATACACTGAAATTGAACAACTTTCACATATATATGACATGTAAAACACTTTTCCGAGCTTTTTAGCCTAGGTTAAACTAACACATCTAAAAAGTTAAACTAAATGATATTGAACTGGTAAAGCTCTCTGCAATCCTAATTCTAAACTTATGTGAAACTCTTGCAATACAATAAAATTGAAAAACTTTCACATACATATGACATGTAAAACACTTTTCCGAGCTTTTGAGCCCAGGTTAATCTAACACATCTAAGAAGTTAAACTAAATGATATTGAACTGGTAAAGCTATCTGCAATCCTAATTCTAAACTTATGTGAAACTATTGTAATACCCTGAAATTGAACAACGTTCACAAAAATATGACATGAAAACACTTTTCCGAGCTTTTGCGCCTAGGTTACACTAAAGCATCTTAGAAGTTAAACTAAATGGTATTAAACTGGTAAAGCTATATGCAATCCTAATTCTAAACTTATGTGAAACTCTTGCAATACACTGAAATTGAACTACTTTCACATATATATGACAGGTAAAACACTTTTCCGAACTTTTGAGCCTAGGTTAAACTAACGCATCTGAGAAGTTAAACTAAGTGATATAGAATGCTAATGCTTTCTACAATCCTAATTCTAAACTTATGTGAATCTCTTCATGCACTGAAATTGAACAACGTTCACATATATATGACGTGTAAAACACTTTTTCGAGCTTTTGCGCCTAGGTTATACTAACGCATTTAAGAAGTTAAACTAAATGGTATAGAAGTGCTAACGCTCTCTGCAATCCATATTTTAAACTTAAGTGAAACTCTTCCCATACATTGAAATTGAAAAACATTCCCATATATATGACATGTAAAACACTTTTCCGAATTTTTGCGTCTAGGTTAAACTAATGCATCTTAGAAGTTAAACTAAATGATATTGAACTGGTAAAGCTATCTGCAATCCTAATTGTAAATTTATGTGAAACTCTTGCAATTCACTGAAATTGAACAACTTTCACATATATATGACATGTAAAACACTTTTCCAAGCTTTTGAGCCTAGGTTACACTAACGCATCTAAGAAGTTAAACTCAATGATATAGAAGTGCTAACGCTATCTGGAATCCTAATTCTAAACTTAAGTGAAACTTTTGCAATACACTGAAATTGAACAACTTTCACATATATATGACTTGTAAAACACTTTTCCTAGCATTTGCGCCTAAGTTAAACTAATGCATCTAAAAAGTTAAACTAAATGATTTTGAACTGGTAAAACTATCTGCAATCCTAATTCTCAACTTATGTGAAACTCTTCCCATACACTGAAATTGAACAACTTTCACATATATATGACATGTAAAACACTTTTCAGAGCTTTTGCTTTTAGGTTACACTAACGCATCTAAGAAGTTAAACTCAATGATATAGAAGTGCTAACGCTATCTGCAATCCATATTCTAAACTTATGTGAAATTCTTGCAATCCACTGAAATTGAACAACTTTCACATATATATGACATAAAAAACACTTTTCCGAGCTTTGGTGCCTAGGTTATACTAACACATCTAAGAAGTTAAACTCAATGATATAGACGTGCTAACGCTATCTGGGATCCTAATTCTAAACTTATGTGAAACTTTTGCAATATACTGAAATTGAACAACTTTCACATATATATGACTTGTAAAACACTTTTCCGAATTTTTGCGCCTAGGTAAACTAACGCATCTAAGAAGTTAAACTAAATGATATTGAACTGTTAAAGCTGTCTGCAATTAATTCTAAGCTTATGTGAAACTCTTGCAATCCACTGAAATTGAAGAACTTTCACATATATATGAATGTAAAACACTTTTCCGAGCTTTTTAGCCTAGGTTAAACTAACACATCTAAAAAGTTAAACTAAATGATATTGAACTGGTAAAGCTATCTGCAATCCTAATTGTAAACTTATGTGAAACTCTTGCAATAC
Source organism: Muscardinus avellanarius (assembly GCF_963383645.1). NCBI lineage: Eukaryota > Metazoa > Chordata > Mammalia > Rodentia > Gliridae > Muscardinus > Muscardinus avellanarius. The sequence goes on along the minus strand of NC_137804.1, from coordinate 32,440,632 downwards.
AATAAAATTGAAAAACTTTCACATATATATGACATGTAAAACACTTTTTTTGAGCTTTTGCGCCTAGGTTACACTAACGCATCTCAGAAGTTAAACTCAATGATATAGAAGTGCTAACGCTATCTGAAATCCGAATTCTGAACTTATGAGAAAATCTTCCCATACACTGAAATTGAACAACTTTCACATATATATGACATGTAAAACAATTTTCCGAGCTTTTGCGCCTAGGTTAAACGAACGCATCTAAGAAGTTAAACTCAATGATATAGAAGTGCTAACGCTATCTGGAATCCTATTTCTAAACTTATGTGAAACTTTTGCAATACACTGAAATTGAACAACTTTCACATATATATGACATGTAAAACACTTTTCCGAGGTTTGGTGCCTAGGTTATACTAACACATCTAAGAAGTTAACCTCAATGATATAGAAGTGCTAACGCTATCTGAAATCCTAATTCTAAACTTATGTGAAACTCTTCCCATACACTGAAATTGAACAACTTTCACATATATATGACATGTAAAACACTTTTCAGAGCTTTTGCTTTTAGGTTACACTAACGCATCTAAGAAGTTAAACTCAATGATATAGAAGTGCTAACGCTATCTGCAATCCATATTCTAAACTTATGTGAAATTCTTGCAATACACTGAAATTGAACAACTTTCACATATATATGACATAAAAAACACTTTTCCGAGCTTTGGTGCCTAGGTTACACTAACACATCTAAGAAGTTAAACTCAATGATATAGAAGTGCTAACGCTATCTGGGATCCTAATTCTAAACTTATGTGAAACTTTTGCAATATACTGAAATTGAACAACTTTCACATATATATGACTTGTAAAACACTTTTCCGAATTTTTGCGCCTAGGTAAACTAACGCATCTAAGAAGTTAAACTAAATGATATTGAACTGGTAAAGCTGTCTGCAATTCTAAGCTTATGTGAAACTCTTGCAATCCACTGAAATTGAGGAACTTTCACATATATATGAATGTAAAACACTTTTCCGAGCTTTTTAGCCTAGGTTAAACTAACACATCTAAAAAGTTAAACTAAATGATATTAAACTGGTAAAGCTATCTGCAATCCTAATTGTAAACTTATGTGAAACTCTTGCAATACAATAAAATTGAAAAACTTTCACATATATATGACATGTAAAACACTTTTTTTGAGCTTTTGCGCCTAGGTTACACTAACGCATCTCAGAAGTTAAACTCAATGATATAGAAGTGCTAACGCTATCTGGAATCCTAATTCTAAACTTATGTGAAACTTTTAGAATACACTGAAATTGAACAACTTTCACATATATGACTTGTAAAACGCTTTTCCTAGCATTTGCGCCTAGGTTAAACTAACGCATCTAAGAAGTTAAACTAAATGATATTGAACTGGTAAAGCTGTCTGCAATTAATTCTAAACTTATGTGAAACTCTTGCAATCCACTGAAATTGAACAACTTTCACATATATATATGACATGTAAAAAACTATTCCGAGCTTTGACGCATAGGTTAAAATAACACATCTAAGAAGTAAAACTCAATGATATTTTAGGGCTAATACTATCTGCAATCCATATTCTAAACTTATGTGAAACTCTTCCCATACACTGAAATTGAACAACTTTCACATATATATGACATGTAAAACACTTTTCCGAGCTTTTTAGCCTAGGTTAAACTAACACATCTAAAAAGTTAAACTAAATGATATTGAACTGGTAAAGCTCTCTGCAATCCTAATTCTAAACTTATGTGAAACTCTTGCAATACAATAAAATTGAAAAACTTTCACATACATATGACATGTAAAACACTTTTCCGAGCTTTTGAGCCCAGGTTAATCTAACACATCTAAGAAGTTAAACTAAATGATATTGAACTGGTAAAGCTATCTGCAATCCTAATTCTAAACTTATGTGAAACTATTGTAATACCCTGAAATTGAACAACGTTCACAAAAATATGACATGAAAACACTTTTCCGAGCTTTTGCGCCTAGGTTACACTAAAGCATCTTAGAAGTTAAACTAAATGGTATTAAACTGGTAAAGCTATATGCAATCCTAATTCTAAACTTATGTGAAACTCTTGCAATACACTGAAATTGAACTACTTTCACATATATATGACAGGTAAAACACTTTTCCGAACTTTTGAGCCTAGGTTAAACTAACGCATCTGAGAAGTTAAACTAAGTGATATAGAATGCTAATGCTTTCTACAATCCTAATTCTAAACTTATGTGAATCTCTTCATGCACTGAAATTGAACAACGTTCACATATATATGACGTGTAAAACACTTTTTCGAGCTTTTGCGCCTAGGTTATACTAACGCATTTAAGAAGTTAAACTAAATGGTATAGAAGTGCTAACGCTCTCTGCAATCCATATTTTAAACTTAAGTGAAACTCTTCCCATACATTGAAATTGAAAAACATTCCCATATATATGACATGTAAAACACTTTTCCGAATTTTTGCGTCTAGGTTAAACTAATGCATCTTAGAAGTTAAACTAAATGATATTGAACTGGTAAAGCTATCTGCAATCCTAATTGTAAATTTATGTGAAACTCTTGCAATTCACTGAAATTGAACAACTTTCACATATATATGACATGTAAAACACTTTTCCAAGCTTTTGAGCCTAGGTTACACTAACGCATCTAAGAAGTTAAACTCAATGATATAGAAGTGCTAACGCTATCTGGAATCCTAATTCTAAACTTAAGTGAAACTTTTGCAATACACTGAAATTGAACAACTTTCACATATATATGACTTGTAAAACACTTTTCCTAGCATTTGCGCCTAAGTTAAACTAATGCATCTAAAAAGTTAAACTAAATGATTTTGAACTGGTAAAACTATCTGCAATCCTAATTCTCAACTTATGTGAAACTCTTCCCATACACTGAAATTGAACAACTTTCACATATATATGACATGTAAAACACTTTTCAGAGCTTTTGCTTTTAGGTTACACTAACGCATCTAAGAAGTTAAACTCAATGATATAGAAGTGCTAACGCTATCTGCAATCCATATTCTAAACTTATGTGAAATTCTTGCAATCCACTGAAATTGAACAACTTTCACATATATATGACATAAAAAACACTTTTCCGAGCTTTGGTGCCTAGGTTATACTAACACATCTAAGAAGTTAAACTCAATGATATAGACGTGCTAACGCTATCTGGGATCCTAATTCTAAACTTATGTGAAACTTTTGCAATATACTGAAATTGAACAACTTTCACATATATATGACTTGTAAAACACTTTTCCGAATTTTTGCGCCTAGGTAAACTAACGCATCTAAGAAGTTAAACTAAATGATATTGAACTGTTAAAGCTGTCTGCAATTAATTCTAAGCTTATGTGAAACTCTTGCAATCCACTGAAATTGAAGAACTTTCACATATATATGAATGTAAAACACTTTTCCGAGCTTTTTAGCCTAGGTTAAACTAACACATCTAAAAAGTTAAACTAAATGATATTGAACTGGTAAAGCTATCTGCAATCCTAATTGTAAACTTATGTGAAACTCTTGCAATACAATAAAATTGAAAAACTTTCACATATATATGACATGTAAAACACTTTTTTTGAGCTTTTGCGCCTAGGTTACACTAACGCATCTCAGAAGTTAAACTCAATGATATAGAAGTGCTAACGCTATCTGAAATCCGAATTCTGAACTTATGAGAAAATCTTCCCATACACTGAAATTGAACAACTTTCACATATATATGACATGTAAAACAATTTTCCGAGCTTTTGCGCCTAGGTTAAACGAACGCATCTAAGAAGTTAAACTCAATGATATAGAAGTGCTAACGCTATCTGGAATCCTATTTCTAAACTTATGTGAAACTTTTGCAATACACTGAAATTGAACAACTTTCACATATATATGACATGTAAAACACTTTTCCGAGGTTTGGTGCCTAGGTTATACTAACACATCTAAGAAGTTAACCTCAATGATATAGAAGTGCTAACGCTATCTGAAATCCTAATTCTAAACTTATGTGAAACTCTTCCCATACACTGAAATTGAACAACTTTCACATATATATGACATGTAAAACACTTTTCAGAGCTTTTGCTTTTAGGTTACACTAACGCATCTAAGAAGTTAAACTCAATGATATAGAAGTGCTAACGCTATCTGCAATCCATATTCTAAACTTATGTGAAATTCTTGCAATACACTGAAATTGAACAACTTTCACATATATATGACATAAAAAACACTTTTCCGAGCTTTGGTGCCTAGGTTACACTAACACATCTAAGAAGTTAAACTCAATGATATAGAAGTGCTAACGCTATCTGGGATCCTAATTCTAAACTTATGTGAAACTTTTGCAATATACTGAAATTGAACAACTTTCACATATATATGACTTGTAAAACACTTTTCCGAATTTTTGCGCCTAGGTAAACTAACGCATCTAAGAAGTTAAACTAAATGATATTGAACTGGTAAAGCTGTCTGCAATTCTAAGCTTATGTGAAACTCTTGCAATCCACTGAAATTGAGGAACTTTCACATATATATGAATGTAAAACACTTTTCCGAGCTTTTTAGCCTAGGTTAAACTAACACATCTAAAAAGTTAAACTAAATGATATTAAACTGGTAAAGCTATCTGCAATCCTAATTGTAAACTTATGTGAAACTCTTGCAATACAATAAAATTGAAAAACTTTCACATATATATGACATGTAAAACACTTTTTTTGAGCTTTTGCGCCTAGGTTACACTAACGCATCTCAGAAGTTAAACTCAATGATATAGAAGTGCTAACGCTATCTGGAATCCTAATTCTAAACTTATGTGAAACTTTTAGAATACACTGAAATTGAACAACTTTCACATATATGACTTGTAAAACGCTTTTCCTAGCATTTGCGCCTAGGTTAAACTAACGCATCTAAGAAGTTAAACTAAATGATATTGAACTGGTAAAGCTGTCTGCAATTAATTCTAAACTTATGTGAAACTCTTGCAATCCACTGAAATTGAACAACTTTCACATATATATATATGACATGTAAAAAACTATTCCGAGCTTTGACGCATAGGTTAAAATAACACATCTAAGAAGTAAAACTCAATGATATTTTAGGGCTAATACTATCTGCAATCCATATTCTAAACTTATGTGAAACTCTTCCCATACACTGAAATTGAACAACTTTCACATATATATGACATGTAAAACACTTTTCCGAGCTTTTTAGCCTAGGTTAAACTAACACATCTAAAAAGTTAAACTAAATGATATTGAACTGGTAAAGCTCTCTGCAATCCTAATTCTAAACTTATGTGAAACTCTTGCAATACAATAAAATTGAAAAACTTTCACATACATATGACATGTAAAACACTTTTCCGAGCTTTTGAGCCCAGGTTAATCTAACACATCTAAGAAGTTAAACTAAATGATATTGAACTGGTAAAGCTATCTGCAATCCTAATTCTAAACTTATGTGAAACTATTGTAATACCCTGAAATTGAACAACGTTCACAAAAATATGACATGAAAACACTTTTCCGAGCTTTTGCGCCTAGGTTACACTAAAGCATCTTAGAAGTTAAACTAAATGGTATTAAACTGGTAAAGCTATATGCAATCCTAATTCTAAACTTATGTGAAACTCTTGCAATACACTGAAATTGAACTACTTTCACATATATATGACAGGTAAAACACTTTTCCGAACTTTTGAGCCTAGGTTAAACTAACGCATCTGAGAAGTTAAACTAAGTGATATAGAATGCTAATGCTTTCTACAATCCTAATTCTAAACTTATGTGAATCTCTTCATGCACTGAAATTGAACAACGTTCACATATATATGACGTGTAAAACACTTTTTCGAGCTTTTGCGCCTAGGTTATACTAACGCATTTAAGAAGTTAAACTAAATGGTATAGAAGTGCTAACGCTCTCTGCAATCCATATTTTAAACTTAAGTGAAACTCTTCCCATACATTGAAATTGAAAAACATTCCCATATATATGACATGTAAAACACTTTTCCGAATTTTTGCGTCTAGGTTAAACTAATGCATCTTAGAAGTTAAACTAAATGATATTGAACTGGTAAAGCTATCTGCAATCCTAATTGTAAATTTATGTGAAACTCTTGCAATTCACTGAAATTGAACAACTTTCACATATATATGACATGTAAAACACTTTTCCAAGCTTTTGAGCCTAGGTTACACTAACGCATCTAAGAAGTTAAACTCAATGATATAGAAGTGCTAACGCTATCTGGAATCCTAATTCTAAACTTAAGTGAAACTTTTGCAATACACTGAAATTGAACAACTTTCACATATATATGACTTGTAAAACACTTTTCCTAGCATTTGCGCCTAAGTTAAACTAATGCATCTAAAAAGTTAAACTAAATGATTTTGAACTGGTAAAACTATCTGCAATCCTAATTCTCAACTTATGTGAAACTCTTCCCATACACTGAAATTGAACAACTTTCACATATATATGACATGTAAAACACTTTTCAGAGCTTTTGCTTTTAGGTTACACTAACGCATCTAAGAAGTTAAACTCAATGATATAGAAGTGCTAACGCTATCTGCAATCCATATTCTAAACTTATGTGAAATTCTTGCAATCCACTGAAATTGAACAACTTTCACATATATATGACATAAAAAACACTTTTCCGAGCTTTGGTGCCTAGGTTATACTAACACATCTAAGAAGTTAACCTCAATGATATAGAAGTGCTAACGCTATCTGAAATCCTAATTCTAAACTTATGTGAAACTCTTCCCATACACTGAAATTGAACAACTTTCACATATATATGACATGTAAAACACTTTTCAGAGCTTTTGCTTTTAGGTTACACTAACGCATCTAAGAAGTTAAACTCAATGATATAGAAGTGCTAACGCTATCTGCAATCCATATTCTAAACTTATGTGAAATTCTTGCAATACACTGAAATTGAACAACTTTCACATATATATGACATAAAAAACACTTTTCCGAGCTTTGGTGCCTAGGTTACACTAACACATCTAAGAAGTTAAACTCAATGATATAGAAGTGCTAACGCTATCTGGGATCCTAATTCTAAACTTATGTGAAACTTTTGCAATATACTGAAATTGAACAACTTTCACATATATATGACTTGTAAAACACTTTTCCGAATTTTTGCGCCTAGGTAAACTAACGCATCTAAGAAGTTAAACTAAATGATATTGAACTGGTAAAGCTGTCTGCAATTCTAAGCTTATGTGAAACTCTTGCAATCCACTGAAATTGAGGAACTTTCACATATATATGAATGTAAAACACTTTTCCGAGCTTTTTAGCCTAGGTTAAACTAACACATCTAAAAAGTTAAACTAAATGATATTAAACTGGTAAAGCTATCTGCAATCCTAATTGTAAACTTATGTGAAACTCTTGCAATACAATAAAATTGAAAAACTTTCACATATATATGACATGTAAAACACTTTTTTTGAGCTTTTGCGCCTAGGTTACACTAACGCATCTCAGAAGTTAAACTCAATGATATAGAAGTGCTAACGCTATCTGGAATCCTAATTCTAAACTTATGTGAAACTTTTAGAATACACTGAAATTGAACAACTTTCACATATATGACTTGTAAAACGCTTTTCCTAGCATTTGCGCCTAGGTTAAACTAACGCATCTAAGAAGTTAAACTAAATGATATTGAACTGGTAAAGCTGTCTGCAATTAATTCTAAACTTATGTGAAACTCTTGCAATCCACTGAAATTGAACAACTTTCACATATATATATATGACATGTAAAAAACTATTCCGAGCTTTGACGCATAGGTTAAAATAACACATCTAAGAAGTAAAACTCAATGATATTTTAGGGCTAATACTATCTGCAATCCATATTCTAAACTTATGTGAAACTCTTCCCATACACTGAAATTGAACAACTTTCACATATATATGACATGTAAAACACTTTTCCGAGCTTTTTAGCCTAGGTTAAACTAACACATCTAAAAAGTTAAACTAAATGATATTGAACTGGTAAAGCTCTCTGCAATCCTAATTCTAAACTTATGTGAAACTCTTGCAATACAATAAAATTGAAAAACTTTCACATACATATGACATGTAAAACACTTTTCCGAGCTTTTGAGCCCAGGTTAATCTAACACATCTAAGAAGTTAAACTAAATGATATTGAACTGGTAAAGCTATCTGCAATCCTAATTCTAAACTTATGTGAAACTCTTGTAATACACTGAAATTGAACTACGTTCACATATATATGACAGGTAAAACACTTTTCCGAACTTTTGAGCCTAGGTTAAACTAACGCATCTGAGAAGTTAAACTAAGTGATATAGAATGCTAATGCTTTCTACAATCCTAATTCTAAACTTATGTGAATCTCTTCATGCACTGAAATTGAACAACGTTCACATATATATGACGTGTAAAACACTTTTTCGAGCTTTTGCGCCTAGGTTATACTAACGCATTTAAGAAGTTAAACTAAATGGTATAGAAGTGCTAACGCTGTCTGCAATCCATATTTTAAACTTAAGTGAAACTCTTCCCATACATTGAAATTGAAAAACATTCCCATATATATGACATGTAAAACACTTTTCCGAATTTTTGCGTCTAGGTTAAACTAATGCATCTTAGAAGTTAAACTAAATGATATTGAACTGGTAAAGCTATCTGCAATCCTAATTGTAAATTTATGTGAAACTCTTGCAATTCACTGAAATTGAACAACTTTCACATATATATGACATGTAAAACACTTTTCCAAGCTTTTGAGCCTAGGTTACACTAACGCATCTAAGAAGTTAAACTCAATGGTATAGAAGTGCTAACGCTATCTGGAATCCTAATTCTAAACTTATGTGAAACTCTTGCAATCCACTGAAATTGAACAACTTTCACATATATATGACATAAAAAACACTTTTCCGAGCTTTGGTGCCTAGGTTATACTAACACATCTAAGAAGTTAAACTCAATGATATAGAAGTGCTAACGCTATCTGGGATCCTAATTCTAAACTTATGTGAAACTTTTGCAATATACTGAAATTGAACAACTTTCACATATATATGACTTGTAAAACACTTTTCCGAATTTTTGCGCCTAGGTAAACTAACGCATCTAAGAAGTTAAACTAAATGATATTGAACTGTTAAAGCTGTCTGCAATTAATTCTAAGCTTATGTGAAACTCTTGCAATCCACTGAAATTGAAGAACTTTCGCATATATATGAATGTAAAACACTTTTCCGAGCTTTTTAGCCTAGGTTAAACTAACACATCTAAAAAGTTAAACTAAATGATATTGAACTGGTAAAGCTATCTGCAATCCTAATTGTAAACTTCTGTGAAACTCTTGCAATACAATAAAATTGAAAAACTTTCACATATATATGACATGTAAAACACTTTTTTTGAGCTTTTGCGCCTAGGTTACACTAACGCATCTCAGAAGTTAAACTCAATGATATAGAAGTGCTAACGCTATCTGAAATCCGAATTCTGAACTTATGAGAAAATCTTCCCATACACTGAAATTGAACAACTTTCACATATATATGACATGTAAAACAATTTTCCGAGCTTTTGCGCCTAGGTTAAACGAACGCATCTAAGAAGTTAAACTCAATGATATAGAAGTGCTAACGCTATCTGGAATCCTATTTCTAAACTTATGTGAAACTTTTGCAATACACTGAAATTGAACAACTTTCACATATATATGACATGTAAAACACTTTTCCGAGGTTTGGTGCCTAGGTTATACTAACACATCTAAGAAGTTAACCTCAATGATATAGAAGTGCTAACGCTATCTGAAATCCTAATTCTAAACTTATGTGAAACTCTTCCCATACACTGAAATTGAACAACTTTCACATATATATGACATGTAAAACACTTTTCAGAGCTTTTGCTTTTAGGTTACACTAACGCATCTAAGAAGTTAAACTCAATGATATAGAAGTGCTAACGCTATCTGCAATCCATATTCTAAACTTATGTGAAATTCTTGCAATACACTGAAATTGAACAACTTTCACATATATATGACATAAAAAACACTTTTCCGAGCTTTGGTGCCTAGGTTATACTAACACATCTAAGAAGTTAAACTCAATGATATAGAAGTGCTAACGCTATCTGGGATCCTAATTCTAAACTTATGTGAAACTTTTGCAATATACTGAAATTGAACAACTTTCACATATATATGACTTGTAAAACACTTTTCCGAATTTTTGCGCCTAGGTAAACTAACGCATCTAAGAAGTTAAACTAAATGATATTGAACTGGTAAAGCTGTCTGCAATTCTAAGCTTATGTGAAACTCTTGCAATCCACTGAAATTGAGGAACTTTCACATATATATGAATGTAAAACACTTTTCCGAGCTTTTTAGCCTAGGTTAAACTAACACATCTAAAAAGTTAAACTAAATGATATTAAACTGGTAAAGCTATCTGCAATCCTAATTGTAAACTTATGTGAAACTCTTGCAATACAATAAAATTGAAAAACTTTCACATATATATGACATGTAAAACACTTTTTTTGAGCTTTTGCGCCTAGGTTACACTAACGCATCTCAGAAGTTAAACTCAATGATATAGAAGTGCTAACGCTATCTGGAATCCTAATTCTAAACTTATGTGAAACTTTTAGAATACACTGAAATTGAACAACTTTCACATATATGACTTGTAAAACGCTTTTCCTAGCATTTGCGCCTAGGTTAAACTAACGCATCTAAGAAGTTAAACTAAATGATATTGAACTGGTAAAGCTGTCTGCAATTAATTCTAAACTTATGTGAAACTCTTGCAATCCACTGAAATTGAACAACTTTCACATATATATATGACATGTAAAAAACTATTCCGAGCTTTGACGCATAGGTTAAAATAACACATCTAAGAAGTAAAACTCAATGATATTTTAGGGCTAATACTATCTGCAATCCATATTCTAAACTTATGTGAAACTCTTCCCATACACTGAAATTGAACAACTTTCACATATATATGACATGTAAAACACTTTTCCGAGCTTTTTAGCCTAGGTTAAACTAACACATCTAAAAAGTTAAACTAAATGATATTGAACTGGTAAAGCTCTCTGCAATCCTAATTCTAAACTTATGTGAAACTCTTGCAATACAATAAAATTGAAAAACTTTCACATACATATGACATGTAAAACACTTTTCCGAGCTTTTGAGCCCAGGTTAATCTAACACATCTAAGAAGTTAAACTAAATGATATTGAACTGGTAAAGCTATCTGCAATCCTAATTCTAAACTTATGTGAAACTATTGTAATACCCTGAAATTGAACAACGTTCACAAAAATATGACATGAAAACACTTTTCCGAGCTTTTGCGCCTAGGTTACACTAAAGCATCTTAGAAGTTAAACTAAATGGTATTAAACTGGTAAAGCTATATGCAATCCTAATTCTAAACTTATGTGAAACTCTTGCAATACACTGAAATTGAACTACTTTCACATATATATGACAGGTAAAACACTTTTCCGAACTTTTGAGCCTAGGTTAAACTAACGCATCTGAGAAGTTAAACTAAGTGATATAGAATGCTAATGCTTTCTACAATCCTAATTCTAAACTTATGTGAATCTCTTCATGCACTGAAATTGAACAACGTTCACATATATATGACGTGTAAAACACTTTTTCGAGCTTTTGCGCCTAGGTTATACTAACGCATTTAAGAAGTTAAACTAAATGGTATAGAAGTGCTAACGCTCTCTGCAATCCATATTTTAAACTTAAGTGAAACTCTTCCCATACATTGAAATTGAAAAACATTCCCATATATATGACATGTAAAACACTTTTCCGAATTTTTGCGTCTAGGTTAAACTAATGCATCTTAGAAGTTAAACTAAATGATATTGAACTGGTAAAGCTATCTGCAATCCTAATTGTAAATTTATGTGAAACTCTTGCAATTCACTGAAATTGAACAACTTTCACATATATATGACATGTAAAACACTTTTCCAAGCTTTTGAGCCTAGGTTACACGAACGCATCTAAGAAGTTAAACTCAATGATATAGAAGTGCTAACGCTATCTGGAATCCTATTTCTAAACTTATGTGAAACTTTTGCAATACACTGAAATTGAACAACTTTCACATATATATGACATGTAAAACACTTTTCCGAGGTTTGGTGCCTAGGTTATACTAACACATCTAAGAAGTTAACCTCAATGATATAGAAGTGCTAACGCTATCTGAAATCCTAATTCTAAACTTATGTGAAACTCTTCCCATACACTGAAATTGAACAACTTTCACATATATATGACATGTAAAACACTTTTCAGAGCTTTTGCTTTTAGGTTACACTAACGCATCTAAGAAGTTAAACTCAATGATATAGAAGTGCTAACGCTATCTGCAATCCATATTCTAAACTTATGTGAAATTCTTGCAATACACTGAAATTGAACAACTTTCACATATATATGACATAAAAAACACTTTTCCGAGCTTTGGTGCCTAGGTTATACTAACACATCTAAGAAGTTAAACTCAATGATATAGAAGTGCTAACGCTATCTGGGATCCTAATTCTAAACTTATGTGAAACTTTTGCAATATACTGAAATTGAACAACTTTCACATATATATGACTTGTAAAACACTTTTCCGAATTTTTGCGCCTAGGTAAACTAACGCATCTAAGAAGTTAAACTAAATGATATTGAACTGTTAAAGCTGTCTGCAATTAATTCTAAGCTTATGTGAAACTCTTGCAATCCACTGAAATTGAAGAACTTTCACATATATATGAATGTAAAACACTTTTCCGAGCTTTTTAGCCTAGGTTAAACTAACACATCTAAAAAGTTAAACTAAATGATATTGAACTGGTAAAGCTATCTGCAATCCTAATTGTAAACTTATGTGAAACTCTTGCAATACAATAAAATTGAAAAACTTTCACATATATATGACATGTAAAACACTTTTTTTGAGCTTTTGCGCCTAGGTTACACTAACGCATCTCAGAAGTTAAACTCAATGATATAGAAGTGCTAACGCTATCTGAAATCCGAATTCTGAACTTATGAGAAAATCTTCCCATACACTGAAATTGAACAACTTTCACATATATATGACATGTAAAACAATTTTCCGAGCTTTTGCGCCTAGGTTAAACGAACGCATCTAAGAAGTTAAACTCAATGATATAGAAGTGCTAACGCTATCTGGAATCCTATTTCTAAACTTATGTGAAACTTTTGCAATACACTGAAATTGAACAACTTTCACATATATATGACATGTAAAACACTTTTCCGAGGTTTGGTGCCTAGGTTATACTAACACATCTAAGAAGTTAACCTCAATGATATAGAAGTGCTAACGCTATCTGAAATCCTAATTCTAAACTTATGTGAAACTCTTCCCATACACTGAAATTGAACAACTTTCACATATATATGACATGTAAAACACTTTTCAGAGCTTTTGCTTTTAGGTTACACTAACGCATCTAAGAAGTTAAACTCAATGATATAGAAGTGCTAACGCTATCTGCAATCCATATTCTAAACTTATGTGAAATTCTTGCAATACACTGAAATTGAACAACTTTCACATATATATGACATAAAAAACACTTTTCCGAGCTTTGGTGCCTAGGTTATACTAACACATCTAAGAAGTTAAACTCAATGATATAGAAGTGCTAACGCTATCTGGGATCCTAATTCTAAACTTATGTGAAACTTTTGCAATATACTGAAATTGAACAACTTTCACATATATATGACTTGTAAAACACTTTTCCGAATTTTTGCGCCTAGGTAAACTAACGCATCTAAGAAGTTAAACTAAATGATATTGAACTGGTAAAGCTGTCTGCAATTCTAAGCTTATGTGAAACTCTTGCAATCCACTGAAATTGAGGAACTTTCACATATATATGAATGTAAAACACTTTTCCGAGCTTTTTAGCCTAGGTTAAACTAACACATCTAAAAAGTTAAACTAAATGATATTAAACTGGTAAAGCTATCTGCAATCCTAATTGTAAACTTATGTGAAACTCTTGCAATACAATAAAATTGAAAAACTTTCACATATATATGACATGTAAAACACTTTTTTTGAGCTTTTGCGCCTAGGTTACACTAACGCATCTCAGAAGTTAAACTCAATGATATAGAAGTGCTAACGCTATCTGGAATCCTAATTCTAAACTTATGTGAAACTTTTAGAATACACTGAAATTGAACAACTTTCACATATATGACTTGTAAAACGCTTTTCCTAGCATTTGCGCCTAGGTTAAACTAACGCATCTAAGAAGTTAAACTAAATGATATTGAACTGGTAAAGCTGTCTGCAATTAATTCTAAACTTATGTGAAACTCTTGCAATCCACTGAAATTGAACAACTTTCACATATATATATGACATGTAAAAAACTATTCCGAGCTTTGACGCATAGGTTAAAATAACACATCTAAGAAGTAAAACTCAATGATATTTTAGGGCTAATACTATCTGCAATCCATATTCTAAACTTATGTGAAACTCTTCCCATACACTGAAATTGAACAACTTTCACATATATATGACATGTAAAACACTTTTCCGAGCTTTTTAGCCTAGGTTAAACTAACACATCTAAAAAGTTAAACTAAATGATATTGAACTGGTAAAGCTCTCTGCAATCCTAATTCTAAACTTATGTGAAACTCTTGCAATACAATAAAATTGAAAAACTTTCACATACATATGACATGTAAAACACTTTTCCGAGCTTTTGAGCCCAGGTTAATCTAACACATCTAAGAAGTTAAACTAAATGATATTGAACTGGTAAAGCTATCTGCAATCCTAATTCTAAACTTATGTGAAACTATTGTAATACCCTGAAATTGAACAACGTTCACAAAAATATGACATGAAAACACTTTTCCGAGCTTTTGCGCCTAGGTTACACTAAAGCATCTTAGAAGTTAAACTAAATGGTATTAAACTGGTAAAGCTATATGCAATCCTAATTCTAAACTTATGTGAAACTCTTGCAATACACTGAAATTGAACTACTTTCACATATATATGACAGGTAAAACACTTTTCCGAACTTTTGAGCCTAGGTTAAACTAACGCATCTGAGAAGTTAAACTAAGTGATATAGAATGCTAATGCTTTCTACAATCCTAATTCTAAACTTATGTGAATCTCTTCATGCACTGAAATTGAACAACGTTCACATATATATGACGTGTAAAACACTTTTTCGAGCTTTTGCGCCTAGGTTATACTAACGCATTTAAGAAGTTAAACTAAATGGTATAGAAGTGCTAACGCTCTCTGCAATCCATATTTTAAACTTAAGTGAAACTCTTCCCATACATTGAAATTGAAAAACATTCCCATATATATGACATGTAAAACACTTTTCCGAATTTTTGCGTCTAGGTTAAACTAATGCATCTTAGAAGTTAAACTAAATGATATTGAACTGGTAAAGCTATCTGCAATCCTAATTGTAAATTTATGTGAAACTCTTGCAATTCACTGAAATTGAACAACTTTCACATATATATGACATGTAAAACACTTTTCCAAGCTTTTGAGCCTAGGTTACACGAACGCATCTAAGAAGTTAAACTCAATGATATAGAAGTGCTAACGCTATCTGGAATCCTAATTCTAAACTTAAGTGAAACTTTTGCAATACACTGAAATTGAACAACTTTCACATATATATGACTTGTAAAACACTTTTCCTAGCATTTGCGCCTAAGTTAAACTAATGCATCTAAAAAGTTAAACTAAATGATTTTGAACTGGTAAAACTATCTGCAATCCTAATTCTCAACTTATGTGAAACTCTTCCCATACACTGAAATTGAACAACTTTCACATATATATGACATGTAAAACACTTTTCAGAGCTTTTGCTTTTAGGTTACACTAACGCATCTAAGAAGTTAAACTCAATGATATAGAAGTGCTAACGCTATCTGCAATCCATATTCTAAACTTATGTGAAATTCTTGCAATCCACTGAAATTGAACAACTTTCACATATATATGACATAAAAAACACTTTTCCGAGCTTTGGTGCCTAGGTTATACTAACACATCTAAGAAGTTAAACTCAATGATATAGACGTGCTAACGCTATCTGGGATCCTAATTCTAAACTTATGTGAAACTTTTGCAATATACTGAAATTGAACAACTTTCACATATATATGACTTGTAAAACACTTTTCCGAATTTTTGCGCCTAGGTAAACTAACGCATCTAAGAAGTTAAACTAAATGATATTGAACTGTTAAAGCTGTCTGCAATTAATTCTAAGCTTATGTGAAACTCTTGCAATCCACTGAAATTGAAGAACTTTCACATATATATGAATGTAAAACACTTTTCCGAGCTTTTTAGCCTAGGTTAAACTAACACATCTAAAAAGTTAAACTAAATGATATTGAACTGGTAAAGCTATCTGCAATCCTAATTGTAAACTTATGTGAAACTCTTGCAATACAATAAAATTGAAAAACTTTCACATATATATGACATGTAAAACACTTTTTTTGAGCTTTTGCGCCTAGGTTACACTAACGCATCTCAGAAGTTAAACTCAATGATATAGAAGTGCTAACGCTATCTGAAATCCGAATTCTGAACTTATGAGAAAATCTTCCCATACACTGAAATTGAACAACTTTCACATATATATGACATGTAAAACAATTTTCCGAGCTTTTGCGCCTAGGTTAAACGAACGCATCTAAGAAGTTAAACTCAATGATATAGAAGTGCTAACGCTATCTGGAATCCTATTTCTAAACTTATGTGAAACTTTTGCAATACACTGAAATTGAACAACTTTCACATATATATGACATGTAAAACACTTTTCCGAGGTTTGGTGCCTAGGTTATACTAACACATCTAAGAAGTTAACCTCAATGATATAGAAGTGCTAACGCTATCTGAAATCCTAATTCTAAACTTATGTGAAACTCTTCCCATACACTGAAATTGAACAACTTTCACATATATATGACATGTAAAACACTTTTCAGAGCTTTTGCTTTTAGGTTACACTAACGCATCTAAGAAGTTAAACTCAATGATATAGAAGTGCTAACGCTATCTGCAATCCATATTCTAAACTTATGTGAAATTCTTGCAATACACTGAAATTGAACAACTTTCACATATATATGACATAAAAAACACTTTTCCGAGCTTTGGTGCCTAGGTTATACTAACACATCTAAGAAGTTAAACTCAATGATATAGAAGTGCTAACGCTATCTGGGATCCTAATTCTAAACTTATGTGAAACTTTTGCAATATACTGAAATTGAACAACTTTCACATATATATGACTTGTAAAACACTTTTCCGAATTTTTGCGCCTAGGTAAACTAACGCATCTAAGAAGTTAAACTAAATGATATTGAACTGGTAAAGCTGTCTGCAATTCTAAGCTTATGTGAAACTCTTGCAATCCACTGAAATTGAGGAACTTTCACATATATATGAATGTAAAACACTTTTCCGAGCTTTTTAGCCTAGGTTAAACTAACACATCTAAAAAGTTAAACTAAATGATATTAAACTGGTAAAGCTATCTGCAATCCTAATTGTAAACTTATGTGAAACTCTTGCAATACAATAAAATTGAAAAACTTTCACATATATATGACATGTAAAACACTTTTTTTGAGCTTTTGCGCCTAGGTTACACTAACGCATCTCAGAAGTTAAACTCAATGATATAGAAGTGCTAACGCTATCTGGAATCCTAATTCTAAACTTATGTGAAACTTTTAGAATACACTGAAATTGAACAACTTTCACATATATGACTTGTAAAACGCTTTTCCTAGCATTTGCGCCTAGGTTAAACTAACGCATCTAAGAAGTTAAACTAAATGATATTGAACTGGTAAAGCTGTCTGCAATTAATTCTAAACTTATGTGAAACTCTTGCAATCCACTGAAATTGAACAACTTTCACATATATATATATGACATGTAAAAAACTATTCCGAGCTTTGACGCATAGGTTAAAATAACACATCTAAGAAGTAAAACTCAATGATATTTTAGGGCTAATACTATCTGCAATCCATATTCTAAACTTATGTGAAACTCTTCCCATACACTGAAATTGAACAACTTTCACATATATATGACATGTAAAACACTTTTCCGAGCTTTTTAGCCTAGGTTAAACTAACACATCTAAAAAGTTAAACTAAATGATATTGAACTGGTAAAGCTCTCTGCAATCCTAATTCTAAACTTATGTGAAACTCTTGCAATACAATAAAATTGAAAAACTTTCACATACATATGACATGTAAAACACTTTTCCGAGCTTTTGAGCCCAGGTTAATCTAACACATCTAAGAAGTTAAACTAAATGATATTGAACTGGTAAAGCTATCTGCAATCCTAATTCTAAACTTATGTGAAACTATTGTAATACCCTGAAATTGAACAACGTTCACAAAAATATGACATGAAAACACTTTTCCGAGCTTTTGCGCCTAGGTTACACTAAAGCATCTTAGAAGTTAAACTAAATGGTATTAAACTGGTAAAGCTATATGCAATCCTAATTCTAAACTTATGTGAAACTCTTGCAATACACTGAAATTGAACTACTTTCACATATATATGACAGGTAAAACACTTTTCCGAACTTTTGAGCCTAGGTTAAACTAACGCATCTGAGAAGTTAAACTAAGTGATATAGAATGCTAATGCTTTCTACAATCCTAATTCTAAACTTATGTGAATCTCTTCATGCACTGAAATTGAACAACGTTCACATATATATGACGTGTAAAACACTTTTTCGAGCTTTTGCGCCTAGGTTATACTAACGCATTTAAGAAGTTAAACTAAATGGTATAGAAGTGCTAACGCTCTCTGCAATCCATATTTTAAACTTAAGTGAAACTCTTCCCATACATTGAAATTGAAAAACATTCCCATATATATGACATGTAAAACACTTTTCCGAATTTTTGCGTCTAGGTTAAACTAATGCATCTTAGAAGTTAAACTAAATGATATTGAACTGGTAAAGCTATCTGCAATCCTAATTGTAAATTTATGTGAAACTCTTGCAATTCACTGAAATTGAACAACTTTCACATATATATGACATGTAAAACACTTTTCCAAGCTTTTGAGCCTAGGTTACACTAACGCATCTAAGAAGTTAAACTCAATGATATAGAAGTGCTAACGCTATCTGGAATCCTAATTCTAAACTTAAGTGAAACTTTTGCAATACACTGAAATTGAACAACTTTCACATATATATGACTTGTAAAACACTTTTCCTAGCATTTGCGCCTAAGTTAAACTAATGCATCTAAAAAGTTAAACTAAATGATTTTGAACTGGTAAAACTATCTGCAATCCTAATTCTCAACTTATGTGAAACTCTTCCCATACACTGAAATTGAACAACTTTCACATATATATGACATGTAAAACACTTTTCAGAGCTTTTGCTTTTAGGTTACACTAACGCATCTAAGAAGTTAAACTCAATGATATAGAAGTGCTAACGCTATCTGCAATCCATATTCTAAACTTATGTGAAATTCTTGCAATCCACTGAAATTGAACAACTTTCACATATATATGACATAAAAAACACTTTTCCGAGCTTTGGTGCCTAGGTTATACTAACACATCTAAGAAGTTAACCTCAATGATATAGAAGTGCTAACGCTATCTGAAATCCTAATTCTAAACTTATGTGAAACTCTTCCCATACACTGAAATTGAACAACTTTCACATATATATGACATGTAAAACACTTTTCAGAGCTTTTGCTTTTAGGTTACACTAACGCATCTAAGAAGTTAAACTCAATGATATAGAAGTGCTAACGCTATCTGCAATCCATATTCTAAACTTATGTGAAATTCTTGCAATACACTGAAATTGAACAACTTTCACATATATATGACATAAAAAACACTTTTCCGAGCTTTGGTGCCTAGGTTACACTAACACATCTAAGAAGTTAAACTCAATGATATAGAAGTGCTAACGCTATCTGGGATCCTAATTCTAAACTTATGTGAAACTTTTGCAATATACTGAAATTGAACAACTTTCACATATATATGACTTGTAAAACACTTTTCCGAATTTTTGCGCCTAGGTAAACTAACGCATCTAAGAAGTTAAACTAAATGATATTGAACTGGTAAAGCTGTCTGCAATTCTAAGCTTATGTGAAACTCTTGCAATCCACTGAAATTGAGGAACTTTCACATATATATGAATGTAAAACACTTTTCCGAGCTTTTTAGCCTAGGTTAAACTAACACATCTAAAAAGTTAAACTAAATGATATTAAACTGGTAAAGCTATCTGCAATCCTAATTGTAAACTTATGTGAAACTCTTGCAATACAATAAAATTGAAAAACTTTCACATATATATGACATGTAAAACACTTTTTTTGAGCTTTTGCGCCTAGGTTACACTAACGCATCTCAGAAGTTAAACTCAATGATATAGAAGTGCTAACGCTATCTGGAATCCTAATTCTAAACTTATGTGAAACTTTTAGAATACACTGAAATTGAACAACTTTCACATATATGACTTGTAAAACGCTTTTCCTAGCATTTGCGCCTAGGTTAAACTAACGCATCTAAGAAGTTAAACTAAATGATATTGAACTGGTAAAGCTGTCTGCAATTAATTCTAAACTTATGTGAAACTCTTGCAATCCACTGAAATTGAACAACTTTCACATATATATATATGACATGTAAAAAACTATTCCGAGCTTTGACGCATAGGTTAAAATAACACATCTAAGAAGTAAAACTCAATGATATTTTAGGGCTAATACTATCTGCAATCCATATTCTAAACTTATGTGAAACTCTTCCCATACACTGAAATTGAACAACTTTCACATATATATGACATGTAAAACACTTTTCCGAGCTTTTTAGCCTAGGTTAAACTAACACATCTAAAAAGTTAAACTAAATGATATTGAACTGGTAAAGCTCTCTGCAATCCTAATTCTAAACTTATGTGAAACTCTTGCAATACAATAAAATTGAAAAACTTTCACATACATGACATGTAAAACACTTTTCCGAGCTTTTGAGCCCAGGTTAATCTAACACATCTAAGAAGATAAACTAAATGATATTGAACTGGTAAAGCTATCTGCAATCCTAATTCTAAACTTATGTGAAACTCTTGCAATACACTGAAATTGAACTACTTTCACATATATATGACAGGTAAAACACTTTTCCGAACTTTTGAGCCTAGGTTAAACTAACGCATCTGAGAAGTTAAACTAAGTGATATAGAATGCTAATGCTTTCTACAATCCTAATTCTAAACTTATGTGAATCTCTTCATGCACTGAAATTGAACAACGTTCACATATATATGACGTGTAAAACACTTTTTCGAGCTTTTGCGCCTAGGTTATACTAACGCATTTAAGAAGTTAAACTAAATGGTATAGAAGTGCTAACGCTCTCTGCAATCCATATTTTAAACTTAAGTGAAACTCTTCCCATACATTGAAATTGAAAAACATTCCCATATATATGACATGTAAAACACTTTTCCGAATTTTTGCGTCTAGGTTAAACTAATGCATCTTAGAAGTTAAACTAAATGATATTGAACTGGTAAAGCTATCTGCAATCCTAATTGTAAATTTATGTGAAACTCTTGCAATTCACTGAAATTGAACAACTTTCACATATATATGACATGTAAAACACTTTTCCAAGCTTTTGAGCCTAGGTTACACTAACGCATCTAAGAAGTTAAACTCAATGATATAGAAGTGCTAACGCTATCTGGGATCCTAATTCTAAACTTATGTGAAACTTTTGCAATATACTGAAATTGAACAACTTTCACATATATATGACTTGTAAAACACTTTTCCTAGCATTTGCGCCTAAGTTAAACTAATGCATCTAAAAAGTTAAACTAAATGATTTTGAACTGGTAAAACTATCTGCAATCCTAATTCTCAACTTATGTGAAACTCTTCCCATACACTGAAATTGAACAACTTTCACATATATATGACATGTAAAACACTTTTCAGAGCTTTTGCTTTTAGGTTACACTAACGCATCTAAGAAGTTAAACTCAATGATATAGAAGTGCTAACGCTATCTGCAATCCATATTCTAAACTTATGTGAAATTCTTGCAATCCACTGAAATTGAACAACTTTCACATATAAATGACATAAAAAACACTTTTCCGAGCTTTGGTGCCTAGGTTATACTAACACATCTAAGAAGTTAAACTCAATGATATAGACGTGCTAACGCTATCTGGGATCCTAATTCTAAACTTATGTGAAACTTTTGCAATATACTGAAATTGAACAACTTTCACATATATATGACTTGTAAAACACTTTTCCGAATTTTTGCGCCTAGGTAAACTAACGCATCTAAGAAGTTAAACTAAATGATATTGAACTGTTAAAGCTGTCTGCAATTAATTCTAAGCTTATGTGAAACTCTTGCAATCCACTGAAATTGAAGAACTTTCACATATATATGAATGTAAAACACTTTTCCGAGCTTTTTAGCCTAGGTTAAACTAACACATCTAAAAAGTTAAACTAAATGATATTGAACTGGTAAAGCTATCTGCAATCCTAATTGTAAACTTATGTGAAACTCTTGCAATACAATAAAATTGAAAAACTTTCACATATATATGACATGTAAAACACTTTTTTTGAGCTTTTGCGCCTAGGTTACACTAACGCATCTCAGAAGTTAAACTCAATGATATAGAAGTGCTAACGCTATCTGAAATCCGAATTCTGAACTTATGAGAAAATCTTCCCATACACTGAAATTGAACAACTTTCACATATATATGACATGTAAAACAATTTTCCGAGCTTTTGCGCCTAGGTTAAACGAACGCATCTAAGAAGTTAAACTCAATGATATAGAAGTGCTAACGCTATCTGGAATCCTATTTCTAAACTTATGTGAAACTTTTGCAATACACTGAAATTGAACAACTTTCACATATATATGACATGTAAAACACTTTTCCGAGGTTTGGTGCCTAGGTTATACTAACACATCTAAGAAGTTAACCTCAATGATATAGAAGTGCTAACGCTATCTGAAATCCTAATTCTAAACTTATGTGAAACTCTTCCCATACACTGAAATTGAACAACTTTCACATATATATGACATGTAAAACACTTTTCAGAGCTTTTGCTTTTAGGTTACACTAACGCATCTAAGAAGTTAAACTCAATGATATAGAAGTGCTAACGCTATCTGCAATCCATATTCTAAACTTATGTGAAATTCTTGCAATACACTGAAATTGAACAACTTTCACATATATATGACATAAAAAACACTTTTCCGAGCTTTGGTGCCTAGGTTACACTAACACATCTAAGAAGTTAAACTCAATGATATAGAAGTGCTAACGCTATCTGGGATCCTAATTCTAAACTTATGTGAAACTTTTGCAATATACTGAAATTGAACAACTTTCACATATATATGACTTGTAAAACACTTTTCCGAATTTTTGCGCCTAGGTAAACTAACGCATCTAAGAAGTTAAACTAAATGATATTGAACTGGTAAAGCTGTCTGCAATTCTAAGCTTATGTGAAACTCTTGCAATCCACTGAAATTGAGGAACTTTCACATATATATGAATGTAAAACACTTTTCCGAGCTTTTTAGCCTAGGTTAAACTAACACATCTAAAAAGTTAAACTAAATGATATTAAACTGGTAAAGCTATCTGCAATCCTAATTGTAAACTTATGTGAAACTCTTGCAATACAATAAAATTGAAAAACTTTCACAT
Source organism: Muscardinus avellanarius (assembly GCF_963383645.1). Lineage (NCBI taxonomy): Eukaryota > Metazoa > Chordata > Mammalia > Rodentia > Gliridae > Muscardinus > Muscardinus avellanarius. The sequence goes on along the minus strand of NC_137804.1, from coordinate 32,416,605 downwards.
ATATATGACATGTAAAACACTTTTTTTGAGCTTTTGCGCCTAGGTTACACTAACGCATCTCAGAAGTTAAACTCAATGATATAGAAGTGCTAACGCTATCTGGAATCCTAATTCTAAACTTATGTGAAACTTTTAGAATACACTGAAATTGAACAACTTTCACATATATGACTTGTAAAACGCTTTTCCTAGCATTTGCGCCTAGGTTAAACTAACGCATCTAAGAAGTTAAACTAAATGATATTGAACTGGTAAAGCTGTCTGCAATTAATTCTAAACTTATGTGAAACTCTTGCAATCCACTGAAATTGAACAACTTTCACATATATATATGACATGTAAAAAACTATTCCGAGCTTTGACGCATAGGTTAAAATAACACATCTAAGAAGTAAAACTCAATGATATTTTAGGGCTAATACTATCTGCAATCCATATTCTAAACTTATGTGAAACTCTTCCCATACACTGAAATTGAACAACTTTCACATATATATGACATGTAAAACACTTTTCCGAGCTTTTTAGCCTAGGTTAAACTAACACATCTAAAAAGTTAAACTAAATGATATTGAACTGGTAAAGCTCTCTGCAATCCTAATTCTAAACTTATGTGAAACTCTTGCAATACAATAAAATTGAAAAACTTTCACATACATATGACATGTAAAACACTTTTCCGAGCTTTTGAGCCCAGGTTAATCTAACACATCTAAGAAGTTAAACTAAATGATATTGAACTGGTAAAGCTATCTGCAATCCTAATTCTAAACTTATGTGAAACTATTGTAATACCCTGAAATTGAACAACGTTCACAAAAATATGACATGAAAACACTTTTCCGAGCTTTTGCGCCTAGGTTACACTAAAGCATCTTAGAAGTTAAACTAAATGGTATTAAACTGGTAAAGCTATATGCAATCCTAATTCTAAACTTATGTGAAACTCTTGCAATACACTGAAATTGAACTACTTTCACATATATATGACAGGTAAAACACTTTTCCGAACTTTTGAGCCTAGGTTAAACTAACGCATCTGAGAAGTTAAACTAAGTGATATAGAATGCTAATGCTTTCTACAATCCTAATTCTAAACTTATGTGAATCTCTTCATGCACTGAAATTGAACAACGTTCACATATATATGACGTGTAAAACACTTTTTCGAGCTTTTGCGCCTAGGTTATACTAACGCATTTAAGAAGTTAAACTAAATGGTATAGAAGTGCTAACGCTCTCTGCAATCCATATTTTAAACTTAAGTGAAACTCTTCCCATACATTGAAATTGAAAAACATTCCCATATATATGACATGTAAAACACTTTTCCGAATTTTTGCGTCTAGGTTAAACTAATGCATCTTAGAAGTTAAACTAAATGATATTGAACTGGTAAAGCTATCTGCAATCCTAATTGTAAATTTATGTGAAACTCTTGCAATTCACTGAAATTGAACAACTTTCACATATATATGACATGTAAAACACTTTTCCAAGCTTTTGAGCCTAGGTTACACTAACGCATCTAAGAAGTTAAACTCAATGATATAGAAGTGCTAACGCTATCTGGAATCCTAATTCTAAACTTAAGTGAAACTTTTGCAATACACTGAAATTGAACAACTTTCACATATATATGACTTGTAAAACACTTTTCCTAGCATTTGCGCCTAAGTTAAACTAATGCATCTAAAAAGTTAAACTAAATGATTTTGAACTGGTAAAACTATCTGCAATCCTAATTCTCAACTTATGTGAAAAACTCTTCCCATACACTGAAATTGAACAACTTTCACATATATATGACATGTAAAACACTTTTCAGAGCTTTTGCTTTTAGGTTACACTAACGCATCTAAGAAGTTAAACTCAATGATATAGAAGTGCTAACGCTATCTGCAATCCATATTCTAAACTTATGTGAAATTCTTGCAATCCACTGAAATTGAACAACTTTCACATATAAATGACATAAAAAACACTTTTCCGAGCTTTGGTGCCTAGGTTATACTAACACATCTAAGAAGTTAAACTCAATGATATAGACGTGCTAACGCTATCTGGGATCCTAATTCTAAACTTATGTGAAACTTTTGCAATATACTGAAATTGAACAACTTTCACATATATATGACTTGTAAAACACTTTTCCGAATTTTTGCGCCTAGGTAAACTAACGCATCTAAGAAGTTAAACTAAATGATATTGAACTGTTAAAGCTGTCTGCAATTAATTCTAAGCTTATGTGAAACTCTTGCAATCCACTGAAATTGAAGAACTTTCACATATATATGAATGTAAAACACTTTTCCGAGCTTTTTAGCCTAGGTTAAACTAACACATCTAAAAAGTTAAACTAAATGATATTGAACTGGTAAAGCTATCTGCAATCCTAATTGTAAACTTATGTGAAACTCTTGCAATACAATAAAATTGAAAAACTTTCACATATATATGACATGTAAAACACTTTTTTTGAGCTTTTGCGCCTAGGTTACACTAACGCATCTCAGAAGTTAAACTCAATGATATAGAAGTGCTAACGCTATCTGAAATCCGAATTCTGAACTTATGAGAAAATCTTCCCATACACTGAAATTGAACAACTTTCACATATATATGACATGTAAAACAATTTTCCGAGCTTTTGCGCCTAGGTTAAACGAACGCATCTAAGAAGTTAAACTCAATGATATAGAAGTGCTAACGCTATCTGGAATCCTATTTCTAAACTTATGTGAAACTTTTGCAATACACTGAAATTGAACAACTTTCACATATATATGACATGTAAAACACTTTTCCGAGGTTTGGTGCCTAGGTTATACTAACACATCTAAGAAGTTAACCTCAATGATATAGAAGTGCTAACGCTATCTGAAATCCTAATTCTAAACTTATGTGAAACTCTTCCCATACACTGAAATTGAACAACTTTCACATATATATGACATGTAAAACACTTTTCAGAGCTTTTGCTTTTAGGTTACACTAACGCATCTAAGAAGTTAAACTCAATGATATAGAAGTGCTAACGCTATCTGCAATCCATATTCTAAACTTATGTGAAATTCTTGCAATACACTGAAATTGAACAACTTTCACATATATATGACATAAAAAACACTTTTCCGAGCTTTGGTGCCTAGGTTACACTAACACATCTAAGAAGTTAAACTCAATGATATAGAAGTGCTAACGCTATCTGGGATCCTAATTCTAAACTTATGTGAAACTTTTGCAATATACTGAAATTGAACAACTTTCACATATATATGACTTGTAAAACACTTTTCCGAATTTTTGCGCCTAGGTAAACTAACGCATCTAAGAAGTTAAACTAAATGATATTGAACTGGTAAAGCTGTCTGCAATTCTAAGCTTATGTGAAACTCTTGCAATCCACTGAAATTGAGGAACTTTCACATATATATGAATGTAAAACACTTTTCCGAGCTTTTTAGCCTAGGTTAAACTAACACATCTAAAAAGTTAAACTAAATGATATTAAACTGGTAAAGCTATCTGCAATCCTAATTGTAAACTTATGTGAAACTCTTGCAATACAATAAAATTGAAAAACTTTCACATATATATGACATGTAAAACACTTTTTTTGAGCTTTTGCGCCTAGGTTACACTAACGCATCTCAGAAGTTAAACTCAATGATATAGAAGTGCTAACGCTATCTGGAATCCTAATTCTAAACTTATGTGAAACTTTTAGAATACACTGAAATTGAACAACTTTCACATATATGACTTGTAAAACGCTTTTCCTAGCATTTGCGCCTAGGTTAAACTAACGCATCTAAGAAGTTAAACTAAATGATATTGAACTGGTAAAGCTGTCTGCAATTAATTCTAAACTTATGTGAAACTCTTGCAATCCACTGAAATTGAACAACTTTCACATATATATATGACATGTAAAAAACTATTCCGAGCTTTGACGCATAGGTTAAAATAACACATCTAAGAAGTAAAACTCAATGATATTTTAGGGCTAATACTATCTGCAATCCATATTCTAAACTTATGTGAAACTCTTCCCATACACTGAAATTGAACAACTTTCACATATATATGACATGTAAAACACTTTTCCGAGCTTTTTAGCCTAGGTTAAACTAACACATCTAAAAAGTTAAACTAAATGATATTGAACTGGTAAAGCTCTCTGCAATCCTAATTCTAAACTTATGTGAAACTCTTGCAATACAATAAAATTGAAAAACTTTCACATACATATGACATGTAAAACACTTTTCCGAGCTTTTGAGCCCAGGTTAATCTAACACATCTAAGAAGTTAAACTAAATGATATTGAACTGGTAAAGCTATCTGCAATCCTAATTCTAAACTTATGTGAAACTATTGTAATACCCTGAAATTGAACAACGTTCACAAAAATATGACATGAAAACACTTTTCCGAGCTTTTGCGCCTAGGTTACACTAAAGCATCTTAGAAGTTAAACTAAATGGTATTAAACTGGTAAAGCTATATGCAATCCTAATTCTAAACTTATGTGAAACTCTTGCAATACACTGAAATTGAACTACTTTCACATATATATGACAGGTAAAACACTTTTCCGAACTTTTGAGCCTAGGTTAAACTAACGCATCTGAGAAGTTAAACTAAGTGATATAGAATGCTAATGCTTTCTACAATCCTAATTCTAAACTTATGTGAATCTCTTCATGCACTGAAATTGAACAACGTTCACATATATATGACGTGTAAAACACTTTTTCGAGCTTTTGCGCCTAGGTTATACTAACGCATTTAAGAAGTTAAACTAAATGGTATAGAAGTGCTAACGCTCTCTGCAATCCATATTTTAAACTTAAGTGAAACTCTTCCCATACATTGAAATTGAAAAACATTCCCATATATATGACATGTAAAACACTTTTCCGAATTTTTGCGTCTAGGTTAAACTAATGCATCTTAGAAGTTAAACTAAATGATATTGAACTGGTAAAGCTATCTGCAATCCTAATTGTAAATTTATGTGAAACTCTTGCAATTCACTGAAATTGAACAACTTTCACATATATATGACATGTAAAACACTTTTCCAAGCTTTTGAGCCTAGGTTACACTAACGCATCTAAGAAGTTAAACTCAATGATATAGAAGTGCTAACGCTATCTGGAATCCTAATTCTAAACTTAAGTGAAACTTTTGCAATACACTGAAATTGAACAACTTTCACATATATATGACTTGTAAAACACTTTTCCTAGCATTTGCGCCTAAGTTAAACTAATGCATCTAAAAAGTTAAACTAAATGATTTTGAACTGGTAAAACTATCTGCAATCCTAATTCTCAACTTATGTGAAACTCTTCCCATACACTGAAATTGAACAACTTTCACATATATATGACATGTAAAACACTTTTCAGAGCTTTTGCTTTTAGGTTACACTAACGCATCTAAGAAGTTAAACTCAATGATATAGAAGTGCTAACGCTATCTGCAATCCATATTCTAAACTTATGTGAAATTCTTGCAATCCACTGAAATTGAACAACTTTCACATATAAATGACATAAAAAACACTTTTCCGAGCTTTGGTGCCTAGGTTATACTAACACATCTAAGAAGTTAAACTCAATGATATAGACGTGCTAACGCTATCTGGGATCCTAATTCTAAACTTATGTGAAACTTTTGCAATATACTGAAATTGAACAACTTTCACATATATATGACTTGTAAAACACTTTTCCTAGCATTTGCGCCTAAGTTAAACTAATGCATCTAAAAAGTTAAACTAAATGATTTTGAACTGGTAAAACTATCTGCAATCCTAATTCTCAACTTATGTGAAACTCTTCCCATACACTGAAATTGAACAACTTTCACATATATATGACATGTAAAACACTTTTCAGAGCTTTTGCTTTTAGGTTACACTAACGCATCTAAGAAGTTAAACTCAATGATATAGAAGTGCTAACGCTATCTGCAATCCATATTCTAAACTTATGTGAAATTCTTGCAATCCACTGAAATTGAACAACTTTCACATATAAATGACATAAAAAACACTTTTCCGAGCTTTGGTGCCTAGGTTATACTAACACATCTAAGAAGTTAAACTCAATGATATAGACGTGCTAACGCTATCTGGGATCCTAATTCTAAACTTATGTGAAACTTTTGCAATATACTGAAATTGAACAACTTTCACATATATATGACTTGTAAAACACTTTTCCGAATTTTTGCGCCTAGGTAAACTAACGCATCTAAGAAGTTAAACTAAATGATATTGAACTGTTAAAGCTGTCTGCAATTAATTCTAAGCTTATGTGAAACTCTTGCAATCCACTGAAATTGAAGAACTTTCACATATATATGAATGTAAAACACTTTTCCGAGCTTTTTAGCCTAGGTTAAACTAACACATCTAAAAAGTTAAACTAAATGATATTAAACTGGTAAAGCTATCTGCAATCCTAATTGTAAACTTATGTGAAACTCTTGCAATACAATAAAATTGAAAAACTTTCACATATATATGACATGTAAAACACTTTTTTTGAGCTTTTGCGCCTAGGTTACACTAACGCATCTCAGAAGTTAAACTCAATGATATAGAAGTGCTAACGCTATCTGGAATCCTAATTCTAAACTTATGTGAAACTTTTAGAATACACTGAAATTGAACAACTTTCACATATATGACTTGTAAAACGCTTTTCCTAGCATTTGCGCCTAGGTTAAACTAACGCATCTAAGAAGTTAAACTAAATGATATTGAACTGGTAAAGCTGTCTGCAATTAATTCTAAACTTATGTGAAACTCTTGCAATCCACTGAAATTGAACAACTTTCACATATATATATGACATGTAAAAAACTATTCCGAGCTTTGACGCATAGGTTAAAATAACACATCTAAGAAGTAAAACTCAATGATATTTTAGGGCTAATACTATCTGCAATCCATATTCTAAACTTATGTGAAACTCTTCCCATACACTGAAATTGAACAACTTTCACATATATATGACATGTAAAACACTTTTCCGAGCTTTTTAGCCTAGGTTAAACTAACACATCTAAAAAGTTAAACTAAATGATATTGAACTGGTAAAGCTCTCTGCAATCCTAATTCTAAACTTATGTGAAACTCTTGCAATACAATAAAATTGAAAAACTTTCACATACATATGACATGTAAAACACTTTTCCGAGCTTTTGAGCCCAGGTTAATCTAACACATCTAAGAAGTTAAACTAAATGATATTGAACTGGTAAAGCTATCTGCAATCCTAATTCTAAACTTATGTGAAACTATTGTAATACCCTGAAATTGAACAACGTTCACAAAAATATGACATGAAAACACTTTTCCGAGCTTTTGCGCCTAGGTTACACTAAAGCATCTTAGAAGTTAAACTAAATGGTATTAAACTGGTAAAGCTATATGCAATCCTAATTCTAAACTTATGTGAAACTCTTGCAATACACTGAAATTGAACTACTTTCACATATATATGACAGGTAAAACACTTTTCCGAACTTTTGAGCCTAGGTTAAACTAACGCATCTGAGAAGTTAAACTAAGTGATATAGAATGCTAATGCTTTCTACAATCCTAATTCTAAACTTATGTGAATCTCTTCATGCACTGAAATTGAACAACGTTCACATATATATGACGTGTAAAACACTTTTTCGAGCTTTTGCGCCTAGGTTATACTAACGCATTTAAGAAGTTAAACTAAATGGTATAGAAGTGCTAACGCTCTCTGCAATCCATATTTTAAACTTAAGTGAAACTCTTCCCATACATTGAAATTGAAAAACATTCCCATATATATGACATGTAAAACACTTTTCCGAATTTTTGCGTCTAGGTTAAACTAATGCATCTTAGAAGTTAAACTAAATGATATTGAACTGGTAAAGCTATCTGCAATCCTAATTGTAAATTTATGTGAAACTCTTGCAATTCACTGAAATTGAACAACTTTCACATATATATGACATGTAAAACACTTTTCCAAGCTTTTGAGCCTAGGTTACACTAACGCATCTAAGAAGTTAAACTCAATGATATAGAAGTGCTAACGCTATCTGGAATCCTAATTCTAAACTTAAGTGAAACTTTTGCAATACACTGAAATTGAACAACTTTCACATATATATGACTTGTAAAACACTTTTCCTAGCATTTGCGCCTAAGTTAAACTAATGCATCTAAAAAGTTAAACTAAATGATTTTGAACTGGTAAAACTATCTGCAATCCTAATTCTCAACTTATGTGAAACTCTTCCCATACACTGAAATTGAACAACTTTCACATATATATGACATGTAAAACACTTTTCAGAGCTTTTGCTTTTAGGTTACACTAACGCATCTAAGAAGTTAAACTCAATGATATAGAAGTGCTAACGCTATCTGCAATCCATATTCTAAACTTATGTGAAATTCTTGCAATCCACTGAAATTGAACAACTTTCACATATATATGACATAAAAAACACTTTTCCGAGCTTTGGTGCCTAGGTTATACTAACACATCTAAGAAGTTAAACTCAATGATATAGACGTGCTAACGCTATCTGGGATCCTAATTCTAAACTTATGTGAAACTTTTGCAATATACTGAAATTGAACAACTTTCACATATATATGACTTGTAAAACACTTTTCCGAATTTTTGCGCCTAGGTAAACTAACGCATCTAAGAAGTTAAACTAAATGATATTGAACTGTTAAAGCTGTCTGCAATTAATTCTAAGCTTATGTGAAACTCTTGCAATCCACTGAAATTGAAGAACTTTCACATATATATGAATGTAAAACACTTTTCCGAGCTTTTTAGCCTAGGTTAAACTAACACATCTAAAAAGTTAAACTAAATGATATTGAACTGGTAAAGCTATCTGCAATCCTAATTGTAAACTTATGTGAAACTCTTGCAATACAATAAAATTGAAAAACTTTCACATATATATGACATGTAAAACACTTTTTTTGAGCTTTTGCGCCTAGGTTACACTAACGCATCTCAGAAGTTAAACTCAATGATATAGAAGTGCTAACGCTATCTGAAATCCGAATTCTGAACTTATGAGAAAATCTTCCCATACACTGAAATTGAACAACTTTCACATATATATGACATGTAAAACAATTTTCCGAGCTTTTGCGCCTAGGTTAAACGAACGCATCTAAGAAGTTAAACTCAATGATATAGAAGTGCTAACGCTATCTGGAATCCTATTTCTAAACTTATGTGAAACTTTTGCAATACACTGAAATTGAACAACTTTCACATATATATGACATGTAAAACACTTTTCCGAGGTTTGGTGCCTAGGTTATACTAACACATCTAAGAAGTTAACCTCAATGATATAGAAGTGCTAACGCTATCTGAAATCCTAATTCTAAACTTATGTGAAACTCTTCCCATACACTGAAATTGAACAACTTTCACATATATATGACATGTAAAACACTTTTCAGAGCTTTTGCTTTTAGGTTACACTAACGCATCTAAGAAGTTAAACTCAATGATATAGAAGTGCTAACGCTATCTGCAATCCATATTCTAAACTTATGTGAAATTCTTGCAATACACTGAAATTGAACAACTTTCACATATATATGACATAAAAAACACTTTTCCGAGCTTTGGTGCCTAGGTTACACTAACACATCTAAGAAGTTAAACTCAATGATATAGAAGTGCTAACGCTATCTGGGATCCTAATTCTAAACTTATGTGAAACTTTTGCAATATACTGAAATTGAACAACTTTCACATATATATGACTTGTAAAACACTTTTCCGAATTTTTGCGCCTAGGTAAACTAACGCATCTAAGAAGTTAAACTAAATGATATTGAACTGGTAAAGCTGTCTGCAATTCTAAGCTTATGTGAAACTCTTGCAATCCACTGAAATTGAGGAACTTTCACATATATATGAATGTAAAACACTTTTCCGAGCTTTTTAGCCTAGGTTAAACTAACACATCTAAAAAGTTAAACTAAATGATATTAAACTGGTAAAGCTTTCTGCAATCCTAATTGTAAACTTATGTGAAACTCTTGCAATACAATAAAATTGAAAAACTTTCACATATATATGACATGTAAAACACTTTTTTTGAGCTTTTGCGCCTAGGTTACACTAACGCATCTCAGAAGTTAAACTCAATGATATAGAAGTGCTAACGCTATCTGGAATCCTAATTCTAAACTTATGTGAAACTTTTAGAATACACTGAAATTGAACAACTTTCACATATATGACTTGTAAAACGCTTTTCCTAGCATTTGCGCCTAGGTTAAACTAACGCATCTAAGAAGTTAAACTAAATGATATTGAACTGGTAAAGCTGTCTGCAATTAATTCTAAACTTATGTGAAACTCTTGCAATCCACTGAAATTGAACAACTTTCACATATATATATGACATGTAAAAAACTATTCCGAGCTTTGACGCATAGGTTAAAATAACACATCTAAGAAGTAAAACTCAATGATATTTTAGGGCTAATACTATCTGCAATCCATATTCTAAACTTATGTGAAACTCTTCCCATACACTGAAATTGAACAACTTTCACATATATATGACATGTAAAACACTTTTCCGAGCTTTTTAGCCTAGGTTAAACTAACACATCTAAAAAGTTAAACTAAATGATATTGAACTGGTAAAGCTCTCTGCAATCCTAATTCTAAACTTATGTGAAACTCTTGCAATACAATAAAATTGAAAAACTTTCACATACATATGACATGTAAAACACTTTTCCGAGCTTTTGAGCCCAGGTTAATCTAACACATCTAAGAAGTTAAACTAAATGATATTGAACTGGTAAAGCTATCTGCAATCCTAATTCTAAACTTATGTGAAACTATTGTAATACCCTGAAATTGAACAACGTTCACAAAAATATGACATGAAAACACTTTTCCGAGCTTTTGCGCCTAGGTTACACTAAAGCATCTTAGAAGTTAAACTAAATGGTATTAAACTGGTAAAGCTATATGCAATCCTAATTCTAAACTTATGTGAAACTCTTGCAATACACTGAAATTGAACTACTTTCACATATATATGACAGGTAAAACACTTTTCCGAACTTTTGAGCCTAGGTTAAACTAACGCATCTGAGAAGTTAAACTAAGTGATATAGAATGCTAATGCTTTCTACAATCCTAATTCTAAACTTATGTGAATCTCTTCATGCACTGAAATTGAACAACGTTCACATATATATGACGTGTAAAACACTTTTTCGAGCTTTTGCGCCTAGGTTATACTAACGCATTTAAGAAGTTAAACTAAATGGTATAGAAGTGCTAACGCTCTCTGCAATCCATATTTTAAACTTAAGTGAAACTCTTCCCATACATTGAAATTGAAAAACATTCCCATATATATGACATGTAAAACACTTTTCCGAATTTTTGCGTCTAGGTTAAACTAATGCATCTTAGAAGTTAAACTAAATGATATTGAACTGGTAAAGCTATCTGCAATCCTAATTGTAAATTTATGTGAAACTCTTGCAATTCACTGAAATTGAACAACTTTCACATATATATGACATGTAAAACACTTTTCCAAGCTTTTGAGCCTAGGTTACACTAACGCATCTAAGAAGTTAAACTCAATGATATAGAAGTGCTAACGCTATCTGGAATCCTAATTCTAAACTTAAGTGAAACTTTTGCAATACACTGAAATTGAACAACTTTCACATATATATGACTTGTAAAACACTTTTCCTAGCATTTGCGCCTAAGTTAAACTAATGCATCTAAAAAGTTAAACTAAATGATTTTGAACTGGTAAAACTATCTGCAATCCTAATTCTCAACTTATGTGAAACTCTTCCCATACACTGAAATTGAACAACTTTCACATATATATGACATGTAAAACACTTTTCAGAGCTTTTGCTTTTAGGTTACACTAACGCATCTAAGAAGTTAAACTCAATGATATAGAAGTGCTAACGCTATCTGCAATCCATATTCTAAACTTATGTGAAATTCTTGCAATACACTGAAATTGAACAACTTTCACATATATATGACATAAAAAACACTTTTCCGAGCTTTGGTGCCTAGGTTACACTAACACATCTAAGAAGTTAAACTCAATGATATAGAAGTGCTAACGCTATCTGGGATCCTAATTCTAAACTTATGTGAAACTTTTGCAATATACTGAAATTGAACAACTTTCACATATATATGACTTGTAAAACACTTTTCCGAATTTTTGCGCCTAGGTAAACTAACGCATCTAAGAAGTTAAACTAAATGATATTGAACTGGTAAAGCTGTCTGCAATTCTAAGCTTATGTGAAACTCTTGCAATCCACTGAAATTGAGGAACTTTCACATATATATGAATGTAAAACACTTTTCCGAGCTTTTTAGCCTAGGTTAAACTAACACATCTAAAAAGTTAAACTAAATGATATTAAACTGGTAAAGCTATCTGCAATCCTAATTGTAAACTTATGTGAAACTCTTGCAATACAATAAAATTGAAAAACTTTCACATATATATGACATGTAAAACACTTTTTTTGAGCTTTTGCGCCTAGGTTACACTAACGCATCTCAGAAGTTAAACTCAATGATATAGAAGTGCTAACGCTATCTGGAATCCTAATTCTAAACTTATGTGAAACTTTTAGAATACACTGAAATTGAACAACTTTCACATATATGACTTGTAAAACGCTTTTCCTAGCATTTGCGCCTAGGTTAAACTAACGCATCTAAGAAGTTTAAACTAAATGATATTGAACTGGTAAAGCTGTCTGCAATTAATTCTAAACTTATGTGAAACTCTTGCAATCCACTGAAATTGAACAACTTTCACATATATATATATGACATGTAAAAAACTATTCCGAGCTTTGACGCATAGGTTAAAATAACACATCTAAGAAGTAAAACTCAATGATATTTTAGGGCTAATACTATCTGCAATCCATATTCTAAACTTATGTGAAACTCTTCCCATACACTGAAATTGAACAACTTTCACATATATATGACATGTAAAACACTTTTCCGAGCTTTTTAGCCTAGGTTAAACTAACACATCTAAAAAGTTAAACTAAATGATATTGAACTGGTAAAGCTCTCTGCAATCCTAATTCTAAACTTATGTGAAACTCTTGCAATACAATAAAATTGAAAAACTTTCACATACATATGACATGTAAAACACTTTTCCGAGCTTTTGAGCCCAGGTTAATCTAACACATCTAAGAAGTTAAACTAAATGATATTGAACTGGTAAAGCTATCTGCAATCCTAATTCTAAACTTATGTGAAACTCTTGCAATACACTGAAATTGAACTACTTTCACATATATATGACAGGTAAAACACTTTTCCGAACTTTTGAGCCTAGGTTAAACTAACGCATCTGAGAAGTTAAACTAAGTGATATAGAATGCTAATGCTTTCTACAATCCTAATTCTAAACTTATGTGAATCTCTTCATGCACTGAAATTGAACAACGTTCACATATATATGACGTGTAAAACACTTTTTCGAGCTTTTGCGCCTAGGTTATACTAACGCATTTAAGAAGTTAAACTAAATGGTATAGAAGTGCTAACGCTCTCTGCAATCCATATTTTAAACTTAAGTGAAACTCTTCCCATACATTGAAATTGAAAAACATTCCCATATATATGACATGTAAAACACTTTTCCGAATTTTTGCGTCTAGGTTAAACTAATGCATCTTAGAAGTTAAACTAAATGATATTGAACTGGTAAAGCTATCTGCAATCCTAATTGTAAATTTATGTGAAACTCTTGCAATTCACTGAAATTGAACAACTTTCACATATATATGACATGTAAAACACTTTTCAGAGCTTTTGCTTTTAGGTTACACTAACGCATCTAAGAAGTTAAACTCAATGATATAGAAGTGCTAACGCTATCTGCAATCCATATTCTAAACTTATGTGAAATTCTTGCAATCCACTGAAATTGAACAACTTTCACATATAAATGACATAAAAAACACTTTTCCGAGCTTTGGTGCCTAGGTTATACTAACACATCTAAGAAGTTAAACTCAATGATATAGACGTGCTAACGCTATCTGGGATCCTAATTCTAAACTTATGTGAAACTTTTGCAATATACTGAAATTGAACAACTTTCACATATATATGACTTGTAAAACACTTTTCCGAATTTTTGCGCCTAGGTAAACTAACGCATCTAAGAAGTTAAACTAAATGATATTGAACTGTTAAAGCTGTCTGCAATTAATTCTAAGCTTATGTGAAACTCTTGCAATCCACTGAAATTGAAGAACTTTCACATATATATGAATGTAAAACACTTTTCCGAGCTTTTTAGCCTAGGTTAAACTAACACATCTAAAAAGTTAAACTAAATGATATTAAACTGGTAAAGCTATCTGCAATCCTAATTGTAAACTTATGTGAAACTCTTGCAATACAATAAAATTGAAAAACTTTCACATATATATGACATGTAAAACACTTTTTTTGAGCTTTTGCGCCTAGGTTACACTAACGCATCTCAGAAGTTAAACTCAATGATATAGAAGTGCTAACGCTATCTGGAATCCTAATTCTAAACTTATGTGAAACTTTTAGAATACACTGAAATTGAACAACTTTCACATATATGACTTGTAAAACGCTTTTCCTAGCATTTGCGCCTAGGTTAAACTAACGCATCTAAGAAGTTAAACTAAATGATATTGAACTGGTAAAGCTGTCTGCAATTAATTCTAAACTTATGTGAAACTCTTGCAATCCACTGAAATTGAACAACTTTCACATATATATATGACATGTAAAAAACTATTCCGAGCTTTGACGCATAGGTTAAAATAACACATCTAAGAAGTAAAACTCAATGATATTTTAGGGCTAATACTATCTGCAATCCATATTCTAAACTTATGTGAAACTCTTCCCATACACTGAAATTGAACAACTTTCACATATATATGACATGTAAAACACTTTTCCGAGCTTTTTAGCCTAGGTTAAACTAACACATCTAAAAAGTTAAACTAAATGATATTGAACTGGTAAAGCTCTCTGCAATCCTAATTCTAAACTTATGTGAAACTCTTGCAATACAATAAAATTGAAAAACTTTCACATACATATGACATGTAAAACACTTTTCCGAGCTTTTGAGCCCAGGTTAATCTAACACATCTAAGAAGTTAAACTAAATGATATTGAACTGGTAAAGCTATCTGCAATCCTAATTCTAAACTTATGTGAAACTATTGTAATACCCTGAAATTGAACAACGTTCACAAAAATATGACATGAAAACACTTTTCCGAGCTTTTGCGCCTAGGTTACACTAAAGCATCTTAGAAGTTAAACTAAATGGTATTAAACTGGTAAAGCTATATGCAATCCTAATTCTAAACTTATGTGAAACTCTTGCAATACACTGAAATTGAACTACTTTCACATATATATGACAGGTAAAACACTTTTCCGAACTTTTGAGCCTAGGTTAAACTAACGCATCTGAGAAGTTAAACTAAGTGATATAGAATGCTAATGCTTTCTACAATCCTAATTCTAAACTTATGTGAATCTCTTCATGCACTGAAATTGAACAACGTTCACATATATATGACGTGTAAAACACTTTTTCGAGCTTTTGCGCCTAGGTTATACTAACGCATTTAAGAAGTTAAACTAAATGGTATAGAAGTGCTAACGCTCTCTGCAATCCATATTTTAAACTTAAGTGAAACTCTTCCCATACATTGAAATTGAAAAACATTCCCATATATATGACATGTAAAACACTTTTCCGAATTTTTGCGTCTAGGTTAAACTAATGCATCTTAGAAGTTAAACTAAATGATATTGAACTGGTAAAGCTATCTGCAATCCTAATTGTAAATTTATGTGAAACTCTTGCAATTCACTGAAATTGAACAACTTTCACATATATATGACATGTAAAACACTTTTCCAAGCTTTTGAGCCTAGGTTACACTAACGCATCTAAGAAGTTAAACTCAATGATATAGAAGTGCTAACGCTATCTGGAATCCTAATTCTAAACTTAAGTGAAACTTTTGCAATACACTGAAATTGAACAACTTTCACATATATATGACTTGTAAAACACTTTTCCTAGCATTTGCGCCTAAGTTAAACTAATGCATCTAAAAAGTTAAACTAAATGATTTTGAACTGGTAAAACTATCTGCAATCCTAATTCTCAACTTATGTGAAACTCTTCCCATACACTGAAATTGAACAACTTTCACATATATATGACATGTAAAACACTTTTCAGAGCTTTTGCTTTTAGGTTACACTAACGCATCTAAGAAGTTAAACTCAATGATATAGAAGTGCTAACGCTATCTGCAATCCATATTCTAAACTTATGTGAAATTCTTGCAATACACTGAAATTGAACAACTTTCACATATATATGACATAAAAAACACTTTTCCGAGCTTTGGTGCCTAGGTTACACTAACACATCTAAGAAGTTAAACTCAATGATATAGAAGTGCTAACGCTATCTGGGATCCTAATTCTAAACTTATGTGAAACTTTTGCAATATACTGAAATTGAACAACTTTCACATATATATGACTTGTAAAACACTTTTCCGAATTTTTGCGCCTAGGTAAACTAACGCATCTAAGAAGTTAAACTAAATGATATTGAACTGGTAAAGCTGTCTGCAATTCTAAGCTTATGTGAAACTCTTGCAATCCACTGAAATTGAGGAACTTTCACATATATATGAATGTAAAACACTTTTCCGAGCTTTTTAGCCTAGGTTAAACTAACACATCTAAAAAGTTAAACTAAATGATATTAAACTGGTAAAGCTATCTGCAATCCTAATTGTAAACTTATGTGAAACTCTTGCAATACAATAAAATTGAAAAACTTTCACATATATATGACATGTAAAACACTTTTTTTGAGCTTTTGCGCCTAGGTTACACTAACGCATCTCAGAAGTTAAACTCAATGATATAGAAGTGCTAACGCTATCTGGAATCCTAATTCTAAACTTATGTGAAACTTTTAGAATACACTGAAATTGAACAACTTTCACATATATGACTTGTAAAACGCTTTTCCTAGCATTTGCGCCTAGGTTAAACTAACGCATCTAAGAAGTTTAAACTAAATGATATTGAACTGGTAAAGCTGTCTGCAATTAATTCTAAACTTATGTGAAACTCTTGCAATCCACTGAAATTGAACAACTTTCACATATATATATATGACATGTAAAAAACTATTCCGAGCTTTGACGCATAGGTTAAAATAACACATCTAAGAAGTAAAACTCAATGATATTTTAGGGCTAATACTATCTGCAATCCATATTCTAAACTTATGTGAAACTCTTCCCATACACTGAAATTGAACAACTTTCACATATATATGACATGTAAAACACTTTTCCGAGCTTTTTAGCCTAGGTTAAACTAACACATCTAAAAAGTTAAACTAAATGATATTGAACTGGTAAAGCTCTCTGCAATCCTAATTCTAAACTTATGTGAAACTCTTGCAATACAATAAAATTGAAAAACTTTCACATACATATGACATGTAAAACACTTTTCCGAGCTTTTGAGCCCAGGTTAATCTAACACATCTAAGAAGTTAAACTAAATGATATTGAACTGGTAAAGCTATCTGCAATCCTAATTCTAAACTTATGTGAAACTCTTGCAATACACTGAAATTGAACTACTTTCACATATATATGACAGGTAAAACACTTTTCCGAACTTTTGAGCCTAGGTTAAACTAACGCATCTGAGAAGTTAAACTAAGTGATATAGAATGCTAATGCTTTCTACAATCCTAATTCTAAACTTATGTGAATCTCTTCATGCACTGAAATTGAACAACGTTCACATATATATGACGTGTAAAACACTTTTTCGAGCTTTTGCGCCTAGGTTATACTAACGCATTTAAGAAGTTAAACTAAATGGTATAGAAGTGCTAACGCTCTCTGCAATCCATATTTTAAACTTAAGTGAAACTCTTCCCATACATTGAAATTGAAAAACATTCCCATATATATGACATGTAAAACACTTTTCCGAATTTTTGCGTCTAGGTTAAACTAATGCATCTTAGAAGTTAAACTAAATGATATTGAACTGGTAAAGCTATCTGCAATCCTAATTGTAAATTTATGTGAAACTCTTGCAATTCACTGAAATTGAACAACTTTCACATATATATGACATGTAAAACACTTTTCAGAGCTTTTGCTTTTAGGTTACACTAACGCATCTAAGAAGTTAAACTCAATGATATAGAAGTGCTAACGCTATCTGCAATCCATATTCTAAACTTATGTGAAATTCTTGCAATCCACTGAAATTGAACAACTTTCACATATAAATGACATAAAAAACACTTTTCCGAGCTTTGGTGCCTAGGTTATACTAACACATCTAAGAAGTTAAACTCAATGATATAGACGTGCTAACGCTATCTGGGATCCTAATTCTAAACTTATGTGAAACTTTTGCAATATACTGAAATTGAACAACTTTCACATATATATGACTTGTAAAACACTTTTCCGAATTTTTGCGCCTAGGTAAACTAACGCATCTAAGAAGTTAAACTAAATGATATTGAACTGTTAAAGCTGTCTGCAATTAATTCTAAGCTTATGTGAAACTCTTGCAATCCACTGAAATTGAAGAACTTTCACATATATATGAATGTAAAACACTTTTCCGAGCTTTTTAGCCTAGGTTAAACTAACACATCTAAAAAGTTAAACTAAATGATATTAAACTGGTAAAGCTATCTGCAATCCTAATTGTAAACTTATGTGAAACTCTTGCAATACAATAAAATTGAAAAACTTTCACATATATATGACATGTAAAACACTTTTTTTGAGCTTTTGCGCCTAGGTTACACTAACGCATCTCAGAAGTTAAACTCAATGATATAGAAGTGCTAACGCTATCTGGAATCCTAATTCTAAACTTATGTGAAACTTTTAGAATACACTGAAATTGAACAACTTTCACATATATGACTTGTAAAACGCTTTTCCTAGCATTTGCGCCTAGGTTAAACTAACGCATCTAAGAAGTTAAACTAAATGATATTGAACTGGTAAAGCTGTCTGCAATTAATTCTAAACTTATGTGAAACTCTTGCAATCCACTGAAATTGAACAACTTTCACATATATATATGACATGTAAAAAACTATTCCGAGCTTTGACGCATAGGTTAAAATAACACATCTAAGAAGTAAAACTCAATGATATTTTAGGGCTAATACTATCTGCAATCCATATTCTAAACTTATGTGAAACTCTTCCCATACACTGAAATTGAACAACTTTCACATATATATGACATGTAAAACACTTTTCCGAGCTTTTTAGCCTAGGTTAAACTAACACATCTAAAAAGTTAAACTAAATGATATTGAACTGGTAAAGCTCTCTGCAATCCTAATTCTAAACTTATGTGAAACTCTTGCAATACAATAAAATTGAAAAACTTTCACATACATATGACATGTAAAACACTTTTCCGAGCTTTTGAGCCCAGGTTAATCTAACACATCTAAGAAGTTAAACTAAATGATATTGAACTGGTAAAGCTATCTGCAATCCTAATTCTAAACTTATGTGAAACTATTGTAATACCCTGAAATTGAACAACGTTCACAAAAATATGACATGAAAACACTTTTCCGAGCTTTTGCGCCTAGGTTACACTAAAGCATCTTAGAAGTTAAACTAAATGGTATTAAACTGGTAAAGCTATATGCAATCCTAATTCTAAACTTATGTGAAACTCTTGCAATACACTGAAATTGAACTACTTTCACATATATATGACAGGTAAAACACTTTTCCGAACTTTTGAGCCTAGGTTAAACTAACGCATCTGAGAAGTTAAACTAAGTGATATAGAATGCTAATGCTTTCTACAATCCTAATTCTAAACTTATGTGAATCTCTTCATGCACTGAAATTGAACAACGTTCACATATATATGACGTGTAAAACACTTTTTCGAGCTTTTGCGCCTAGGTTATACTAACGCATTTAAGAAGTTAAACTAAATGGTATAGAAGTGCTAACGCTCTCTGCAATCCATATTTTAAACTTAAGTGAAACTCTTCCCATACATTGAAATTGAAAAACATTCCCATATATATGACATGTAAAACACTTTTCCGAATTTTTGCGTCTAGGTTAAACTAATGCATCTTAGAAGTTAAACTAAATGATATTGAACTGGTAAAGCTATCTGCAATCCTAATTGTAAATTTATGTGAAACTCTTGCAATTCACTGAAATTGAACAACTTTCACATATATATGACATGTAAAACACTTTTCCAAGCTTTTGAGCCTAGGTTACACTAACGCATCTAAGAAGTTAAACTCAATGATATAGAAGTGCTAACGCTATCTGGAATCCTAATTCTAAACTTAAGTGAAACTTTTGCAATACACTGAAATTGAACAACTTTCACATATATATGACTTGTAAAACACTTTTCCTAGCATTTGCGCCTAAGTTAAACTAATGCATCTAAAAAGTTAAACTAAATGATTTTGAACTGGTAAAACTATCTGCAATCCTAATTCTCAACTTATGTGAAACTCTTCCCATACACTGAAATTGAACAACTTTCACATATATATGACATGTAAAACACTTTTCAGAGCTTTTGCTTTTAGGTTACACTAACGCATCTAAGAAGTTAAACTCAATGATATAGAAGTGCTAACGCTATCTGCAATCCATATTCTAAACTTATGTGAAATTCTTGCAATCCACTGAAATTGAACAACTTTCACATATAAATGACATAAAAAACACTTTTCCGAGCTTTGGTGCCTAGGTTATACTAACACATCTAAGAAGTTAAACTCAATGATATAGACGTGCTAACGCTATCTGGGATCCTAATTCTAAACTTATGTGAAACTTTTGCAATATACTGAAATTGAACAACTTTCACATATATATGACTTGTAAAACACTTTTCCGAATTTTTGCGCCTAGGTAAACTAACGCATCTAAGAAGTTAAACTAAATGATATTGAACTGTTAAAGCTGTCTGCAATTAATTCTAAGCTTATGTGAAACTCTTGCAATCCACTGAAATTGAAGAACTTTCACATATATATGAATGTAAAACACTTTTCCGAGCTTTTTAGCCTAGGTTAAACTAACACATCTAAAAAGTTAAACTAAATGATATTGAACTGGTAAAGCTATCTGCAATCCTAATTGTAAACTTATGTGAAACTCTTGCAATACAATAAAATTGAAAAACTTTCACATATATATGACATGTAAAACACTTTTTTTGAGCTTTTGCGCCTAGGTTACACTAACGCATCTCAGAAGTTAAACTCAATGATATAGAAGTGCTAACGCTATCTGAAATCCGAATTCTGAACTTATGAGAAAATCTTCCCATACACTGAAATTGAACAACTTTCACATATATATGACATGTAAAACAATTTTCCGAGCTTTTGCGCCTAGGTTAAACGAACGCATCTAAGAAGTTAAACTCAATGATATAGAAGTGCTAACGCTATCTGGAATCCTATTTCTAAACTTATGTGAAACTTTTGCAATACACTGAAATTGAACAACTTTCACATATATATGACATGTAAAACACTTTTCCGAGGTTTGGTGCCTAGGTTATACTAACACATCTAAGAAGTTAACCTCAATGATATAGAAGTGCTAACGCTATCTGAAATCCTAATTCTAAACTTATGTGAAACTCTTCCCATACACTGAAATTGAACAACTTTCACATATATATGACATGTAAAACACTTTTCAGAGCTTTTGCTTTTAGGTTACACTAACGCATCTAAGAAGTTAAACTCAATGATATAGAAGTGCTAACGCTATCTGCAATCCATATTCTAAACTTATGTGAAATTCTTGCAATACACTGAAATTGAACAACTTTCACATATATATGACATAAAAAACACTTTTCCGAGCTTTGGTGCCTAGGTTACACTAACACATCTAAGAAGTTAAACTCAATGATATAGAAGTGCTAACGCTATCTGGGATCCTAATTCTAAACTTATGTGAAACTTTTGCAATATACTGAAATTGAACAACTTTCACATATATATGACTTGTAAAACACTTTTCCGAATTTTTGCGCCTAGGTAAACTAACGCATCTAAGAAGTTAAACTAAATGATATTGAACTGGTAAAGCTGTCTGCAATTCTAAGCTTATGTGAAACTCTTGCAATCCACTGAAATTGAGGAACTTTCACATATATATGAATGTAAAACACTTTTCCGAGCTTTTTAGCCTAGGTTAAACTAACACATCTAAAAAGTTAAACTAAATGATATTAAACTGGTAAAGCTATCTGCAATCCTAATTGTAAACTTATGTGAAACTCTTGCAATACAATAAAATTGAAAAACTTTCACATATATATGACATGTAAAACACTTTTTTTGAGCTTTTGCGCCTAGGTTACACTAACGCATCTCAGAAGTTAAACTCAATGATATAGAAGTGCTAACGCTATCTGGAATCCTAATTCTAAACTTATGTGAAACTTTTAGAATACACTGAAATTGAACAACTTTCACATATATGACTTGTAAAACGCTTTTCCTAGCATTTGCGCCTAGGTTAAACTAACGCATCTAAGAAGTTAAACTAAATGATATTGAACTGGTAAAGCTGTCTGCAATTAATTCTAAACTTATGTGAAACTCTTGCAATCCACTGAAATTGAACAACTTTCACATATATATATATGACATGTAAAAAACTATTCCGAGCTTTGACGCATAGGTTAAAATAACACATCTAAGAAGTAAAACTCAATGATATTTTAGGGCTAATACTATCTGCAATCCATATTCTAAACTTATGTGAAACTCTTCCCATACACTGAAATTGAACAACTTTCACATATATATGACATGTAAAACACTTTTCCGAGCTTTTTAGCCTAGGTTAAACTAACACATCTAAAAAGTTAAACTAAATGATATTGAACTGGTAAAGCTCTCTGCAATCCTAATTCTAAACTTATGTGAAACTCTTGCAATACAATAAAATTGAAAAACTTTCACATACATATGACATGTAAAACACTTTTCCGAGCTTTTGAGCCCAGGTTAATCTAACACATCTAAGAAGTTAAACTAAATGATATTGAACTGGTAAAGCTATCTGCAATCCTAATTCTAAACTTATGTGAAACTATTGTAATACCCTGAAATTGAACAACGTTCACAAAAATATGACATGAAAACACTTTTCCGAGCTTTTGCGCCTAGGTTACACTAAAGCATCTTAGAAGTTAAACTAAATGGTATTAAACTGGTAAAGCTATATGCAATCCTAATTCTAAACTTATGTGAAACTCTTGCAATACACTGAAATTGAACTACTTTCACATATATATGACAGGTAAAACACTTTTCCGAACTTTTGAGCCTAGGTTAAACTAACGCATCTGAGAAGTTAAACTAAGTGATATAGAATGCTAATGCTTTCTACAATCCTAATTCTAAACTTATGTGAATCTCTTCATGCACTGAAATTGAACAACGTTCACATATATATGACGTGTAAAACACTTTTTCGAGCTTTTGCGCCTAGGTTATACTAACGCATTTAAGAAGTTAAACTAAATGGTATAGAAGTGCTAACGCTCTCTGCAATCCATATTTTAAACTTAAGTGAAACTCTTCCCATACATTGAAATTGAAAAACATTCCCATATATATGACATGTAAAACACTTTTCCGAATTTTTGCGTCTAGGTTAAACTAATGCATCTTAGAAGTTAAACTAAATGATATTGAACTGGTAAAGCTATCTGCAATCCTAATTGTAAATTTATGTGAAACTCTTGCAATTCACTGAAATTGAACAACTTTCACATATATATGACATGTAAAACACTTTTCCAAGCTTTTGAGCCTAGGTTACACTAACGCATCTAAGAAGTTAAACTCAATGATATAGAAGTGCTAACGCTATCTGGAATCCTAATTCTAAACTTAAGTGAAACTTTTGCAATACACTGAAATTGAACAACTTTCACATATATATGACTTGTAAAACACTTTTCCTAGCATTTGCGCCTAAGTTAAACTAATGCATCTAAAAAGTTAAACTAAATGATTTTGAACTGGTAAAACTATCTGCAATCCTAATTCTCAACTTATGTGAAACTCTTCCCATACACTGAAATTGAACAACTTTCACATATATATGACATGTAAAACACTTTTCAGAGCTTTTGCTTTTAGGTTACACTAACGCATCTAAGAAGTTAAACTCAATGATATAGAAGTGCTAACGCTATCTGCAATCCATATTCTAAACTTATGTGAAATTCTTGCAATCCACTGAAATTGAACAACTTTCACATATATATGACATAAAAAACACTTTTCCGAGCTTTGGTGCCTAGGTTATACTAACACATCTAAGAAGTTAAACTCAATGATATAGACGTGCTAACGCTATCTGGGATCCTAATTCTAAACTTATGTGAAACTTTTGCAATATACTGAAATTGAACAACTTTCACATATATATGACTTGTAAAACACTTTTCCGAATTTTTGCGCCTAGGTAAACTAACGCATCTAAGAAGTTAAACTAAATGATATTGAACTGTTAAAGCTGTCTGCAATTAATTCTAAGCTTATGTGAAACTCTTGCAATCCACTGAAATTGAAGAACTTTCACATATATATGAATGTAAAACACTTTTCCGAGCTTTTTAGCCTAGGTTAAACTAACACATCTAAAAAGTTAAACTAAATGATATTGAACTGGTAAAGCTATCTGCAATCCTAATTGTAAACTTATGTGAAACTCTTGCAATACAATAAAATTGAAAAACTTTCACATATATATGACATGTAAAACACTTTTTTTGAGCTTTTGCGCCTAGGTTACACTAACGCATCTCAGAAGTTAAACTCAATGATATAGAAGTGCTAACGCTATCTGAAATCCGAATTCTGAACTTATGAGAAAATCTTCCCATACACTGAAATTGAACAACTTTCACATATATATGACATGTAAAACAATTTTCCGAGCTTTTGCGCCTAGGTTAAACGAACGCATCTAAGAAGTTAAACTCAATGATATAGAAGTGCTAACGCTATCTGGAATCCTATTTCTAAACTTATGTGAAACTTTTGCAATACACTGAAATTGAACAACTTTCACATATATATGACATGTAAAACACTTTTCCGAGGTTTGGTGCCTAGGTTATACTAATACATCTAAGAAGTTAACCTCAATGATATAGAAGTGCTAACGCTATCTGAAATCCTAATTCTAAACTTATGTGAAACTCTTCCCATACACTGAAATTGAACAACTTTCACATATATATGACATGTAAAACACTTTTCAGAGCTTTTGCTTTTAGGTTACACTAACGCATCTAAGAAGTTAAACTCAATGATATAGAAGTGCTAACGCTATCTGCAATCCATATTCTAAACTTATGTGAAATTCTTGCAATACACTGAAATTGAACAACTTTCACATATATATGACATAAAAAACACTTTTCCGAGCTTTGGTGCCTAGGTTACACTAACACATCTAAGAAGTTAAACTCAATGATATAGAAGTGCTAACGCTATCTGGGATCCTAATTCTAAACTTATGTGAAACTTTTGCAATATACTGAAATTGAACAACTTTCACATATATATGACTTGTAAAACACTTTTCCGAATTTTTGCGCCTAGGTAAACTAACGCATCTAAGAAGTTAAACTAAATGATATTGAACTGGTAAAGCTGTCTGCAATTCTAAGCTTATGTGAAACTCTTGCAATCCACTGAAATTGAGGAACTTTCACATATATATGAATGTAAAACACTTTTCCGAGCTTTTTAGCCTAGGTTAAACTAACACATCTAAAAAGTTAAACTAAATGATATTAAACTGGTAAAGCTATCTGCAATCCTAATTGTAAACTTATGTGAAACTCTTGCAATACAATAAAATTGAAAAACTTTCACATATATATGACATGTAAAACACTTTTTTTGAGCTTTTGCGCCTAGGTTACACTAACGCATCTCAGAAGTTAAACTCAATGATATAGAAGTGCTAACGCTATCTGGAATCCTAATTCTAAACTTATGTGAAACTTTTAGAATACACTGAAATTGAACAACTTTCACATATATGACTTGTAAAACGCTTTTCCTAGCATTTGCGCCTAGGTTAAACTAACGCATCTAAGAAGTTAAACTAAATGATATTGAACTGGTAAAGCTGTCTGCAATTAATTCTAAACTTATGTGAAACTCTTGCAATCCACTGAAATTGAACAACTTTCACATATATATATATGACATGTAAAAAACTATTCCGAGCTTTGACGCATAGGTTAAAATAACACATCTAAGAAGTAAAACTCAATGATATTTTAGGGCTAATACTATCTGCAATCCATATTCTAAACTTATGTGAAACTCTTCCCATACACTGAAATTGAACAACTTTCACATATATATGACATGTAAAACACTTTTCCGAGCTTTTTAGCCTAGGTTAAACTAACACATCTAAAAAGTTAAACTAAATGATATTGAACTGGTAAAGCTCTCTGCAATCCTAATTCTAAACTTATGTGAAACTCTTGCAATACAATAAAATTGAAAAACTTTCACATACATGACATGTAAAACACTTTTCCGAGCTTTTGAGCCCAGGTTAATCTAACACATCTAAGAAGATAAACTAAATGATATTGAACTGGTAAAGCTATCTGCAATCCTAATTCTAAACTTATGTGAAACTCTTGCAATACACTGAAATTGAACTACTTTCACATATATATGACAGGTAAAACACTTTTCCGAACTTTTGAGCCTAGGTTAAACTAACGCATCTGAGAAGTTAAACTAAGTGATATAGAATGCTAATGCTTTCTACAATCCTAATTCTAAACTTATGTGAATCTCTTCATGCACTGAAATTGAACAACGTTCACATATATATGACGTGTAAAACACTTTTTCGAGCTTTTGCGCCTAGGTTATACTAACGCATTTAAGAAGTTAAACTAAATGGTATAGAAGTGCTAACGCTCTCTGCAATCCATATTTTAAACTTAAGTGAAACTCTTCCCATACATTGAAATTGAAAAACATTCCCATATATATGACATGTAAAACACTTTTCCGAATTTTTGCGTCTAGGTTAAACTAATGCATCTTAGAAGTTAAACTAAATGATATTGAACTGGTAAAGCTATCTGCAATCCTAATTGTAAATTTATGTGAAACTCTTGCAATTCACTGAAATTGAACAACTTTCACATATATATGACATGTAAAACACTTTTCCAAGCTTTTGAGCCTAGGTTACACTAACGCATCTAAGAAGTTAAACTCAATGATATAGAAGTGCTAACGCTATCTGGAATCCTAATTCTAAACTTAAGTGAAACTTTTGCAATACACTGAAATTGAACAACTTTCACATATATATGACTTGTAAAACACTTTTCCTAGCATTTGCGCCTAAGTTAAACTAATGCATCTAAAAAGTTAAACTAAATGATTTTGAACTGGTAAAACTATCTGCAATCCTAATTCTCAACTTATGTGAAACTCTTCCCATACACTGAAATTGAACAACTTTCACATATATATGACATGTAAAACACTTTTCAGAGCTTTTGCTTTTAGGTTACACTAACGCATCTAAGAAGTTAAACTCAATGATATAGACGTGCTAACGCTATCTGGGATCCTAATTCTAAACTTATGTGAAACTTTTGCAATATACTGAAATTGAACAACTTTCACATATATATGACTTGTAAAACACTTTTCCGAATTTTTGCGCCTAGGTAAACTAACGCATCTAAGAAGTTAAACTAAATGATATTGAACTGTTAAAGCTGTCTGCAATTAATTCT
Organism: Muscardinus avellanarius; assembly: GCF_963383645.1. Lineage (NCBI taxonomy): Eukaryota > Metazoa > Chordata > Mammalia > Rodentia > Gliridae > Muscardinus > Muscardinus avellanarius. The sequence continues at coordinate 32,388,559 of NC_137804.1, read as the reverse complement.
AAGCTTATGTGAAACTCTTGCAATCCACTGAAATTGAAGAACTTTCACATATATATGAATGTAAAACACTTTTCCGAGCTTTTTAGCCTAGGTTAAACTAACACATCTAAAAAGTTAAACTAAATGATATTGAACTGGTAAAGCTATCTGCAATCCTAATTGTAAACTTATGTGAAACTCTTGCAATACAATAAAATTGAAAAACTTTCACATATATATGACATGTAAAACACTTTTTTTGAGCTTTTGCGCCTAGGTTACACTAACGCATCTCAGAAGTTAAACTCAATGATATAGAAGTGCTAACGCTATCTGAAATCCGAATTCTGAACTTATGAGAAAATCTTCCCATACACTGAAATTGAACAACTTTCACATATATATGACATGTAAAACAATTTTCCGAGCTTTTGCGCCTAGGTTAAACGAACGCATCTAAGAAGTTAAACTCAATGATATAGAAGTGCTAACGCTATCTGGAATCCTATTTCTAAACTTATGTGAAACTTTTGCAATACACTGAAATTGAACAACTTTCACATATATATGACATGTAAAACACTTTTCCGAGGTTTGGTGCCTAGGTTATACTAACACATCTAAGAAGTTAACCTCAATGATATAGAAGTGCTAACGCTATCTGAAATCCTAATTCTAAACTTATGTGAAACTCTTCCCATACACTGAAATTGAACAACTTTCACATATATATGACATGTAAAACACTTTTCAGAGCTTTTGCTTTTAGGTTACACTAACGCATCTAAGAAGTTAAACTCAATGATATAGAAGTGCTAACGCTATCTGCAATCCATATTCTAAACTTATGTGAAATTCTTGCAATACACTGAAATTGAACAACTTTCACATATATATGACATAAAAAACACTTTTCCGAGCTTTGGTGCCTAGGTTACACTAACACATCTAAGAAGTTAAACTCAATGATATAGAAGTGCTAACGCTATCTGGGATCCTAATTCTAAACTTATGTGAAACTTTTGCAATATACTGAAATTGAACAACTTTCACATATATATGACTTGTAAAACACTTTTCCGAATTTTTGCGCCTAGGTAAACTAACGCATCTAAGAAGTTAAACTAAATGATATTGAACTGGTAAAGCTGTCTGCAATTCTAAGCTTATGTGAAACTCTTGCAATCCACTGAAATTGAGGAACTTTCACATATATATGAATGTAAAACACTTTTCCGAGCTTTTTAGCCTAGGTTAAACTAACACATCTAAAAAGTTAAACTAAATGATATTAAACTGGTAAAGCTATCTGCAATCCTAATTGTAAACTTATGTGAAACTCTTGCAATACAATAAAATTGAAAAACTTTCACATATATATGACATGTAAAACACTTTTTTTGAGCTTTTGCGCCTAGGTTACACTAACGCATCTCAGAAGTTAAACTCAATGATATAGAAGTGCTAACGCTATCTGGAATCCTAATTCTAAACTTATGTGAAACTTTTAGAATACACTGAAATTGAACAACTTTCACATATATGACTTGTAAAACGCTTTTCCTAGCATTTGCGCCTAGGTTAAACTAACGCATCTAAGAAGTTAAACTAAATGATATTGAACTGGTAAAGCTGTCTGCAATTAATTCTAAACTTATGTGAAACTCTTGCAATCCACTGAAATTGAACAACTTTCACATATATATATATGACATGTAAAAAACTATTCCGAGCTTTGACGCATAGGTTAAAATAACACATCTAAGAAGTAAAACTCAATGATATTTTAGGGCTAATACTATCTGCAATCCATATTCTAAACTTATGTGAAACTCTTCCCATACACTGAAATTGAACAACTTTCACATATATATGACATGTAAAACACTTTTCCGAGCTTTTTAGCCTAGGTTAAACTAACACATCTAAAAAGTTAAACTAAATGATATTGAACTGGTAAAGCTCTCTGCAATCCTAATTCTAAACTTATGTGAAACTCTTGCAATACAATAAAATTGAAAAACTTTCACATACATATGACATGTAAAACACTTTTCCGAGCTTTTGAGCCCAGGTTAATCTAACACATCTAAGAAGTTAAACTAAATGATATTGAACTGGTAAAGCTATCTGCAATCCTAATTCTAAACTTATGTGAAACTATTGTAATACCCTGAAATTGAACAACGTTCACAAAAATATGACATGAAAACACTTTTCCGAGCTTTTGCGCCTAGGTTACACTAAAGCATCTTAGAAGTTAAACTAAATGGTATTAAACTGGTAAAGCTATATGCAATCCTAATTCTAAACTTATGTGAAACTCTTGCAATACACTGAAATTGAACTACTTTCACATATATATGACAGGTAAAACACTTTTCCGAACTTTTGAGCCTAGGTTAAACTAACGCATCTGAGAAGTTAAACTAAGTGATATAGAATGCTAATGCTTTCTACAATCCTAATTCTAAACTTATGTGAATCTCTTCATGCACTGAAATTGAACAACGTTCACATATATATGACGTGTAAAACACTTTTTCGAGCTTTTGCGCCTAGGTTATACTAACGCATTTAAGAAGTTAAACTAAATGGTATAGAAGTGCTAACGCTCTCTGCAATCCATATTTTAAACTTAAGTGAAACTCTTCCCATACATTGAAATTGAAAAACATTCCCATATATATGACATGTAAAACACTTTTCCGAATTTTTGCGTCTAGGTTAAACTAATGCATCTTAGAAGTTAAACTAAATGATATTGAACTGGTAAAGCTATCTGCAATCCTAATTGTAAATTTATGTGAAACTCTTGCAATTCACTGAAATTGAACAACTTTCACATATATATGACATGTAAAACACTTTTCCAAGCTTTTGAGCCTAGGTTACACTAACGCATCTAAGAAGTTAAACTCAATGATATAGAAGTGCTAACGCTATCTGGAATCCTAATTCTAAACTTAAGTGAAACTTTTGCAATACACTGAAATTGAACAACTTTCACATATATATGACTTGTAAAACACTTTTCCTAGCATTTGCGCCTAAGTTAAACTAATGCATCTAAAAAGTTAAACTAAATGATTTTGAACTGGTAAAACTATCTGCAATCCTAATTCTCAACTTATGTGAAACTCTTCCCATACACTGAAATTGAACAACTTTCACATATATATGACATGTAAAACACTTTTCAGAGCTTTTGCTTTTAGGTTACACTAACGCATCTAAGAAGTTAAACTCAATGATATAGAAGTGCTAACGCTATCTGCAATCCATATTCTAAACTTATGTGAAATTCTTGCAATCCACTGAAATTGAACAACTTTCACATATATATGACATAAAAAACACTTTTCCGAGCTTTGGTGCCTAGGTTATACTAACACATCTAAGAAGTTAAACTCAATGATATAGACGTGCTAACGCTATCTGGGATCCTAATTCTAAACTTATGTGAAACTTTTGCAATATACTGAAATTGAACAACTTTCACATATATATGACTTGTAAAACACTTTTCCGAATTTTTGCGCCTAGGTAAACTAACGCATCTAAGAAGTTAAACTAAATGATATTGAACTGTTAAAGCTGTCTGCAATTAATTCTAAGCTTATGTGAAACTCTTGCAATCCACTGAAATTGAAGAACTTTCACATATATATGAATGTAAAACACTTTTCCGAGCTTTTTAGCCTAGGTTAAACTAACACATCTAAAAAGTTAAACTAAATGATATTGAACTGGTAAAGCTATCTGCAATCCTAATTGTAAACTTATGTGAAACTCTTGCAATACAATAAAATTGAAAAACTTTCACATATATATGACATGTAAAACACTTTTTTTGAGCTTTTGCGCCTAGGTTACACTAACGCATCTCAGAAGTTAAACTCAATGATATAGAAGTGCTAACGCTATCTGAAATCCGAATTCTGAACTTATGAGAAAATCTTCCCATACACTGAAATTGAACAACTTTCACATATATATGACATGTAAAACAATTTTCCGAGCTTTTGCGCCTAGGTTAAACGAACGCATCTAAGAAGTTAAACTCAATGATATAGAAGTGCTAACGCTATCTGGAATCCTATTTCTAAACTTATGTGAAACTTTTGCAATACACTGAAATTGAACAACTTTCACATATATATGACATGTAAAACACTTTTCCGAGGTTTGGTGCCTAGGTTATACTAATACATCTAAGAAGTTAACCTCAATGATATAGAAGTGCTAACGCTATCTGAAATCCTAATTCTAAACTTATGTGAAACTCTTCCCATACACTGAAATTGAACAACTTTCACATATATATGACATGTAAAACACTTTTCAGAGCTTTTGCTTTTAGGTTACACTAACGCATCTAAGAAGTTAAACTCAATGATATAGAAGTGCTAACGCTATCTGCAATCCATATTCTAAACTTATGTGAAATTCTTGCAATACACTGAAATTGAACAACTTTCACATATATATGACATAAAAAACACTTTTCCGAGCTTTGGTGCCTAGGTTACACTAACACATCTAAGAAGTTAAACTCAATGATATAGAAGTGCTAACGCTATCTGGGATCCTAATTCTAAACTTATGTGAAACTTTTGCAATATACTGAAATTGAACAACTTTCACATATATATGACTTGTAAAACACTTTTCCGAATTTTTGCGCCTAGGTAAACTAACGCATCTAAGAAGTTAAACTAAATGATATTGAACTGGTAAAGCTGTCTGCAATTCTAAGCTTATGTGAAACTCTTGCAATCCACTGAAATTGAGGAACTTTCACATATATATGAATGTAAAACACTTTTCCGAGCTTTTTAGCCTAGGTTAAACTAACACATCTAAAAAGTTAAACTAAATGATATTAAACTGGTAAAGCTATCTGCAATCCTAATTGTAAACTTATGTGAAACTCTTGCAATACAATAAAATTGAAAAACTTTCACATATATATGACATGTAAAACACTTTTTTTGAGCTTTTGCGCCTAGGTTACACTAACGCATCTCAGAAGTTAAACTCAATGATATAGAAGTGCTAACGCTATCTGGAATCCTAATTCTAAACTTATGTGAAACTTTTAGAATACACTGAAATTGAACAACTTTCACATATATGACTTGTAAAACGCTTTTCCTAGCATTTGCGCCTAGGTTAAACTAACGCATCTAAGAAGTTAAACTAAATGATATTGAACTGGTAAAGCTGTCTGCAATTAATTCTAAACTTATGTGAAACTCTTGCAATCCACTGAAATTGAACAACTTTCACATATATATATATGACATGTAAAAAACTATTCCGAGCTTTGACGCATAGGTTAAAATAACACATCTAAGAAGTAAAACTCAATGATATTTTAGGGCTAATACTATCTGCAATCCATATTCTAAACTTATGTGAAACTCTTCCCATACACTGAAATTGAACAACTTTCACATATATATGACATGTAAAACACTTTTCCGAGCTTTTTAGCCTAGGTTAAACTAACACATCTAAAAAGTTAAACTAAATGATATTGAACTGGTAAAGCTCTCTGCAATCCTAATTCTAAACTTATGTGAAACTCTTGCAATACAATAAAATTGAAAAACTTTCACATACATATGACATGTAAAACACTTTTCCGAGCTTTTGAGCCCAGGTTAATCTAACACATCTAAGAAGTTAAACTAAATGATATTGAACTGGTAAAGCTATCTGCAATCCTAATTCTAAACTTATGTGAAACTATTGTAATACCCTGAAATTGAACAACGTTCACAAAAATATGACATGAAAACACTTTTCCGAGCTTTTGCGCCTAGGTTACACTAAAGCATCTTAGAAGTTAAACTAAATGGTATTAAACTGGTAAAGCTATATGCAATCCTAATTCTAAACTTATGTGAAACTCTTGCAATACACTGAAATTGAACTACTTTCACATATATATGACAGGTAAAACACTTTTCCGAACTTTTGAGCCTAGGTTAAACTAACGCATCTGAGAAGTTAAACTAAGTGATATAGAATGCTAATGCTTTCTACAATCCTAATTCTAAACTTATGTGAATCTCTTCATGCACTGAAATTGAACAACGTTCACATATATATGACGTGTAAAACACTTTTTCGAGCTTTTGCGCCTAGGTTATACTAACGCATTTAAGAAGTTAAACTAAATGGTATAGAAGTGCTAACGCTCTCTGCAATCCATATTTTAAACTTAAGTGAAACTCTTCCCATACATTGAAATTGAAAAACATTCCCATATATATGACATGTAAAACACTTTTCCGAATTTTTGCGTCTAGGTTAAACTAATGCATCTTAGAAGTTAAACTAAATGATATTGAACTGGTAAAGCTATCTGCAATCCTAATTGTAAATTTATGTGAAACTCTTGCAATTCACTGAAATTGAACAACTTTCACATATATATGACATGTAAAACACTTTTCCAAGCTTTTGAGCCTAGGTTACACTAACGCATCTAAGAAGTTAAACTCAATGATATAGAAGTGCTAACGCTATCTGGAATCCTAATTCTAAACTTAAGTGAAACTTTTGCAATACACTGAAATTGAACAACTTTCACATATATATGACTTGTAAAACACTTTTCCTAGCATTTGCGCCTAAGTTAAACTAATGCATCTAAAAAGTTAAACTAAATGATTTTGAACTGGTAAAACTATCTGCAATCCTAATTCTCAACTTATGTGAAACTCTTCCCATACACTGAAATTGAACAACTTTCACATATATATGACATGTAAAACACTTTTCAGAGCTTTTGCTTTTAGGTTACACTAACGCATCTAAGAAGTTAAACTCAATGATATAGAAGTGCTAACGCTATCTGCAATCCATATTCTAAACTTATGTGAAATTCTTGCAATCCACTGAAATTGAACAACTTTCACATATATATGACATAAAAAACACTTTTCCGAGCTTTGGTGCCTAGGTTATACTAACACATCTAAGAAGTTAAACTCAATGATATAGACGTGCTAACGCTATCTGGGATCCTAATTCTAAACTTATGTGAAACTTTTGCAATATACTGAAATTGAACAACTTTCACATATATATGACTTGTAAAACACTTTTCCGAATTTTTGCGCCTAGGTAAACTAACGCATCTAAGAAGTTAAACTAAATGATATTGAACTGTTAAAGCTGTCTGCAATTAATTCTAAGCTTATGTGAAACTCTTGCAATCCACTGAAATTGAAGAACTTTCACATATATATGAATGTAAAACACTTTTCCGAGCTTTTTAGCCTAGGTTAAACTAACACATCTAAAAAGTTAAACTAAATGATATTGAACTGGTAAAGCTATCTGCAATCCTAATTGTAAACTTATGTGAAACTCTTGCAATACAATAAAATTGAAAAACTTTCACATATATATGACATGTAAAACACTTTTTTTGAGCTTTTGCGCCTAGGTTACACTAACGCATCTCAGAAGTTAAACTCAATGATATAGAAGTGCTAACGCTATCTGAAATCCGAATTCTGAACTTATGAGAAAATCTTCCCATACACTGAAATTGAACAACTTTCACATATATATGACATGTAAAACAATTTTCCGAGCTTTTGCGCCTAGGTTAAACGAACGCATCTAAGAAGTTAAACTCAATGATATAGAAGTGCTAACGCTATCTGGAATCCTATTTCTAAACTTATGTGAAACTTTTGCAATACACTGAAATTGAACAACTTTCACATATATATGACATGTAAAACACTTTTCCGAGGTTTGGTGCCTAGGTTATACTAACACATCTAAGAAGTTAACCTCAATGATATAGAAGTGCTAACGCTATCTGAAATCCTAATTCTAAACTTATGTGAAACTCTTCCCATACACTGAAATTGAACAACTTTCACATATATATGACATGTAAAACACTTTTCAGAGCTTTTGCTTTTAGGTTACACTAACGCATCTAAGAAGTTAAACTCAATGATATAGAAGTGCTAACGCTATCTGCAATCCATATTCTAAACTTATGTGAAATTCTTGCAATACACTGAAATTGAACAACTTTCACATATATATGACATAAAAAACACTTTTCCGAGCTTTGGTGCCTAGGTTACACTAACACATCTAAGAAGTTAAACTCAATGATATAGACGTGCTAACGCTATCTGGGATCCTAATTCTAAACTTATGTGAAACTTTTGCAATATACTGAAATTGAACAACTTTCACATATATATGACTTGTAAAACACTTTTCCGAATTTTTGCGCCTAGGTAAACTAACGCATCTAAGAAGTTAAACTAAATGATATTGAACTGGTAAAGCTGTCTGCAATTCTAAGCTTATGTGAAACTCTTGCAATCCACTGAAATTGAGGAACTTTCACATATATATGAATGTAAAACACTTTTCCGAGCTTTTTAGCCTAGGTTAAACTAACACATCTAAAAAGTTAAACTAAATGATATTAAACTGGTAAAGCTATCTGCAATCCTAATTGTAAACTTATGTGAAACTCTTGCAATACAATAAAATTGAAAAACTTTCACATATATATGACATGTAAAACACTTTTTTTGAGCTTTTGCGCCTAGGTTACACTAACGCATCTCAGAAGTTAAACTCAATGATATAGAAGTGCTAACGCTATCTGGAATCCTAATTCTAAACTTATGTGAAACTTTTAGAATACACTGAAATTGAACAACTTTCACATATATGACTTGTAAAACGCTTTTCCTAGCATTTGCGCCTAGGTTAAACTAACGCATCTAAGAAGTTAAACTAAATGATATTGAACTGGTAAAGCTGTCTGCAATTAATTCTAAACTTATGTGAAACTCTTGCAATCCACTGAAATTGAACAACTTTCACATATATATATATGACATGTAAAAAACTATTCCGAGCTTTGACGCATAGGTTAAAATAACACATCTAAGAAGTAAAACTCAATGATATTTTAGGGCTAATACTATCTGCAATCCATATTCTAAACTTATGTGAAACTCTTCCCATACACTGAAATTGAACAACTTTCACATATATATGACATGTAAAACACTTTTCCGAGCTTTTTAGCCTAGGTTAAACTAACACATCTAAAAAGTTAAACTAAATGATATTGAACTGGTAAAGCTCTCTGCAATCCTAATTCTAAACTTATGTGAAACTCTTGCAATACAATAAAATTGAAAAACTTTCACATACATATGACATGTAAAACACTTTTCCGAGCTTTTGAGCCCAGGTTAATCTAACACATCTAAGAAGTTAAACTAAATGATATTGAACTGGTAAAGCTATCTGCAATCCTAATTCTAAACTTATGTGAAACTCTTGCAATACACTGAAATTGAACAACGTTCACAAAAATATGACATGAAAACACTTTTCCGAGCTTTTGCGCCTAGGTTACACTAAAGCATCTTAGAAGTTAAACTAAATGGTATTAAACTGGTAAAGCTATATGCAATCCTAATTCTAAACTTATGTGAAACTCTTGCAATACACTGAAATTGAACTACTTTCACATATATATGACAGGTAAAACACTTTTCCGAACTTTTGAGCCTAGGTTAAACTAACGCATCTGAGAAGTTAAACTAAGTGATATAGAATGCTAATGCTTTCTACAATCCTAATTCTAAACTTATGTGAATCTCTTCATGCACTGAAATTGAACAACGTTCACATATATATGACGTGTAAAACACTTTTTCGAGCTTTTGCGCCTAGGTTATACTAACGCATTTAAGAAGTTAAACTAAATGGTATAGAAGTGCTAACGCTCTCTGCAATCCATATTTTAAACTTAAGTGAAACTCTTCCCATACATTGAAATTGAAAAACATTCCCATATATATGACATGTAAAACACTTTTCCGAATTTTTGCGTCTAGGTTAAACTAATGCATCTTAGAAGTTAAACTAAATGATATTGAACTGGTAAAGCTATCTGCAATCCTAATTGTAAATTTATGTGAAACTCTTGCAATTCACTGAAATTGAACAACTTTCACATATATATGACATGTAAAACACTTTTCCAAGCTTTTGAGCCTAGGTTACACTAACGCATCTAAGAAGTTAAACTCAATGATATAGAAGTGCTAACGCTATCTGGAATCCTAATTCTAAACTTAAGTGAAACTTTTGCAATACACTGAAATTGAACAACTTTCACATATATATGACTTGTAAAACACTTTTCCTAGCATTTGCGCCTAAGTTAAACTAATGCATCTAAAAAGTTAAACTAAATGATTTTGAACTGGTAAAACTATCTGCAATCCTAATTCTCAACTTATGTGAAACTCTTCCCATACACTGAAATTGAACAACTTTCACATATATATGACATGTAAAACACTTTTCAGAGCTTTTGCTTTTAGGTTACACTAACGCATCTAAGAAGTTAAACTCAATGATATAGAAGTGCTAACGCTATCTGCAATCCATATTCTAAACTTATGTGAAATTCTTGCAATCCACTGAAATTGAACAACTTTCACATATAAATGACATAAAAAACACTTTTCCGAGCTTTGGTGCCTAGGTTATACTAACACATCTAAGAAGTTAAACTCAATGATATAGACGTGCTAACGCTATCTGGGATCCTAATTCTAAACTTATGTGAAACTTTTGCAATATACTGAAATTGAACAACTTTCACATATATATGACTTGTAAAACACTTTTCCGAATTTTTGCGCCTAGGTAAACTAACGCATCTAAGAAGTTAAACTAAATGATATTGAACTGTTAAAGCTGTCTGCAATTAATTCTAAGCTTATGTGAAACTCTTGCAATCCACTGAAATTGAAGAACTTTCACATATATATGAATGTAAAACACTTTTCCGAGCTTTTTAGCCTAGGTTAAACTAACACATCTAAAAAGTTAAACTAAATGATATTGAACTGGTAAAGCTATCTGCAATCCTAATTGTAAACTTATGTGAAACTCTTGCAATACAATAAAATTGAAAAACTTTCACATATATATGACATGTAAAACACTTTTTTTGAGCTTTTGCGCCTAGGTTACACTAACGCATCTCAGAAGTTAAACTCAATGATATAGAAGTGCTAACGCTATCTGAAATCCGAATTCTGAACTTATGAGAAAATCTTCCCATACACTGAAATTGAACAACTTTCACATATATATGACATGTAAAACAATTTTCCGAGCTTTTGCGCCTAGGTTAAACGAACGCATCTAAGAAGTTAAACTCAATGATATAGAAGTGCTAACGCTATCTGGAATCCTATTTCTAAACTTATGTGAAACTTTTGCAATACACTGAAATTGAACAACTTTCACATATATATGACATGTAAAACACTTTTCCGAGGTTTGGTGCCTAGGTTATACTAACACATCTAAGAAGTTAACCTCAATGATATAGAAGTGCTAACGCTATCTGAAATCCTAATTCTAAACTTATGTGAAACTCTTCCCATACACTGAAATTGAACAACTTTCACATATATATGACATGTAAAACACTTTTCAGAGCTTTTGCTTTTAGGTTACACTAACGCATCTAAGAAGTTAAACTCAATGATATAGAAGTGCTAACGCTATCTGCAATCCATATTCTAAACTTATGTGAAATTCTTGCAATACACTGAAATTGAACAACTTTCACATATATATGACATAAAAAACACTTTTCCGAGCTTTGGTGCCTAGGTTACACTAACACATCTAAGAAGTTAAACTCAATGATATAGAAGTGCTAACGCTATCTGGGATCCTAATTCTAAACTTATGTGAAACTTTTGCAATATACTGAAATTGAACAACTTTCACATATATATGACTTGTAAAACACTTTTCCGAATTTTTGCGCCTAGGTAAACTAACGCATCTAAGAAGTTAAACTAAATGATATTGAACTGGTAAAGCTGTCTGCAATTCTAAGCTTATGTGAAACTCTTGCAATCCACTGAAATTGAGGAACTTTCACATATATATGAATGTAAAACACTTTTCCGAGCTTTTTAGCCTAGGTTAAACTAACACATCTAAAAAGTTAAACTAAATGATATTAAACTGGTAAAGCTATCTGCAATCCTAATTGTAAACTTATGTGAAACTCTTGCAATACAATAAAATTGAAAAACTTTCACATATATATGACATGTAAAACACTTTTTTTGAGCTTTTGCGCCTAGGTTACACTAACGCATCTCAGAAGTTAAACTCAATGATATAGAAGTGCTAACGCTATCTGGAATCCTAATTCTAAACTTATGTGAAACTTTTAGAATACACTGAAATTGAACAACTTTCACATATATGACTTGTAAAACGCTTTTCCTAGCATTTGCGCCTAGGTTAAACTAACGCATCTAAGAAGTTAAACTAAATGATATTGAACTGGTAAAGCTGTCTGCAATTAATTCTAAACTTATGTGAAACTCTTGCAATCCACTGAAATTGAACAACTTTCACATATATATATATGACATGTAAAAAACTATTCCGAGCTTTGACGCATAGGTTAAAATAACACATCTAAGAAGTAAAACTCAATGATATTTTAGGGCTAATACTATCTGCAATCCATATTCTAAACTTATGTGAAACTCTTCCCATACACTGAAATTGAACAACTTTCACATATATATGACATGTAAAACACTTTTCCGAGCTTTTTAGCCTAGGTTAAACTAACACATCTAAAAAGTTAAACTAAATGATATTGAACTGGTAAAGCTCTCTGCAATCCTAATTCTAAACTTATGTGAAACTCTTGCAATACAATAAAATTGAAAAACTTTCACATACATGACATGTAAAACACTTTTCCGAGCTTTTGAGCCCAGGTTAATCTAACACATCTAAGAAGATAAACTAAATGATATTGAACTGGTAAAGCTATCTGCAATCCTAATTCTAAACTTATGTGAAACTCTTGCAATACACTGAAATTGAACTACTTTCACATATATATGACAGGTAAAACACTTTTCCGAACTTTTGAGCCTAGGTTAAACTAACGCATCTGAGAAGTTAAACTAAGTGATATAGAATGCTAATGCTTTCTACAATCCTAATTCTAAACTTATGTGAATCTCTTCATGCACTGAAATTGAACAACGTTCACATATATATGACGTGTAAAACACTTTTTCGAGCTTTTGCGCCTAGGTTATACTAACGCATTTAAGAAGTTAAACTAAATGGTATAGAAGTGCTAACGCTCTCTGCAATCCATATTTTAAACTTAAGTGAAACTCTTCCCATACATTGAAATTGAAAAACATTCCCATATATATGACATGTAAAACACTTTTCCGAATTTTTGCGTCTAGGTTAAACTAATGCATCTTAGAAGTTAAACTAAATGATATTGAACTGGTAAAGCTATCTGCAATCCTAATTGTAAATTTATGTGAAACTCTTGCAATTCACTGAAATTGAACAACTTTCACATATATATGACATGTAAAACACTTTTCCAAGCTTTTGAGCCTAGGTTACACTAACGCATCTAAGAAGTTAAACTCAATGATATAGAAGTGCTAACGCTATCTGGAATCCTAATTCTAAACTTAAGTGAAACTTTTGCAATACACTGAAATTGAACAACTTTCACATATATATGACTTGTAAAACACTTTTCCTAGCATTTGCGCCTAAGTTAAACTAATGCATCTAAAAAGTTAAACTAAATGATTTTGAACTGGTAAAACTATCTGCAATCCTAATTCTCAACTTATGTGAAACTCTTCCCATACACTGAAATTGAACAACTTTCACATATATATGACATGTAAAACACTTTTCAGAGCTTTTGCTTTTAGGTTACACTAACGCATCTAAGAAGTTAAACTCAATGATATAGAAGTGCTAACGCTATCTGCAATCCATATTCTAAACTTATGTGAAATTCTTGCAATCCACTGAAATTGAACAACTTTCACATATAAATGACATAAAAAACACTTTTCCGAGCTTTGGTGCCTAGGTTATACTAACACATCTAAGAAGTTAAACTCAATGATATAGACGTGCTAACGCTATCTGGGATCCTAATTCTAAACTTATGTGAAACTTTTGCAATATACTGAAATTGAACAACTTTCACATATATATGACTTGTAAAACACTTTTCCGAATTTTTGCGCCTAGGTAAACTAACGCATCTAAGAAGTTAAACTAAATGATATTGAACTGTTAAAGCTGTCTGCAATTAATTCTAAGCTTATGTGAAACTCTTGCAATCCACTGAAATTGAAGAACTTTCACATATATATGAATGTAAAACACTTTTCCGAGCTTTTTAGCCTAGGTTAAACTAACACATCTAAAAAGTTAAACTAAATGATATTGAACTGGTAAAGCTATCTGCAATCCTAATTGTAAACTTATGTGAAACTCTTGCAATACAATAAAATTGAAAAACTTTCACATATATATGACATGTAAAACACTTTTTTTGAGCTTTTGCGCCTAGGTTACACTAACGCATCTCAGAAGTTAAACTCAATGATATAGAAGTGCTAACGCTATCTGAAATCCGAATTCTGAACTTATGAGAAAATCTTCCCATACACTGAAATTGAACAACTTTCACATATATATGACATGTAAAACAATTTTCCGAGCTTTTGCGCCTAGGTTAAACGAACGCATCTAAGAAGTTAAACTCAATGATATAGAAGTGCTAACGCTATCTGGAATCCTATTTCTAAACTTATGTGAAACTTTTGCAATACACTGAAATTGAACAACTTTCACATATATATGACATGTAAAACACTTTTCCGAGGTTTGGTGCCTAGGTTATACTAACACATCTAAGAAGTTAACCTCAATGATATAGAAGTGCTAACGCTATCTGAAATCCTAATTCTAAACTTATGTGAAACTCTTCCCATACACTGAAATTGAACAACTTTCACATATATATGACATGTAAAACACTTTTCAGAGCTTTTGCTTTTAGGTTACACTAACGCATCTAAGAAGTTAAACTCAATGATATAGAAGTGCTAACGCTATCTGCAATCCATATTCTAAACTTATGTGAAATTCTTGCAATACACTGAAATTGAACAACTTTCACATATATATGACATAAAAAACACTTTTCCGAGCTTTGGTGCCTAGGTTACACTAACACATCTAAGAAGTTAAACTCAATGATATAGAAGTGCTAACGCTATCTGGGATCCTAATTCTAAACTTATGTGAAACTTTTGCAATATACTGAAATTGAACAACTTTCACATATATATGACTTGTAAAACACTTTTCCGAATTTTTGCGCCTAGGTAAACTAACGCATCTAAGAAGTTAAACTAAATGATATTGAACTGGTAAAGCTGTCTGCAATTCTAAGCTTATGTGAAACTCTTGCAATCCACTGAAATTGAGGAACTTTCACATATATATGAATGTAAAACACTTTTCCGAGCTTTTTAGCCTAGGTTAAACTAACACATCTAAAAAGTTAAACTAAATGATATTAAACTGGTAAAGCTATCTGCAATCCTAATTGTAAACTTATGTGAAACTCTTGCAATACAATAAAATTGAAAAACTTTCACATATATATGACATGTAAAACACTTTTTTTGAGCTTTTGCGCCTAGGTTACACTAACGCATCTCAGAAGTTAAACTCAATGATATAGAAGTGCTAACGCTATCTGGAATCCTAATTCTAAACTTATGTGAAACTTTTAGAATACACTGAAATTGAACAACTTTCACATATATGACTTGTAAAACGCTTTTCCTAGCATTTGCGCCTAGGTTAAACTAACGCATCTAAGAAGTTAAACTAAATGATATTGAACTGGTAAAGCTGTCTGCAATTAATTCTAAACTTATGTGAAACTCTTGCAATCCACTGAAATTGAACAACTTTCACATATATATATGACATGTAAAAAACTATTCCGAGCTTTGACGCATAGGTTAAAATAACACATCTAAGAAGTAAAACTCAATGATATTTTAGGGCTAATACTATCTGCAATCCATATTCTAAACTTATGTGAAACTCTTCCCATACACTGAAATTGAACAACTTTCACATATATATGACATGTAAAACACTTTTCCGAGCTTTTTAGCCTAGGTTAAACTAACACATCTAAAAAGTTAAACTAAATGATATTGAACTGGTAAAGCTCTCTGCAATCCTAATTCTAAACTTATGTGAAACTCTTGCAATACAATAAAATTGAAAAACTTTCACATACATATGACATGTAAAACACTTTTCCGAGCTTTTGAGCCCAGGTTAATCTAACACATCTAAGAAGTTAAACTAAATGATATTGAACTGGTAAAGCTATCTGCAATCCTAATTCTAAACTTATGTGAAACTATTGTAATACCCTGAAATTGAACAACGTTCACAAAAATATGACATGAAAACACTTTTCCGAGCTTTTGCGCCTAGGTTACACTAAAGCATCTTAGAAGTTAAACTAAATGGTATTAAACTGGTAAAGCTATATGCAATCCTAATTCTAAACTTATGTGAAACTCTTGCAATACACTGAAATTGAACTACTTTCACATATATATGACAGGTAAAACACTTTTCCGAACTTTTGAGCCTAGGTTAAACTAACGCATCTGAGAAGTTAAACTAAGTGATATAGAATGCTAATGCTTTCTACAATCCTAATTCTAAACTTATGTGAATCTCTTCATGCACTGAAATTGAACAACGTTCACATATATATGACGTGTAAAACACTTTTTCGAGCTTTTGCGCCTAGGTTATACTAACGCATTTAAGAAGTTAAACTAAATGGTATAGAAGTGCTAACGCTCTCTGCAATCCATATTTTAAACTTAAGTGAAACTCTTCCCATACATTGAAATTGAAAAACATTCCCATATATATGACATGTAAAACACTTTTCCGAATTTTTGCGTCTAGGTTAAACTAATGCATCTTAGAAGTTAAACTAAATGATATTGAACTGGTAAAGCTATCTGCAATCCTAATTGTAAATTTATGTGAAACTCTTGCAATTCACTGAAATTGAACAACTTTCACATATATATGACATGTAAAACACTTTTCCAAGCTTTTGAGCCTAGGTTACACTAACGCATCTAAGAAGTTAAACTCAATGATATAGAAGTGCTAACGCTATCTGGAATCCTAATTCTAAACTTAAGTGAAACTTTTGCAATACACTGAAATTGAACAACTTTCACATATATATGACTTGTAAAACACTTTTCCTAGCATTTGCGCCTAAGTTAAACTAATGCATCTAAAAAGTTAAACTAAATGATTTTGAACTGGTAAAACTATCTGCAATCCTAATTCTCAACTTATGTGAAACTCTTCCCATACACTGAAATTGAACAACTTTCACATATATATGACATGTAAAACACTTTTCAGAGCTTTTGCTTTTAGGTTACACTAACGCATCTAAGAAGTTAAACTCAATGATATAGAAGTGCTAACGCTATCTGCAATCCATATTCTAAACTTATGTGAAATTCTTGCAATCCACTGAAATTGAACAACTTTCACATATATATGACATAAAAAACACTTTTCCGAGCTTTGGTGCCTAGGTTATACTAACACATCTAAGAAGTTAAACTCAATGATATAGACGTGCTAACGCTATCTGGGATCCTAATTCTAAACTTATGTGAAACTTTTGCAATATACTGAAATTGAACAACTTTCACATATATATGACTTGTAAAACACTTTTCCGAATTTTTGCGCCTAGGTAAACTAACGCATCTAAGAAGTTAAACTAAATGATATTGAACTGTTAAAGCTGTCTGCAATTAATTCTAAGCTTATGTGAAACTCTTGCAATCCACTGAAATTGAAGAACTTTCACATATATATGAATGTAAAACACTTTTCCGAGCTTTTTAGCCTAGGTTAAACTAACACATCTAAAAAGTTAAACTAAATGATATTGAACTGGTAAAGCTATCTGCAATCCTAATTGTAAACTTATGTGAAACTCTTGCAATACAATAAAATTGAAAAACTTTCACATATATATGACATGTAAAACACTTTTTTTGAGCTTTTGCGCCTAGGTTACACTAACGCATCTCAGAAGTTAAACTCAATGATATAGAAGTGCTAACGCTATCTGAAATCCGAATTCTGAACTTATGAGAAAATCTTCCCATACACTGAAATTGAACAACTTTCACATATATATGACATGTAAAACAATTTTCCGAGCTTTTGCGCCTAGGTTAAACGAACGCATCTAAGAAGTTAAACTCAATGATATAGAAGTGCTAACGCTATCTGGAATCCTATTTCTAAACTTATGTGAAACTTTTGCAATACACTGAAATTGAACAACTTTCACATATATATGACATGTAAAACACTTTTCCGAGGTTTGGTGCCTAGGTTATACTAACACATCTAAGAAGTTAACCTCAATGATATAGAAGTGCTAACGCTATCTGAAATCCTAATTCTAAACTTATGTGAAACTCTTCCCATACACTGAAATTGAACAACTTTCACATATATATGACATGTAAAACACTTTTCAGAGCTTTTGCTTTTAGGTTACACTAACGCATCTAAGAAGTTAAACTCAATGATATAGAAGTGCTAACGCTATCTGCAATCCATATTCTAAACTTATGTGAAATTCTTGCAATACACTGAAATTGAACAACTTTCACATATATATGACATAAAAAACACTTTTCCGAGCTTTGGTGCCTAGGTTACACTAACACATCTAAGAAGTTAAACTCAATGATATAGAAGTGCTAACGCTATCTGGGATCCTAATTCTAAACTTATGTGAAACTTTTGCAATATACTGAAATTGAACAACTTTCACATATATATGACTTGTAAAACACTTTTCCGAATTTTTGCGCCTAGGTAAACTAACGCATCTAAGAAGTTAAACTAAATGATATTGAACTGGTAAAGCTGTCTGCAATTCTAAGCTTATGTGAAACTCTTGCAATCCACTGAAATTGAGGAACTTTCACATATATATGAATGTAAAACACTTTTCCGAGCTTTTTAGCCTAGGTTAAACTAACACATCTAAAAAGTTAAACTAAATGATATTAAACTGGTAAAGCTATCTGCAATCCTAATTGTAAACTTATGTGAAACTCTTGCAATACAATAAAATTGAAAAACTTTCACATATATATGACATGTAAAACACTTTTTTTGAGCTTTTGCGCCTAGGTTACACTAACGCATCTCAGAAGTTAAACTCAATGATATAGAAGTGCTAACGCTATCTGGAATCCTAATTCTAAACTTATGTGAAACTTTTAGAATACACTGAAATTGAACAACTTTCACATATATGACTTGTAAAACGCTTTTCCTAGCATTTGCGCCTAGGTTAAACTAACGCATCTAAGAAGTTAAACTAAATGATATTGAACTGGTAAAGCTGTCTGCAATTAATTCTAAACTTATGTGAAACTCTTGCAATCCACTGAAATTGAACAACTTTCACATATATATATATGACATGTAAAAAACTATTCCGAGCTTTGACGCATAGGTTAAAATAACACATCTAAGAAGTAAAACTCAATGATATTTTAGGGCTAATACTATCTGCAATCCATATTCTAAACTTATGTGAAACTCTTCCCATACACTGAAATTGAACAACTTTCACATATATATGACATGTAAAACACTTTTCCGAGCTTTTTAGCCTAGGTTAAACTAACACATCTAAAAAGTTAAACTAAATGATATTGAACTGGTAAAGCTCTCTGCAATCCTAATTCTAAACTTATGTGAAACTCTTGCAATACAATAAAATTGAAAAACTTTCACATACATATGACATGTAAAACACTTTTCCGAGCTTTTGAGCCCAGGTTAATCTAACACATCTAAGAAGTTAAACTAAATGATATTGAACTGGTAAAGCTATCTGCAATCCTAATTCTAAACTTATGTGAAACTCTTGCAATACACTGAAATTGAACAACGTTCACAAAAATATGACATGAAAACACTTTTCCGAGCTTTTGCGCCTAGGTTACACTAAAGCATCTTAGAAGTTAAACTAAATGGTATTAAACTGGTAAAGCTATATGCAATCCTAATTCTAAACTTATGTGAAACTCTTGCAATACACTGAAATTGAACTACTTTCACATATATATGACAGGTAAAACACTTTTCCGAACTTTTGAGCCTAGGTTAAACTAACGCATCTGAGAAGTTAAACTAAGTGATATAGAATGCTAATGCTTTCTACAATCCTAATTCTAAACTTATGTGAATCTCTTCATGCACTGAAATTGAACAACGTTCACATATATATGACGTGTAAAACACTTTTTCGAGCTTTTGCGCCTAGGTTATACTAACGCATTTAAGAAGTTAAACTAAATGGTATAGAAGTGCTAACGCTCTCTGCAATCCATATTTTAAACTTAAGTGAAACTCTTCCCATACATTGAAATTGAAAAACATTCCCATATATATGACATGTAAAACACTTTTCCGAATTTTTGCGTCTAGGTTAAACTAATGCATCTTAGAAGTTAAACTAAATGATATTGAACTGGTAAAGCTATCTGCAATCCTAATTGTAAATTTATGTGAAACTCTTGCAATTCACTGAAATTGAACAACTTTCACATATATATGACATGTAAAACACTTTTCCAAGCTTTTGAGCCTAGGTTACACTAACGCATCTAAGAAGTTAAACTCAATGATATAGAAGTGCTAACGCTATCTGGAATCCTAATTCTAAACTTAAGTGAAACTTTTGCAATACACTGAAATTGAACAACTTTCACATATATATGACTTGTAAAACACTTTTCCTAGCATTTGCGCCTAAGTTAAACTAATGCATCTAAAAAGTTAAACTAAATGATTTTGAACTGGTAAAACTATCTGCAATCCTAATTCTCAACTTATGTGAAACTCTTCCCATACACTGAAATTGAACAACTTTCACATATATATGACATGTAAAACACTTTTCAGAGCTTTTGCTTTTAGGTTACACTAACGCATCTAAGAAGTTAAACTCAATGATATAGAAGTGCTAACGCTATCTGCAATCCATATTCTAAACTTATGTGAAATTCTTGCAATCCACTGAAATTGAACAACTTTCACATATATATGACATAAAAAACACTTTTCCGAGCTTTGGTGCCTAGGTTATACTAACACATCTAAGAAGTTAAACTCAATGATATAGACGTGCTAACGCTATCTGGGATCCTAATTCTAAACTTATGTGAAACTTTTGCAATATACTGAAATTGAACAACTTTCACATATATATGACTTGTAAAACACTTTTCCGAATTTTTGCGCCTAGGTAAACTAACGCATCTAAGAAGTTAAACTAAATGATATTGAACTGTTAAAGCTGTCTGCAATTAATTCTAAGCTTATGTGAAACTCTTGCAATCCACTGAAATTGAAGAACTTTCACATATATATGAATGTAAAACACTTTTCCGAGCTTTTTAGCCTAGGTTAAACTAACACATCTAAAAAGTTAAACTAAATGATATTGAACTGGTAAAGCTATCTGCAATCCTAATTGTAAACTTATGTGAAACTCTTGCAATACAATAAAATTGAAAAACTTTCACATATATATGACATGTAAAACACTTTTTTTGAGCTTTTGCGCCTAGGTTACACTAACGCATCTCAGAAGTTAAACTCAATGATATAGAAGTGCTAACGCTATCTGAAATCCGAATTCTGAACTTATGAGAAAATCTTCCCATACACTGAAATTGAACAACTTTCACATATATATGACATGTAAAACAATTTTCCGAGCTTTTGCGCCTAGGTTAAACGAACGCATCTAAGAAGTTAAACTCAATGATATAGAAGTGCTAACGCTATCTGGAATCCTATTTCTAAACTTATGTGAAACTTTTGCAATACACTGAAATTGAACAACTTTCACATATATATGACATGTAAAACACTTTTTTTGAGCTTTTGCGCCTAGGTTACACTAACGCATCTCAGAAGTTAAACTCAATGATATAGAAGTGCTAACGCTATCTGGAATCCTAATTCTAAACTTATGTGAAACTTTTAGAATACACTGAAATTGAACAACTTTCACATATATGACTTGTAAAACGCTTTTCCTAGCATTTGCGCCTAGGTTAAACTAACGCATCTAAGAAGTTAAACTAAATGATATTGAACTGGTAAAGCTGTCTGCAATTAATTCTAAACTTATGTGAAACTCTTGCAATCCACTGAAATTGAACAACTTTCACATATATATATGACATGTAAAAAACTATTCCGAGCTTTGACGCATAGGTTAAAATAACACATCTAAGAAGTAAAACTCAATGATATTTTAGGGCTAATACTATCTGCAATCCATATTCTAAACTTATGTGAAACTCTTCCCATACACTGAAATTGAACAACTTTCACATATATATGACATGTAAAACACTTTTCCGAGCTTTTTAGCCTAGGTTAAACTAACACATCTAAAAAGTTAAACTAAATGATATTGAACTGGTAAAGCTCTCTGCAATCCTAATTCTAAACTTATGTGAAACTCTTGCAATACAATAAAATTGAAAAACTTTCACATACATATGACATGTAAAACACTTTTCCGAGCTTTTGAGCCCAGGTTAATCTAACACATCTAAGAAGTTAAACTAAATGATATTGAACTGGTAAAGCTATCTGCAATCCTAATTCTAAACTTATGTGAAACTATTGTAATACCCTGAAATTGAACAACGTTCACAAAAATATGACATGAAAACACTTTTCCGAGCTTTTGCGCCTAGGTTACACTAAAGCATCTTAGAAGTTAAACTAAATGGTATTAAACTGGTAAAGCTATATGCAATCCTAATTCTAAACTTATGTGAAACTCTTGCAATACACTGAAATTGAACTACTTTCACATATATATGACAGGTAAAACACTTTTCCGAACTTTTGAGCCTAGGTTAAACTAACGCATCTGAGAAGTTAAACTAAGTGATATAGAATGCTAATGCTTTCTACAATCCTAATTCTAAACTTATGTGAATCTCTTCATGCACTGAAATTGAACAACGTTCACATATATATGACGTGTAAAACACTTTTTCGAGCTTTTGCGCCTAGGTTATACTAACGCATTTAAGAAGTTAAACTAAATGGTATAGAAGTGCTAACGCTCTCTGCAATCCATATTTTAAACTTAAGTGAAACTCTTCCCATACATTGAAATTGAAAAACATTCCCATATATATGACATGTAAAACACTTTTCCGAATTTTTGCGTCTAGGTTAAACTAATGCATCTTAGAAGTTAAACTAAATGATATTGAACTGGTAAAGCTATCTGCAATCCTAATTGTAAATTTATGTGAAACTCTTGCAATTCACTGAAATTGAACAACTTTCACATATATATGACATGTAAAACACTTTTCCAAGCTTTTGAGCCTAGGTTACACTAACGCATCTAAGAAGTTAAACTCAATGATATAGAAGTGCTAACGCTATCTGGAATCCTAATTCTAAACTTAAGTGAAACTTTTGCAATACACTGAAATTGAACAACTTTCACATATATATGACTTGTAAAACACTTTTCCTAGCATTTGCGCCTAAGTTAAACTAATGCATCTAAAAAGTTAAACTAAATGATTTTGAACTGGTAAAACTATCTGCAATCCTAATTCTCAACTTATGTGAAACTCTTCCCATACACTGAAATTGAACAACTTTCACATATATATGACATGTAAAACACTTTTCAGAGCTTTTGCTTTTAGGTTACACTAACGCATCTAAGAAGTTAAACTCAATGATATAGAAGTGCTAACGCTATCTGCAATCCATATTCTAAACTTATGTGAAATTCTTGCAATCCACTGAAATTGAACAACTTTCACATATATATGACATAAAAAACACTTTTCCGAGCTTTGGTGCCTAGGTTATACTAACACATCTAAGAAGTTAAACTCAATGATATAGACGTGCTAACGCTATCTGGGATCCTAATTCTAAACTTATGTGAAACTTTTGCAATATACTGAAATTGAACAACTTTCACATATATATGACTTGTAAAACACTTTTCCGAATTTTTGCGCCTAGGTAAACTAACGCATCTAAGAAGTTAAACTAAATGATATTGAACTGTTAAAGCTGTCTGCAATTAATTCTAAGCTTATGTGAAACTCTTGCAATCCACTGAAATTGAAGAACTTTCACATATATATGAATGTAAAACACTTTTCCGAGCTTTTTAGCCTAGGTTAAACTAACACATCTAAAAAGTTAAACTAAATGATATTGAACTGGTAAAGCTATCTGCAATCCTAATTGTAAACTTATGTGAAACTCTTGCAATACAATAAAATTGAAAAACTTTCACATATATATGACATGTAAAACACTTTTTTTGAGCTTTTGCGCCTAGGTTACACTAACGCATCTCAGAAGTTAAACTCAATGATATAGAAGTGCTAACGCTATCTGAAATCCGAATTCTGAACTTATGAGAAAATCTTCCCATACACTGAAATTGAACAACTTTCACATATATATGACATGTAAAACAATTTTCCGAGCTTTTGCGCCTAGGTTAAACGAACGCATCTAAGAAGTTAAACTCAATGATATAGAAGTGCTAACGCTATCTGGAATCCTATTTCTAAACTTATGTGAAACTTTTGCAATACACTGAAATTGAACAACTTTCACATATATATGACATGTAAAACACTTTTCCGAGGTTTGGTGCCTAGGTTATACTAACACATCTAAGAAGTTAACCTCAATGATATAGAAGTGCTAACGCTATCTGAAATCCTAATTCTAAACTTATGTGAAACTCTTCCCATACACTGAAATTGAACAACTTTCACATATATATGACATGTAAAACACTTTTCAGAGCTTTTGCTTTTAGGTTACACTAACGCATCTAAGAAGTTAAACTCAATGATATAGAAGTGCTAACGCTATCTGCAATCCATATTCTAAACTTATGTGAAATTCTTGCAATACACTGAAATTGAACAACTTTCACATATATATGACATAAAAAACACTTTTCCGAGCTTTGGTGCCTAGGTTACACTAACACATCTAAGAAGTTAAACTCAATGATATAGAAGTGCTAACGCTATCTGGGATCCTAATTCTAAACTTATGTGAAACTTTTGCAATATACTGAAATTGAACAACTTTCACATATATATGACTTGTAAAACACTTTTCCGAATTTTTGCGCCTAGGTAAACTAACGCATCTAAGAAGTTAAACTAAATGATATTGAACTGGTAAAGCTGTCTGCAATTCTAAGCTTATGTGAAACTCTTGCAATCCACTGAAAT
Organism: Muscardinus avellanarius; assembly: GCF_963383645.1. Lineage (NCBI taxonomy): Eukaryota > Metazoa > Chordata > Mammalia > Rodentia > Gliridae > Muscardinus > Muscardinus avellanarius. The sequence goes on along the minus strand of NC_137804.1, from coordinate 32,363,207 downwards.
TGAGGAACTTTCACATATATATGAATGTAAAACACTTTTCCGAGCTTTTTAGCCTAGGTTAAACTAACACATCTAAAAAGTTAAACTAAATGATATTAAACTGGTAAAGCTATCTGCAATCCTAATTGTAAACTTATGTGAAACTCTTGCAATACAATAAAATTGAAAAACTTTCACATATATATGACATGTAAAACACTTTTTTTGAGCTTTTGCGCCTAGGTTACACTAACGCATCTCAGAAGTTAAACTCAATGATATAGAAGTGCTAACGCTATCTGGAATCCTAATTCTAAACTTATGTGAAACTTTTAGAATACACTGAAATTGAACAACTTTCACATATATGACTTGTAAAACGCTTTTCCTAGCATTTGCGCCTAGGTTAAACTAACGCATCTAAGAAGTTAAACTAAATGATATTGAACTGGTAAAGCTGTCTGCAATTAATTCTAAACTTATGTGAAACTCTTGCAATCCACTGAAATTGAACAACTTTCACATATATATATATGACATGTAAAAAACTATTCCGAGCTTTGACGCATAGGTTAAAATAACACATCTAAGAAGTAAAACTCAATGATATTTTAGGGCTAATACTATCTGCAATCCATATTCTAAACTTATGTGAAACTCTTCCCATACACTGAAATTGAACAACTTTCACATATATATGACATGTAAAACACTTTTCCGAGCTTTTTAGCCTAGGTTAAACTAACACATCTAAAAAGTTAAACTAAATGATATTGAACTGGTAAAGCTCTCTGCAATCCTAATTCTAAACTTATGTGAAACTCTTGCAATACAATAAAATTGAAAAACTTTCACATACATGACATGTAAAACACTTTTCCGAGCTTTTGAGCCCAGGTTAATCTAACACATCTAAGAAGATAAACTAAATGATATTGAACTGGTAAAGCTATCTGCAATCCTAATTCTAAACTTATGTGAAACTCTTGCAATACACTGAAATTGAACTACTTTCACATATATATGACAGGTAAAACACTTTTCCGAACTTTTGAGCCTAGGTTAAACTAACGCATCTGAGAAGTTAAACTAAGTGATATAGAATGCTAATGCTTTCTACAATCCTAATTCTAAACTTATGTGAATCTCTTCATGCACTGAAATTGAACAACGTTCACATATATATGACGTGTAAAACACTTTTTCGAGCTTTTGCGCCTAGGTTATACTAACGCATTTAAGAAGTTAAACTAAATGGTATAGAAGTGCTAACGCTCTCTGCAATCCATATTTTAAACTTAAGTGAAACTCTTCCCATACATTGAAATTGAAAAACATTCCCATATATATGACATGTAAAACACTTTTCCGAATTTTTGCGTCTAGGTTAAACTAATGCATCTTAGAAGTTAAACTAAATGATATTGAACTGGTAAAGCTATCTGCAATCCTAATTGTAAATTTATGTGAAACTCTTGCAATTCACTGAAATTGAACAACTTTCACATATATATGACATGTAAAACACTTTTCCAAGCTTTTGAGCCTAGGTTACACTAACGCATCTAAGAAGTTAAACTCAATGATATAGAAGTGCTAACGCTATCTGGAATCCTAATTCTAAACTTAAGTGAAACTTTTGCAATACACTGAAATTGAACAACTTTCACATATATATGACTTGTAAAACACTTTTCCTAGCATTTGCGCCTAAGTTAAACTAATGCATCTAAAAAGTTAAACTAAATGATTTTGAACTGGTAAAACTATCTGCAATCCTAATTCTCAACTTATGTGAAACTCTTCCCATACACTGAAATTGAACAACTTTCACATATATATGACATGTAAAACACTTTTCAGAGCTTTTGCTTTTAGGTTACACTAACGCATCTAAGAAGTTAAACTCAATGATATAGAAGTGCTAACGCTATCTGCAATCCATATTCTAAACTTATGTGAAATTCTTGCAATCCACTGAAATTGAACAACTTTCACATATAAATGACATAAAAAACACTTTTCCGAGCTTTGGTGCCTAGGTTATACTAACACATCTAAGAAGTTAAACTCAATGATATAGACGTGCTAACGCTATCTGGGATCCTAATTCTAAACTTATGTGAAACTTTTGCAATATACTGAAATTGAACAACTTTCACATATATATGACTTGTAAAACACTTTTCCGAATTTTTGCGCCTAGGTAAACTAACGCATCTAAGAAGTTAAACTAAATGATATTGAACTGTTAAAGCTGTCTGCAATTAATTCTAAGCTTATGTGAAACTCTTGCAATCCACTGAAATTGAAGAACTTTCACATATATATGAATGTAAAACACTTTTCCGAGCTTTTTAGCCTAGGTTAAACTAACACATCTAAAAAGTTAAACTAAATGATATTGAACTGGTAAAGCTATCTGCAATCCTAATTGTAAACTTATGTGAAACTCTTGCAATACAATAAAATTGAAAAACTTTCACATATATATGACATGTAAAACACTTTTTTTGAGCTTTTGCGCCTAGGTTACACTAACGCATCTCAGAAGTTAAACTCAATGATATAGAAGTGCTAACGCTATCTGAAATCCGAATTCTGAACTTATGAGAAAATCTTCCCATACACTGAAATTGAACAACTTTCACATATATATGACATGTAAAACAATTTTCCGAGCTTTTGCGCCTAGGTTAAACGAACGCATCTAAGAAGTTAAACTCAATGATATAGAAGTGCTAACGCTATCTGGAATCCTATTTCTAAACTTATGTGAAACTTTTGCAATACACTGAAATTGAACAACTTTCACATATATATGACATGTAAAACACTTTTCCGAGGTTTGGTGCCTAGGTTATACTAACACATCTAAGAAGTTAACCTCAATGATATAGAAGTGCTAACGCTATCTGAAATCCTAATTCTAAACTTATGTGAAACTCTTCCCATACACTGAAATTGAACAACTTTCACATATATATGACATGTAAAACACTTTTCAGAGCTTTTGCTTTTAGGTTACACTAACGCATCTAAGAAGTTAAACTCAATGATATAGAAGTGCTAACGCTATCTGCAATCCATATTCTAAACTTATGTGAAATTCTTGCAATACACTGAAATTGAACAACTTTCACATATATATGACATAAAAAACACTTTTCCGAGCTTTGGTGCCTAGGTTACACTAACACATCTAAGAAGTTAAACTCAATGATATAGAAGTGCTAACGCTATCTGGGATCCTAATTCTAAACTTATGTGAAACTTTTGCAATATACTGAAATTGAACAACTTTCACATATATATGACTTGTAAAACACTTTTCCGAATTTTTGCGCCTAGGTAAACTAACGCATCTAAGAAGTTAAACTAAATGATATTGAACTGGTAAAGCTGTCTGCAATTCTAAGCTTATGTGAAACTCTTGCAATCCACTGAAATTGAGGAACTTTCACATATATATGAATGTAAAACACTTTTCCGAGCTTTTTAGCCTAGGTTAAACTAACACATCTAAAAAGTTAAACTAAATGATATTAAACTGGTAAAGCTATCTGCAATCCTAATTGTAAACTTATGTGAAACTCTTGCAATACAATAAAATTGAAAAACTTTCACATATATATGACATGTAAAACACTTTTTTTGAGCTTTTGCGCCTAGGTTACACTAACGCATCTCAGAAGTTAAACTCAATGATATAGAAGTGCTAACGCTATCTGGAATCCTAATTCTAAACTTATGTGAAACTTTTAGAATACACTGAAATTGAACAACTTTCACATATATGACTTGTAAAACGCTTTTCCTAGCATTTGCGCCTAGGTTAAACTAACGCATCTAAGAAGTTAAACTAAATGATATTGAACTGGTAAAGCTGTCTGCAATTAATTCTAAACTTATGTGAAACTCTTGCAATCCACTGAAATTGAACAACTTTCACATATATATATGACATGTAAAAAACTATTCCGAGCTTTGACGCATAGGTTAAAATAACACATCTAAGAAGTAAAACTCAATGATATTTTAGGGCTAATACTATCTGCAATCCATATTCTAAACTTATGTGAAACTCTTCCCATACACTGAAATTGAACAACTTTCACATATATATGACATGTAAAACACTTTTCCGAGCTTTTTAGCCTAGGTTAAACTAACACATCTAAAAAGTTAAACTAAATGATATTGAACTGGTAAAGCTCTCTGCAATCCTAATTCTAAACTTATGTGAAACTCTTGCAATACAATAAAATTGAAAAACTTTCACATACATATGACATGTAAAACACTTTTCCGAGCTTTTGAGCCCAGGTTAATCTAACACATCTAAGAAGTTAAACTAAATGATATTGAACTGGTAAAGCTATCTGCAATCCTAATTCTAAACTTATGTGAAACTATTGTAATACCCTGAAATTGAACAACGTTCACAAAAATATGACATGAAAACACTTTTCCGAGCTTTTGCGCCTAGGTTACACTAAAGCATCTTAGAAGTTAAACTAAATGGTATTAAACTGGTAAAGCTATATGCAATCCTAATTCTAAACTTATGTGAAACTCTTGCAATACACTGAAATTGAACTACTTTCACATATATATGACAGGTAAAACACTTTTCCGAACTTTTGAGCCTAGGTTAAACTAACGCATCTGAGAAGTTAAACTAAGTGATATAGAATGCTAATGCTTTCTACAATCCTAATTCTAAACTTATGTGAATCTCTTCATGCACTGAAATTGAACAACGTTCACATATATATGACGTGTAAAACACTTTTTCGAGCTTTTGCGCCTAGGTTATACTAACGCATTTAAGAAGTTAAACTAAATGGTATAGAAGTGCTAACGCTCTCTGCAATCCATATTTTAAACTTAAGTGAAACTCTTCCCATACATTGAAATTGAAAAACATTCCCATATATATGACATGTAAAACACTTTTCCGAATTTTTGCGTCTAGGTTAAACTAATGCATCTTAGAAGTTAAACTAAATGATATTGAACTGGTAAAGCTATCTGCAATCCTAATTGTAAATTTATGTGAAACTCTTGCAATTCACTGAAATTGAACAACTTTCACATATATATGACATGTAAAACACTTTTCCAAGCTTTTGAGCCTAGGTTACACTAACGCATCTAAGAAGTTAAACTCAATGATATAGAAGTGCTAACGCTATCTGGAATCCTAATTCTAAACTTAAGTGAAACTTTTGCAATACACTGAAATTGAACAACTTTCACATATATATGACTTGTAAAACACTTTTCCTAGCATTTGCGCCTAAGTTAAACTAATGCATCTAAAAAGTTAAACTAAATGATTTTGAACTGGTAAAACTATCTGCAATCCTAATTCTCAACTTATGTGAAACTCTTCCCATACACTGAAATTGAACAACTTTCACATATATATGACATGTAAAACACTTTTCAGAGCTTTTGCTTTTAGGTTACACTAACGCATCTAAGAAGTTAAACTCAATGATATAGAAGTGCTAACGCTATCTGCAATCCATATTCTAAACTTATGTGAAATTCTTGCAATCCACTGAAATTGAACAACTTTCACATATATATGACATAAAAAACACTTTTCCGAGCTTTGGTGCCTAGGTTATACTAACACATCTAAGAAGTTAAACTCAATGATATAGACGTGCTAACGCTATCTGGGATCCTAATTCTAAACTTATGTGAAACTTTTGCAATATACTGAAATTGAACAACTTTCACATATATATGACTTGTAAAACACTTTTCCGAATTTTTGCGCCTAGGTAAACTAACGCATCTAAGAAGTTAAACTAAATGATATTGAACTGTTAAAGCTGTCTGCAATTAATTCTAAGCTTATGTGAAACTCTTGCAATCCACTGAAATTGAAGAACTTTCACATATATATGAATGTAAAACACTTTTCCGAGCTTTTTAGCCTAGGTTAAACTAACACATCTAAAAAGTTAAACTAAATGATATTGAACTGGTAAAGCTATCTGCAATCCTAATTGTAAACTTATGTGAAACTCTTGCAATACAATAAAATTGAAAAACTTTCACATATATATGACATGTAAAACACTTTTTTTGAGCTTTTGCGCCTAGGTTACACTAACGCATCTCAGAAGTTAAACTCAATGATATAGAAGTGCTAACGCTATCTGAAATCCGAATTCTGAACTTATGAGAAAATCTTCCCATACACTGAAATTGAACAACTTTCACATATATATGACATGTAAAACAATTTTCCGAGCTTTTGCGCCTAGGTTAAACGAACGCATCTAAGAAGTTAAACTCAATGATATAGAAGTGCTAACGCTATCTGGAATCCTATTTCTAAACTTATGTGAAACTTTTGCAATACACTGAAATTGAACAACTTTCACATATATATGACATGTAAAACACTTTTCCGAGGTTTGGTGCCTAGGTTATACTAACACATCTAAGAAGTTAACCTCAATGATATAGAAGTGCTAACGCTATCTGAAATCCTAATTCTAAACTTATGTGAAACTCTTCCCATACACTGAAATTGAACAACTTTCACATATATATGACATGTAAAACACTTTTCAGAGCTTTTGCTTTTAGGTTACACTAACGCATCTAAGAAGTTAAACTCAATGATATAGAAGTGCTAACGCTATCTGCAATCCATATTCTAAACTTATGTGAAATTCTTGCAATACACTGAAATTGAACAACTTTCACATATATATGACATAAAAAACACTTTTCCGAGCTTTGGTGCCTAGGTTACACTAACACATCTAAGAAGTTAAACTCAATGATATAGAAGTGCTAACGCTATCTGGGATCCTAATTCTAAACTTATGTGAAACTTTTGCAATATACTGAAATTGAACAACTTTCACATATATATGACTTGTAAAACACTTTTCCGAATTTTTGCGCCTAGGTAAACTAACGCATCTAAGAAGTTAAACTAAATGATATTGAACTGGTAAAGCTGTCTGCAATTCTAAGCTTATGTGAAACTCTTGCAATCCACTGAAATTGAGGAACTTTCACATATATATGAATGTAAAACACTTTTCCGAGCTTTTTAGCCTAGGTTAAACTAACACATCTAAAAAGTTAAACTAAATGATATTAAACTGGTAAAGCTATCTGCAATCCTAATTGTAAACTTATGTGAAACTCTTGCAATACAATAAAATTGAAAAACTTTCACATATATATGACATGTAAAACACTTTTTTTGAGCTTTTGCGCCTAGGTTACACTAACGCATCTCAGAAGTTAAACTCAATGATATAGAAGTGCTAACGCTATCTGGAATCCTAATTCTAAACTTATGTGAAACTTTTAGAATACACTGAAATTGAACAACTTTCACATATATGACTTGTAAAACGCTTTTCCTAGCATTTGCGCCTAGGTTAAACTAACGCATCTAAGAAGTTAAACTAAATGATATTGAACTGGTAAAGCTGTCTGCAATTAATTCTAAACTTATGTGAAACTCTTGCAATCCACTGAAATTGAACAACTTTCACATATATATATATGACATGTAAAAAACTATTCCGAGCTTTGACGCATAGGTTAAAATAACACATCTAAGAAGTAAAACTCAATGATATTTTAGGGCTAATACTATCTGCAATCCATATTCTAAACTTATGTGAAACTCTTCCCATACACTGAAATTGAACAACTTTCACATATATATGACATGTAAAACACTTTTCCGAGCTTTTTAGCCTAGGTTAAACTAACACATCTAAAAAGTTAAACTAAATGATATTGAACTGGTAAAGCTCTCTGCAATCCTAATTCTAAACTTATGTGAAACTCTTGCAATACAATAAAATTGAAAAACTTTCACATACATATGACATGTAAAACACTTTTCCGAGCTTTTGAGCCCAGGTTAATCTAACACATCTAAGAAGTTAAACTAAATGATATTGAACTGGTAAATCTATCTGCAATCCTAATTCTAAACTTATGTGAAACTCTTGCAATCCACTGAAATTGAACAACTTTCACATATATAAAACATGTAAAAAACTATTCCGAGCTTTGACGCATAGGTTAAAATAACACATCTAAGAAGTAAAACTCAATGATATTTTAGGGCTAATACTATCTGCAATCCATATTCTAAACTTATGTGAAACTCTTCCCATACACTGAAATTGAACAACTTTCACATATATATGACATGTAAAACACTTTTCCGAGCTTTTTAGCCTAGGTTAAACTAACACATCTAAAAAGTTAAACTAAATGATATTGAACTGGTAAAGCTCTCTGCAATCCTAATTCTAAACTTATGTGAAACTCTTGCAATACAATAAAATTGAAAAACTTTCACATACATATGACATGTAAAACACTTTTCCGAGCTTTTGAGCCCAGGTTAATCTAACACATCTAAGAAGTTAAACTAAATGATATTGAACTGGTAAAGCTATCTGCAATCCTAATTCTAAACTTATGTGAAACTATTGTAATACCCTGAAATTGAACAACGTTCACAAAAATATGACATGAAAACACTTTTCCGAGCTTTTGCGCCTAGGTTACACTAAAGCATCTTAGAAGTTAAACTAAATGGTATTAAACTGGTAAAGCTATATGCAATCCTAATTCTAAACTTATGTGAAACTCTTGCAATACACTGAAATTGAACTACTTTCACATATATATGACAGGTAAAACACTTTTCCGAACTTTTGAGCCTAGGTTAAACTAACGCATCTGAGAAGTTAAACTAAGTGATATAGAATGCTAATGCTTTCTACAATCCTAATTCTAAACTTATGTGAATCTCTTCATGCACTGAAATTGAACAACGTTCACATATATATGACGTGTAAAACACTTTTTCGAGCTTTTGCGCCTAGGTTATACTAACGCATTTAAGAAGTTAAACTAAATGGTATAGAAGTGCTAACGCTCTCTGCAATCCATATTTTAAACTTAAGTGAAACTCTTCCCATACATTGAAATTGAAAAACATTCCCATATATATGACATGTAAAACACTTTTCCGAATTTTTGCGTCTAGGTTAAACTAATGCATCTTAGAAGTTAAACTAAATGATATTGAACTGGTAAAGCTATCTGCAATCCTAATTGTAAATTTATGTGAAACTCTTGCAATTCACTGAAATTGAACAACTTTCACATATATATGACATGTAAAACACTTTTCCAAGCTTTTGAGCCTAGGTTACACTAACGCATCTAAGAAGTTAAACTCAATGATATAGAAGTGCTAACGCTATCTGGAATCCTAATTCTAAACTTAAGTGAAACTTTTGCAATACACTGAAATTGAACAACTTTCACATATATATGACTTGTAAAACACTTTTCCTAGCATTTGCGCCTAAGTTAAACTAATGCATCTAAAAAGTTAAACTAAATGATTTTGAACTGGTAAAACTATCTGCAATCCTAATTCTCAACTTATGTGAAACTCTTCCCATACACTGAAATTGAACAACTTTCACATATATATGACATGTAAAACACTTTTCAGAGCTTTTGCTTTTAGGTTACACTAACGCATCTAAGAAGTTAAACTCAATGATATAGAAGTGCTAACGCTATCTGCAATCCATATTCTAAACTTATGTGAAATTCTTGCAATCCACTGAAATTGAACAACTTTCACATATATATGACATAAAAAACACTTTTCCGAGCTTTGGTGCCTAGGTTATACTAACACATCTAAGAAGTTAAACTCAATGATATAGACGTGCTAACGCTATCTGGGATCCTAATTCTAAACTTATGTGAAACTTTTGCAATATACTGAAATTGAACAACTTTCACATATATATGACTTGTAAAACACTTTTCCGAATTTTTGCGCCTAGGTAAACTAACGCATCTAAGAAGTTAAACTAAATGATATTGAACTGTTAAAGCTGTCTGCAATTAATTCTAAGCTTATGTGAAACTCTTGCAATCCACTGAAATTGAAGAACTTTCACATATATATGAATGTAAAACACTTTTCCGAGCTTTTTAGCCTAGGTTAAACTAACACATCTAAAAAGTTAAACTAAATGATATTGAACTGGTAAAGCTATCTGCAATCCTAATTGTAAACTTATGTGAAACTCTTGCAATACAATAAAATTGAAAAACTTTCACATATATATGACATGTAAAACACTTTTTTTGAGCTTTTGCGCCTAGGTTACACTAACGCATCTCAGAAGTTAAACTCAATGATATAGAAGTGCTAACGCTATCTGAAATCCGAATTCTGAACTTATGAGAAAATCTTCCCATACACTGAAATTGAACAACTTTCACATATATATGACATGTAAAACAATTTTCCGAGCTTTTGCGCCTAGGTTAAACGAACGCATCTAAGAAGTTAAACTCAATGATATAGAAGTGCTAACGCTATCTGGAATCCTATTTCTAAACTTATGTGAAACTTTTGCAATACACTGAAATTGAACAACTTTCACATATATATGACATGTAAAACACTTTTCCGAGGTTTGGTGCCTAGGTTATACTAACACATCTAAGAAGTTAACCTCAATGATATAGAAGTGCTAACGCTATCTGAAATCCTAATTCTAAACTTATGTGAAACTCTTCCCATACACTGAAATTGAACAACTTTCACATATATATGACATGTAAAACACTTTTCAGAGCTTTTGCTTTTAGGTTACACTAACGCATCTAAGAAGTTAAACTCAATGATATAGAAGTGCTAACGCTATCTGCAATCCATATTCTAAACTTATGTGAAATTCTTGCAATACACTGAAATTGAACAACTTTCACATATATATGACATAAAAAACACTTTTCCGAGCTTTGGTGCCTAGGTTACACTAACACATCTAAGAAGTTAAACTCAATGATATAGAAGTGCTAACGCTATCTGGGATCCTAATTCTAAACTTATGTGAAACTTTTGCAATATACTGAAATTGAACAACTTTCACATATATATGACTTGTAAAACACTTTTCCGAATTTTTGCGCCTAGGTAAACTAACGCATCTAAGAAGTTAAACTAAATGATATTGAACTGGTAAAGCTGTCTGCAATTCTAAGCTTATGTGAAACTCTTGCAATCCACTGAAATTGAGGAACTTTCACATATATATGAATGTAAAACACTTTTCCGAGCTTTTTAGCCTAGGTTAAACTAACACATCTAAAAAGTTAAACTAAATGATATTAAACTGGTAAAGCTATCTGCAATCCTAATTGTAAACTTATGTGAAACTCTTGCAATACAATAAAATTGAAAAACTTTCACATATATATGACATGTAAAACACTTTTTTTGAGCTTTTGCGCCTAGGTTACACTAACGCATCTCAGAAGTTAAACTCAATGATATAGAAGTGCTAACGCTATCTGGAATCCTAATTCTAAACTTATGTGAAACTTTTAGAATACACTGAAATTGAACAACTTTCACATATATGACTTGTAAAACGCTTTTCCTAGCATTTGCGCCTAGGTTAAACTAACGCATCTAAGAAGTTAAACTAAATGATATTGAACTGGTAAAGCTGTCTGCAATTCTAAACTTATGTGAAACTCTTGCAATCCACTGAAATTGAACAACTTTCACATATATATATATGACATGTAAAAAACTATTCCGAGCTTTGACGCATAGGTTAAAATAACACATCTAAGAAGTAAAACTCAATGATATTTTAGGGCTAATACTATCTGCAATCCATATTCTAAACTTATGTGAAACTCTTCCCATACACTGAAATTGAACAACTTTCACATATATATGACATGTAAAACACTTTTCCGAGCTTTTTAGCCTAGGTTAAACTAACACATCTAAAAAGTTAAACTAAATGATATTGAACTGGTAAAGCTCTCTGCAATCCTAATTCTAAACTTATGTGAAACTCTTGCAATACAATAAAATTGAAAAACTTTCACATACATATGACATGTAAAACACTTTTCCGAGCTTTTGAGCCCAGGTTAATCTAACACATCTAAGAAGTTAAACTAAATGATATTGAACTGGTAAATCTATCTGCAATCCTAATTCTAAACTTATGTGAAACTCTTGCAATACACTGAAATTGAACAACTTTCACATATATAAAACATGTAAAATCTATTCCGAGCTTTGACGCATAGGTTAAAATAACACATCTAAGAAGTAAAACTCAATGATATTTTAGGGCTAATACTATCTGCAATCCATATTCTAAACTTATGTGAAACTCTTCCCATACACTGAAATTGAACAACTTTCACATATATATGACATGTAAAACACTTTTCCGAGCTTTTTAGCCTAGGTTAAACTAACACATCTAAAAAGTTAAACTAAATGATATTGAACTGGTAAAGCTCTCTGCAATCCTAATTCTAAACTTATGTGAAACTCTTGCAATACAATAAAATTGAAAAACTTTCACATACATATGACATGTAAAACACTTTTCCGAGCTTTTGAGCCCAGGTTAATCTAACACATCTAAGAAGTTAAACTAAATGATATTGAACTGGTAAAGCTATCTGCAATCCTAATTCTAAACTTATGTGAAACTATTGTAATACCCTGAAATTGAACAACGTTCACAAAAATATGACATGAAAACACTTTTCCGAGCTTTTGCGCCTAGGTTACACTAAAGCATCTTAGAAGTTAAACTAAATGGTATTAAACTGGTAAAGCTATATGCAATCCTAATTCTAAACTTATGTGAAACTCTTGCAATACACTGAAATTGAACTACTTTCACATATATATGACAGGTAAAACACTTTTCCGAACTTTTGAGCCTAGGTTAAACTAACGCATCTGAGAAGTTAAACTAAGTGATATAGAATGCTAATGCTTTCTACAATCCTAATTCTAAACTTATGTGAATCTCTTCATGCACTGAAATTGAACAACGTTCACATATATATGACGTGTAAAACACTTTTTCGAGCTTTTGCGCCTAGGTTATACTAACGCATTTAAGAAGTTAAACTAAATGGTATAGAAGTGCTAACGCTCTCTGCAATCCATATTTTAAACTTAAGTGAAACTCTTCCCATACATTGAAATTGAAAAACATTCCCATATATATGACATGTAAAACACTTTTCCGAATTTTTGCGTCTAGGTTAAACTAATGCATCTTAGAAGTTAAACTAAATGATATTGAACTGGTAAAGCTATCTGCAATCCTAATTGTAAATTTATGTGAAACTCTTGCAATTCACTGAAATTGAACAACTTTCACATATATATGACATGTAAAACACTTTTCCAAGCTTTTGAGCCTAGGTTACACTAACGCATCTAAGAAGTTAAACTCAATGATATAGAAGTGCTAACGCTATCTGGAATCCTAATTCTAAACTTAAGTGAAACTTTTGCAATACACTGAAATTGAACAACTTTCACATATATATGACTTGTAAAACACTTTTCCTAGCATTTGCGCCTAAGTTAAACTAATGCATCTAAAAAGTTAAACTAAATGATTTTGAACTGGTAAAACTATCTGCAATCCTAATTCTCAACTTATGTGAAACTCTTCCCATACACTGAAATTGAACAACTTTCACATATATATGACATGTAAAACACTTTTCAGAGCTTTTGCTTTTAGGTTACACTAACGCATCTAAGAAGTTAAACTCAATGATATAGAAGTGCTAACGCTATCTGCAATCCATATTCTAAACTTATGTGAAATTCTTGCAATCCACTGAAATTGAACAACTTTCACATATATATGACATAAAAAACACTTTTCCGAGCTTTGGTGCCTAGGTTATACTAACACATCTAAGAAGTTAAACTCAATGATATAGACGTGCTAACGCTATCTGGGATCCTAATTCTAAACTTATGTGAAACTTTTGCAATATACTGAAATTGAACAACTTTCACATATATATGACTTGTAAAACACTTTTCCGAATTTTTGCGCCTAGGTAAACTAACGCATCTAAGAAGTTAAACTAAATGATATTGAACTGTTAAAGCTGTCTGCAATTAATTCTAAGCTTATGTGAAACTCTTGCAATCCACTGAAATTGAAGAACTTTCACATATATATGAATGTAAAACACTTTTCCGAGCTTTTTAGCCTAGGTTAAACTAACACATCTAAAAAGTTAAACTAAATGATATTGAACTGGTAAAGCTATCTGCAATCCTAATTGTAAACTTATGTGAAACTCTTGCAATACAATAAAATTGAAAAACTTTCACATATATATGACATGTAAAACACTTTTTTTGAGCTTTTGCGCCTAGGTTACACTAACGCATCTCAGAAGTTAAACTCAATGATATAGAAGTGCTAACGCTATCTGAAATCCGAATTCTGAACTTATGAGAAAATCTTCCCATACACTGAAATTGAACAACTTTCACATATATATGACATGTAAAACAATTTTCCGAGCTTTTGCGCCTAGGTTAAACGAACGCATCTAAGAAGTTAAACTCAATGATATAGAAGTGCTAACGCTATCTGGAATCCTATTTCTAAACTTATGTGAAACTTTTGCAATACACTGAAATTGAACAACTTTCACATATATATGACATGTAAAACACTTTTCCGAGGTTTGGTGCCTAGGTTATACTAACACATCTAAGAAGTTAACCTCAATGATATAGAAGTGCTAACGCTATCTGAAATCCTAATTCTAAACTTATGTGAAACTCTTCCCATACACTGAAATTGAACAACTTTCACATATATATGACATGTAAAACACTTTTCAGAGCTTTTGCTTTTAGGTTACACTAACGCATCTAAGAAGTTAAACTCAATGATATAGAAGTGCTAACGCTATCTGCAATCCATATTCTAAACTTATGTGAAATTCTTGCAATACACTGAAATTGAACAACTTTCACATATATATGACATAAAAAACACTTTTCCGAGCTTTGGTGCCTAGGTTACACTAACACATCTAAGAAGTTAAACTCAATGATATAGAAGTGCTAACGCTATCTGGGATCCTAATTCTAAACTTATGTGAAACTTTTGCAATATACTGAAATTGAACAACTTTCACATATATATGACTTGTAAAACACTTTTCCGAATTTTTGCGCCTAGGTAAACTAACGCATCTAAGAAGTTAAACTAAATGATATTGAACTGGTAAAGCTGTCTGCAATTCTAAGCTTATGTGAAACTCTTGCAATCCACTGAAATTGAGGAACTTTCACATATATATGAATGTAAAACACTTTTCCGAGCTTTTTAGCCTAGGTTAAACTAACACATCTAAAAAGTTAAACTAAATGATATTAAACTGGTAAAGCTATCTGCAATCCTAATTGTAAACTTATGTGAAACTCTTGCAATACAATAAAATTGAAAAACTTTCACATATATATGACATGTAAAACACTTTTTTTGAGCTTTTGCGCCTAGGTTACACTAACGCATCTCAGAAGTTAAACTCAATGATATAGAAGTGCTAACGCTATCTGGAATCCTAATTCTAAACTTATGTGAAACTTTTAGAATACACTGAAATTGAACAACTTTCACATATATGACTTGTAAAACGCTTTTCCTAGCATTTGCGCCTAGGTTAAACTAACGCATCTAAGAAGTTAAACTAAATGATATTGAACTGGTAAAGCTGTCTGCAATTAATTCTAAACTTATGTGAAACTCTTGCAATCCACTGAAATTGAACAACTTTCACATATATATATATGACATGTAAAAAACTATTCCGAGCTTTGACGCATAGGTTAAAATAACACATCTAAGAAGTAAAACTCAATGATATTTTAGGGCTAATACTATCTGCAATCCATATTCTAAACTTATGTGAAACTCTTCCCATACACTGAAATTGAACAACTTTCACATATATATGACATGTAAAACACTTTTCCGAGCTTTTTAGCCTAGGTTAAACTAACACATCTAAAAAGTTAAACTAAATGATATTGAACTGGTAAAGCTCTCTGCAATCCTAATTGTAAACTTATGTGAAACTCTTGCAATACAATAAAATTGAAAAACTTTCACATACATATGACATGTAAAACACTTTTCCGAGCTTTTGAGCCCAGGTTAATCTAACACATCTAAGAAGTTAAACTAAATGATATTGAACTGGTAAAGCTATCTGCAATCCTAATTCTAAACTTATGTGAAACTATTGTAATACCCTGAAATTGAACAACGTTCACAAAAATATGACATGAAAACACTTTTCCGAGCTTTTGCGCCTAGGTTACACTAAAGCATCTTAGAAGTTAAACTAAATGGTATTAAACTGGTAAAGCTATATGCAATCCTAATTCTAAACTTATGTGAAACTCTTGCAATACACTGAAATTGAACTACTTTCACATATATATGACAGGTAAAACACTTTTCCGAACTTTTGAGCCTAGGTTAAACTAACGCATCTGAGAAGTTAAACTAAGTGATATAGAATGCTAATGCTTTCTACAATCCTAATTCTAAACTTATGTGAATCTCTTCATGCACTGAAATTGAACAACGTTCACATATATATGACGTGTAAAACACTTTTTCGAGCTTTTGCGCCTAGGTTATACTAACGCATTTAAGAAGTTAAACTAAATGGTATAGAAGTGCTAACGCTCTCTGCAATCCATATTTTAAACTTAAGTGAAACTCTTCCCATACATTGAAATTGAAAAACATTCCCATATATATGACATGTAAAACACTTTTCCGAATTTTTGCGTCTAGGTTAAACTAATGCATCTTAGAAGTTAAACTAAATGATATTGAACTGGTAAAGCTATCTGCAATCCTAATTGTAAATTTATGTGAAACTCTTGCAATTCACTGAAATTGAACAACTTTCACATATATATGACATGTAAAACACTTTTCCAAGCTTTTGAGCCTAGGTTACACTAACGCATCTAAGAAGTTAAACTCAATGATATAGAAGTGCTAACGCTATCTGGAATCCTAATTCTAAACTTAAGTGAAACTTTTGCAATACACTGAAATTGAACAACTTTCACATATATATGACTTGTAAAACACTTTTCCTAGCATTTGCGCCTAAGTTAAACTAATGCATCTAAAAAGTTAAACTAAATGATTTTGAACTGGTAAAACTATCTGCAATCCTAATTCTCAACTTATGTGAAACTCTTCCCATACACTGAAATTGAACAACTTTCACATATATATGACATGTAAAACACTTTTCAGAGCTTTTGCTTTTAGGTTACACTAACGCATCTAAGAAGTTAAACTCAATGATATAGAAGTGCTAACGCTATCTGCAATCCATATTCTAAACTTATGTGAAATTCTTGCAATCCACTGAAATTGAACAACTTTCACATATATATGACATAAAAAACACTTTTCCGAGCTTTGGTGCCTAGGTTATACTAACACATCTAAGAAGTTAAACTCAATGATATAGACGTGCTAACGCTATCTGGGATCCTAATTCTAAACTTATGTGAAACTTTTGCAATATACTGAAATTGAACAACTTTCACATATATATGACTTGTAAAACACTTTTCCGAATTTTTGCGCCTAGGTAAACTAACGCATCTAAGAAGTTAAACTAAATGATATTGAACTGTTAAAGCTGTCTGCAATTAATTCTAAGCTTATGTGAAACTCTTGCAATCCACTGAAATTGAAGAACTTTCACATATATATGAATGTAAAACACTTTTCCGAGCTTTTTAGCCTAGGTTAAACTAACACATCTAAAAAGTTAAACTAAATGATATTGAACTGGTAAAGCTATCTGCAATCCTAATTGTAAACTTATGTGAAACTCTTGCAATACAATAAAATTGAAAAACTTTCACATATATATGACATGTAAAACACTTTTTTTGAGCTTTTGCGCCTAGGTTACACTAACGCATCTCAGAAGTTAAACTCAATGATATAGAAGTGCTAACGCTATCTGAAATCCGAATTCTGAACTTATGAGAAAATCTTCCCATACACTGAAATTGAACAACTTTCACATATATATGACATGTAAAACAATTTTCCGAGCTTTTGCGCCTAGGTTAAACGAACGCATCTAAGAAGTTAAACTCAATGATATAGAAGTGCTAACGCTATCTGGAATCCTATTTCTAAACTTATGTGAAACTTTTGCAATACACTGAAATTGAACAACTTTCACATATATATGACATGTAAAACACTTTTCCGAGGTTTGGTGCCTAGGTTATACTAACACATCTAAGAAGTTAACCTCAATGATATAGAAGTGCTAACGCTATCTGAAATCCTAATTCTAAACTTATGTGAAACTCTTCCCATACACTGAAATTGAACAACTTTCACATATATATGACATGTAAAACACTTTTCAGAGCTTTTGCTTTTAGGTTACACTAACGCATCTAAGAAGTTAAACTCAATGATATAGAAGTGCTAACGCTATCTGCAATCCATATTCTAAACTTATGTGAAATTCTTGCAATACACTGAAATTGAACAACTTTCACATATATATGACATAAAAAACACTTTTCCGAGCTTTGGTGCCTAGGTTACACTAACACATCTAAGAAGTTAAACTCAATGATATAGAAGTGCTAACGCTATCTGGGATCCTAATTCTAAACTTATGTGAAACTTTTGCAATATACTGAAATTGAACAACTTTCACATATATATGACTTGTAAAACACTTTTCCGAATTTTTGCGCCTAGGTAAACTAACGCATCTAAGAAGTTAAACTATATGATATTGAACTGGTAAAGCTATCTGCAATTCTAATTCTAAACCTATGTGAAACTCTTGGAATTCACTGAAATTGAACAACTTTCACATATATATATAATATGTAAAACACTATTCCGAGCTTTGGCACATAAGTAAAAATAACATATCTGAGAAATTAAACTCAATGATATAGAAGTGCTAACGCTATCTGCAATCCATATTCTAAACTTATGTGAAACTCTTGCAGTACACTGAAATTGAACAACTTTCACATATATATGACAAGTAAAACAATTTTCTGAGCTTTGGAGCCTAGGTTAAATAAATGCGTCTAAGAAGTAAACTAAATGATATTGAACTGGTAAAGCTATCTGCAATCCTAATTCTAAACTTATGTGAAATTCTTGCAATACACTGAAATTGAACAACTTTCACATATATATATGACATGAAAAACACTTTTCCGAGCTTTGGTGCCTAGGTTATACTAACACATCTAAGAAGTTAAACTCAATGATATAGAAGTGCTAACGCTATCTGGGATCCTAATACTAAACTTATGTGAAACTTTTGCAATATACTGAAATTGAACAACCTTCACATACATATGACTTGTAAAACACTTTTCCGAATTTTTGCGCCTAGGTAAACTAACGCATCTAAGAAGTTAAACTAAATGATATTGAACTGGTAAAGCAGTCTGCAATTAATTCTAAACTTATGTGAAACTCTTGCAATCCACTGAAATTGAACAACTTTCACATATATATATGACATGTAAAAAACTATTCCGAGCTTTGACGCATAGGTTAAAATAACACATCTAAGAAGTAAAACTCAATGATATTTTAGGGCTAATACTATCTGCAATCCATATTCTAAACTTATGTGAAACTCTTCCCATACACTGAAATTGAACAACTTTCACATATATATGACATGTAAAACACTTTTCCGAGCTTTTTAGCCTAGGTTAAACTAACACATCTAAAAAGTTAAACTAAATGATATTGAACTGGTAAAGCTATCTGCAATCCTAATTCTAAACTTATGTGAAACTCTTGCAATACAATAAAATTGAAAAACTTTCACATACATATGACATGTAAAACACTTTTCCGAGCTTTTGAGCCCAGGTTAATCTAACACATCTAAGAAGTTAAACTAAATGATATTGAACTGGTAAAGCTATCTGCAATCCTAATTCTAAACTTATTTGAAACTCTTCCAATACACTGAAATTAAACAACTTTAACATATATATGACATGTAAAACACTTTTCCGAGCCTTTGTGCCTTGGTAAATTAACGCATATAAGAAGTTGAACTAAATGATATAGAAGTGCTAACGCTGTCTGCAATCCTAATTCTATATTTATGTGAAACTCTTGCAATATGCTGAAATTGAACAACTTTCACATATATATGACATGTAAAACACTTTTCCAAGCTTTAGTGCCTAGGTTAAACTAAGAAGTTAAACTCAATGATATAGAAGTGCTAACGCTATCTGCAATCCATATTCTAAATTTATGTGAAACCCTTGCAATACAATGAAATAGAACAACTTTCACATATATATGACATGTAAAACACTTTTCCGAGCATTTGCGCCTGGGTTAAACTAACGCATCTAAGAAGTTAAACTAAATGATATTGAACTGGTAAAGCTGTCTGCAATTAATTCTAAACTTATGTGAAACTCTTGCAATCCACTGAAATTGAACAACTTTCACATATATATATATGACATGTAAAAAACTATTCCGAGCTTTGACGCATAGGTTAAAATAACACATCTAAGAAGTAAAACTCAATGATATTTTAGGGCTAATACTATCTGCAATCCATATTCTAAACTTATGTGAAACTCTTCCCATACACTGAAATTGAACAACTTTCACATATATATGACATGTAAAACACTTTTCCGAGCTTTTTAGCCTAGGTTAAACTAACACATCTAAAAAGTTAAACTAAATGATATTGAACTGGTAAAGCTCTCTGCAATCCTAATTCTAAACTTATGTGAAACTCTTGCAATACAATAAAATTGAAAAACTTTCACATACATATGACATGTAAAACACTTTTCCGAGCTTTTGAGCCCAGGTTAATCTAACACATCTAAGAAGTTAAACTAAATGATATTGAACTGGTAAATCTATCTGCAATCCTAATTCTAAACTTATGTGAAACTCTTGCAATCCACTGAAATTGAACAACTTTCACATATATAAAACATGTAAAAAACTATTCCGAGCTTTGACGCATAGGTTAAAATAACACATCTAAGAAGTAAAACTCAATGATATTTTAGGGCTAATACTATCTGCAATCCATATTCTAAACTTATGTGAAACTCTTCCCATACACTGAAATTGAACAACTTTCACATATATATGACATGTAAAACACTTTTCCGAGCTTTTTAGCCTAGGTTAAACTAACACATCTAAAAAGTTAAACTAAATGATATTGAACTGGTAAAGCTCTCTGCAATCCTAATTCTAAACTTATGTGAAACTCTTGCAATACAATAAAATTGAAAAACTTTCACATACATATGACATGTAAAACACTTTTCCGAGCTTTTGAGCCCAGGTTAATCTAACACATCTAAGAAGTTAAACTAAATGATATTGAACTGGTAAAGCTATCTGCAATCCTAATTCTAAACTTATGTGAAACTATTGTAATACCCTGAAATTGAACAACGTTCACAAAAATATGACATGAAAACACTTTTCCGAGCTTTTGCGCCTAGGTTACACTAAAGCATCTTAGAAGTTAAACTAAATGGTATTAAACTGGTAAAGCTATATGCAATCCTAATTCTAAACTTATGTGAAACTCTTGCAATACACTGAAATTGAACTACTTTCACATATATATGACAGGTAAAACACTTTTCCGAACTTTTGAGCCTAGGTTAAACTAACGCATCTGAGAAGTTAAACTAAGTGATATAGAATGCTAATGCTTTCTACAATCCTAATTCTAAACTTATGTGAATCTCTTCATGCACTGAAATTGAACAACGTTCACATATATATGACGTGTAAAACACTTTTTCGAGCTTTTGCGCCTAGGTTATACTAACGCATTTAAGAAGTTAAACTAAATGGTATAGAAGTGCTAACGCTCTCTGCAATCCATATTTTAAACTTAAGTGAAACTCTTCCCATACATTGAAATTGAAAAACATTCCCATATATATGACATGTAAAACACTTTTCCGAATTTTTGCGTCTAGGTTAAACTAATGCATCTTAGAAGTTAAACTAAATGATATTGAACTGGTAAAGCTATCTGCAATCCTAATTGTAAATTTATGTGAAACTCTTGCAATTCACTGAAATTGAACAACTTTCACATATATATGACATGTAAAACACTTTTCCAAGCTTTTGAGCCTAGGTTACACTAACGCATCTAAGAAGTTAAACTCAATGATATAGAAGTGCTAACGCTATCTGGAATCCTAATTCTAAACTTAAGTGAAACTTTTGCAATACACTGAAATTGAACAACTTTCACATATATATGACTTGTAAAACACTTTTCCTAGCATTTGCGCCTAAGTTAAACTAATGCATCTAAAAAGTTAAACTAAATGATTTTGAACTGGTAAAACTATCTGCAATCCTAATTCTCAACTTATGTGAAACTCTTCCCATACACTGAAATTGAACAACTTTCACATATATATGACATGTAAAACACTTTTCAGAGCTTTTGCTTTTAGGTTACACTAACGCATCTAAGAAGTTAAACTCAATGATATAGAAGTGCTAACGCTATCTGCAATCCATATTCTAAACTTATGTGAAATTCTTGCAATCCACTGAAATTGAACAACTTTCACATATATATGACATAAAAAACACTTTTCCGAGCTTTGGTGCCTAGGTTATACTAACACATCTAAGAAGTTAAACTCAATGATATAGACGTGCTAACGCTATCTGGGATCCTAATTCTAAACTTATGTGAAACTTTTGCAATATACTGAAATTGAACAACTTTCACATATATATGACTTGTAAAACACTTTTCCGAATTTTTGCGCCTAGGTAAACTAACGCATCTAAGAAGTTAAACTAAATGATATTGAACTGTTAAAGCTGTCTGCAATTAATTCTAAGCTTATGTGAAACTCTTGCAATCCACTGAAATTGAAGAACTTTCACATATATATGAATGTAAAACACTTTTCCGAGCTTTTTAGCCTAGGTTAAACTAACACATCTAAAAAGTTAAACTAAATGATATTGAACTGGTAAAGCTATCTGCAATCCTAATTGTAAACTTATGTGAAACTCTTGCAATACAATAAAATTGAAAAACTTTCACATATATATGACATGTAAAACACTTTTTTTGAGCTTTTGCGCCTAGGTTACACTAACGCATCTCAGAAGTTAAACTCAATGATATAGAAGTGCTAACGCTATCTGAAATCCGAATTCTGAACTTATGAGAAAATCTTCCCATACACTGAAATTGAACAACTTTCACATATATATGACATGTAAAACAATTTTCCGAGCTTTTGCGCCTAGGTTAAACGAACGCATCTAAGAAGTTAAACTCAATGATATAGAAGTGCTAACGCTATCTGGAATCCTATTTCTAAACTTATGTGAAACTTTTGCAATACACTGAAATTGAACAACTTTCACATATATATGACATGTAAAACACTTTTCCGAGGTTTGGTGCCTAGGTTATACTAACACATCTAAGAAGTTAACCTCAATGATATAGAAGTGCTAACGCTATCTGAAATCCTAATTCTAAACTTATGTGAAACTCTTCCCATACACTGAAATTGAACAACTTTCACATATATATGACATGTAAAACACTTTTCAGAGCTTTTGCTTTTAGGTTACACTAACGCATCTAAGAAGTTAAACTCAATGATATAGAAGTGCTAACGCTATCTGCAATCCATATTCTAAACTTATGTGAAATTCTTGCAATACACTGAAATTGAACAACTTTCACATATATATGACATAAAAAACACTTTTCCGAGCTTTGGTGCCTAGGTTACACTAACACATCTAAGAAGTTAAACTCAATGATATAGAAGTGCTAACGCTATCTGGGATCCTAATTCTAAACTTATGTGAAACTTTTGCAATATACTGAAATTGAACAACTTTCACATATATATGACTTGTAAAACACTTTTCCGAATTTTTGCGCCTAGGTAAACTAACGCATCTAAGAAGTTAAACTAAATGATA
Organism: Muscardinus avellanarius; assembly: GCF_963383645.1. NCBI lineage: Eukaryota > Metazoa > Chordata > Mammalia > Rodentia > Gliridae > Muscardinus > Muscardinus avellanarius. The sequence goes on along the minus strand of NC_137804.1, from coordinate 32,339,253 downwards.
TTGAACTGGTAAAGCTGTCTGCAATTCTAAGCTTATGTGAAACTCTTGCAATCCACTGAAATTGAGGAACTTTCACATATATATGAATGTAAAACACTTTTCCGAGCTTTTTAGCCTAGGTTAAACTAACACATCTAAAAAGTTAAACTAAATGATATTAAACTGGTAAAGCTATCTGCAATCCTAATTGTAAACTTATGTGAAACTCTTGCAATACAATAAAATTGAAAAACTTTCACATATATATGACATGTAAAACACTTTTTTTGAGCTTTTGCGCCTAGGTTACACTAACGCATCTCAGAAGTTAAACTCAATGATATAGAAGTGCTAACGCTATCTGGAATCCTAATTCTAAACTTATGTGAAACTTTTAGAATACACTGAAATTGAACAACTTTCACATATATGACTTGTAAAACGCTTTTCCTAGCATTTGCGCCTAGGTTAAACTAACGCATCTAAGAAGTTAAACTAAATGATATTGAACTGGTAAAGCTGTCTGCAATTAATTCTAAACTTATGTGAAACTCTTGCAATCCACTGAAATTGAACAACTTTCACATATATATATATGACATGTAAAAAACTATTCCGAGCTTTGACGCATAGGTTAAAATAACACATCTAAGAAGTAAAACTCAATGATATTTTAGGGCTAATACTATCTGCAATCCATATTCTAAACTTATGTGAAACTCTTCCCATACACTGAAATTGAACAACTTTCACATATATATGACATGTAAAACACTTTTCCGAGCTTTTTAGCCTAGGTTAAACTAACACATCTAAAAAGTTAAACTAAATGATATTGAACTGGTAAAGCTCTCTGCAATCCTAATTCTAAACTTATGTGAAACTCTTGCAATACAATAAAATTGAAAAACTTTCACATACATATGACATGTAAAACACTTTTCCGAGCTTTTGAGCCCAGGTTAATCTAACACATCTAAGAAGTTAAACTAAATGATATTGAACTGGTAAAGCTATCTGCAATCCTAATTCTAAACTTATGTGAAACTATTGTAATACCCTGAAATTGAACAACGTTCACAAAAATATGACATGAAAACACTTTTCCGAGCTTTTGCGCCTAGGTTACACTAAAGCATCTTAGAAGTTAAACTAAATGGTATTAAACTGGTAAAGCTATATGCAATCCTAATTCTAAACTTATGTGAAACTCTTGCAATACACTGAAATTGAACTACTTTCACATATATATGACAGGTAAAACACTTTTCCGAACTTTTGAGCCTAGGTTAAACTAACGCATCTGAGAAGTTAAACTAAGTGATATAGAATGCTAATGCTTTCTACAATCCTAATTCTAAACTTATGTGAATCTCTTCATGCACTGAAATTGAACAACGTTCACATATATATGACGTGTAAAACACTTTTTCGAGCTTTTGCGCCTAGGTTATACTAACGCATTTAAGAAGTTAAACTAAATGGTATAGAAGTGCTAACGCTCTCTGCAATCCATATTTTAAACTTAAGTGAAACTCTTCCCATACATTGAAATTGAAAAACATTCCCATATATATGACATGTAAAACACTTTTCCGAATTTTTGCGTCTAGGTTAAACTAATGCATCTTAGAAGTTAAACTAAATGATATTGAACTGGTAAAGCTATCTGCAATCCTAATTGTAAATTTATGTGAAACTCTTGCAATTCACTGAAATTGAACAACTTTCACATATATATGACATGTAAAACACTTTTCCAAGCTTTTGAGCCTAGGTTACACTAACGCATCTAAGAAGTTAAACTCAATGATATAGAAGTGCTAACGCTATCTGGAATCCTAATTCTAAACTTAAGTGAAACTTTTGCAATACACTGAAATTGAACAACTTTCACATATATATGACTTGTAAAACACTTTTCCTAGCATTTGCGCCTAAGTTAAACTAATGCATCTAAAAAGTTAAACTAAATGATTTTGAACTGGTAAAACTATCTGCAATCCTAATTCTCAACTTATGTGAAACTCTTCCCATACACTGAAATTGAACAACTTTCACATATATATGACATGTAAAACACTTTTCAGAGCTTTTGCTTTTAGGTTACACTAACGCATCTAAGAAGTTAAACTCAATGATATAGAAGTGCTAACGCTATCTGCAATCCATATTCTAAACTTATGTGAAATTCTTGCAATCCACTGAAATTGAACAACTTTCACATATAAATGACATAAAAAACACTTTTCCGAGCTTTGGTGCCTAGGTTATACTAACACATCTAAGAAGTTAAACTCAATGATATAGACGTGCTAACGCTATCTGGGATCCTAATTCTAAACTTATGTGAAACTTTTGCAATATACTGAAATTGAACAACTTTCACATATATATGACTTGTAAAACACTTTTCCGAATTTTTGCGCCTAGGTAAACTAACGCATCTAAGAAGTTAAACTAAATGATATTGAACTGTTAAAGCTGTCTGCAATTAATTCTAAGCTTATGTGAAACTCTTGCAATCCACTGAAATTGAAGAACTTTCACATATATATGAATGTAAAACACTTTTCCGAGCTTTTTAGCCTAGGTTAAACTAACACATCTAAAAAGTTAAACTAAATGATATTGAACTGGTAAAGCTATCTGCAATCCTAATTGTAAACTTATGTGAAACTCTTGCAATACAATAAAATTGAAAAACTTTCACATATATATGACATGTAAAACACTTTTTTTGAGCTTTTGCGCCTAGGTTACACTAACGCATCTCAGAAGTTAAACTCAATGATATAGAAGTGCTAACGCTATCTGAAATCCGAATTCTGAACTTATGAGAAAATCTTCCCATACACTGAAATTGAACAACTTTCACATATATATGACATGTAAAACAATTTTCCGAGCTTTTGCGCCTAGGTTAAACGAACGCATCTAAGAAGTTAAACTCAATGATATAGAAGTGCTAACGCTACCTGGAATCCTATTTCTAAACTTATGTGAAACTTTTGCAATACACTGAAATTGAACAACTTTCACATATATATGACATGTAAAACACTTTTCCGAGGTTTGGTGCCTAGGTTATACTAACACATCTAAGAAGTTAACCTCAATGATATAGAAGTGCTAACGCTATCTGAAATCCTAATTCTAAACTTATGTGAAACTCTTCCCATACACTGAAATTGAACAACTTTCACATATATATGACATGTAAAACACTTTTCAGAGCTTTTGCTTTTAGGTTACACTAACGCATCTAAGAAGTTAAACTCAATGATATAGAAGTGCTAACGCTATCTGCAATCCATATTCTAAACTTATGTGAAATTCTTGCAATACACTGAAATTGAACAACTTTCACATATATATGACATAAAAAACACTTTTCCGAGCTTTGGTGCCTAGGTTACACTAACACATCTAAGAAGTTAAACTCAATGATATAGAAGTGCTAACGCTATCTGGGATCCTAATTCTAAACTTATGTGAAACTTTTGCAATATACTGAAATTGAACAACTTTCACATATATATGACTTGTAAAACACTTTTCCGAATTTTTGCGCCTAGGTAAACTAACGCATCTAAGAAGTTAAACTAAATGATATTGAACTGGTAAAGCTGTCTGCAATTCTAAGCTTATGTGAAACTCTTGCAATCCACTGAAATTGAGGAACTTTCACATATATATGAATGTAAAACACTTTTCCGAGCTTTTTAGCCTAGGTTAAACTAACACATCTAAAAAGTTAAACTAAATGATATTAAACTGGTAAAGCTATCTGCAATCCTAATTGTAAACTTATGTGAAACTCTTGCAATACAATAAAATTGAAAAACTTTCACATATATATGACATGTAAAACACTTTTTTTGAGCTTTTGCGCCTAGGTTACACTAACGCATCTCAGAAGTTAAACTCAATGATATAGAAGTGCTAACGCTATCTGGAATCCTAATTCTAAACTTATGTGAAACTTTTAGAATACACTGAAATTGAACAACTTTCACATATATGACTTGTAAAACGCTTTTCCTAGCATTTGCGCCTAGGTTAAACTAACGCATCTAAGAAGTTAAACTAAATGATATTGAACTGGTAAAGCTGTCTGCAATTCTAAACTTATGTGAAACTCTTGCAATCCACTGAAATTGAACAACTTTCACATATATATATATGACATGTAAAAAACTATTCCGAGCTTTGACGCATAGGTTAAAATAACACATCTAAGAAGTAAAACTCAATGATATTTTAGGGCTAATACTATCTGCAATCCATATTCTAAACTTATGTGAAACTCTTCCCATACACTGAAATTGAACAACTTTCACATATATATGACATGTAAAACACTTTTCCGAGCTTTTTAGCCTAGGTTAAACTAACACATCTAAAAAGTTAAACTAAATGATATTGAACTGGTAAAGCTCTCTGCAATCCTAATTCTAAACTTATGTGAAACTCTTGCAATACAATAAAATTGAAAAACTTTCACATACATATGACATGTAAAACACTTTTCCGAGCTTTTGAGCCCAGGTTAATCTAACACATCTAAGAAGTTAAACTAAATGATATTGAACTGGTAAATCTATCTGCAATCCTAATTCTAAACTTATGTGAAACTCTTGCAATACACTGAAATTGAACAACTTTCACATATATAAAACATGTAAAAAACTATTCCGAGCTTTGACGCATAGGTTAAAATAACACATCTAAGAAGTAAAACTCAATGATATTTTAGGGCTAATACTATCTGCAATCCATATTCTAAACTTATGTGAAACTCTTCCCATACACTGAAATTGAACAACTTTCACATATATATGACATGTAAAACACTTTTCCGAGCTTTTTAGCCTAGGTTAAACTAACACATCTAAAAAGTTAAACTAAATGATATTGAACTGGTAAAGCTCTCTGCAATCCTAATTCTAAACTTATGTGAAACTCTTGCAATACAATAAAATTGAAAAACTTTCACATACATATGACATGTAAAACACTTTTCCGAGCTTTTGAGCCCAGGTTAATCTAACACATCTAAGAAGTTAAACTAAATGATATTGAACTGGTAAAGCTATCTGCAATCCTAATTCTAAACTTATGTGAAACTATTGTAATACCCTGAAATTGAACAACGTTCACAAAAATATGACATGAAAACACTTTTCCGAGCTTTTGCGCCTAGGTTACACTAAAGCATCTTAGAAGTTAAACTAAATGGTATTAAACTGGTAAAGCTATATGCAATCCTAATTCTAAACTTATGTGAAACTCTTGCAATACACTGAAATTGAACTACTTTCACATATATATGACAGGTAAAACACTTTTCCGAACTTTTGAGCCTAGGTTAAACTAACGCATCTGAGAAGTTAAACTAAGTGATATAGAATGCTAATGCTTTCTACAATCCTAATTCTAAACTTATGTGAATCTCTTCATGCACTGAAATTGAACAACGTTCACATATATATGACGTGTAAAACACTTTTTCGAGCTTTTGCGCCTAGGTTATACTAACGCATTTAAGAAGTTAAACTAAATGGTATAGAAGTGCTAACGCTCTCTGCAATCCATATTTTAAACTTAAGTGAAACTCTTCCCATACATTGAAATTGAAAAACATTCCCATATATATGACATGTAAAACACTTTTCCGAATTTTTGCGTCTAGGTTAAACTAATGCATCTTAGAAGTTAAACTAAATGATATTGAACTGGTAAAGCTATCTGCAATCCTAATTGTAAATTTATGTGAAACTCTTGCAATTCACTGAAATTGAACAACTTTCACATATATATGACATGTAAAACACTTTTCCAAGCTTTTGAGCCTAGGTTACACTAACGCATCTAAGAAGTTAAACTCAATGATATAGAAGTGCTAACGCTATCTGGAATCCTAATTCTAAACTTAAGTGAAACTTTTGCAATACACTGAAATTGAACAACTTTCACATATATATGACTTGTAAAACACTTTTCCTAGCATTTGCGCCTAAGTTAAACTAATGCATCTAAAAAGTTAAACTAAATGATTTTGAACTGGTAAAACTATCTGCAATCCTAATTCTCAACTTATGTGAAACTCTTCCCATACACTGAAATTGAACAACTTTCACATATATATGACATGTAAAACACTTTTCAGAGCTTTTGCTTTTAGGTTACACTAACGCATCTAAGAAGTTAAACTCAATGATATAGAAGTGCTAACGCTATCTGCAATCCATATTCTAAACTTATGTGAAATTCTTGCAATCCACTGAAATTGAACAACTTTCACATATATATGACATAAAAAACACTTTTCCGAGCTTTGGTGCCTAGGTTATACTAACACATCTAAGAAGTTAAACTCAATGATATAGACGTGCTAACGCTATCTGGGATCCTAATTCTAAACTTATGTGAAACTTTTGCAATATACTGAAATTGAACAACTTTCACATATATATGACTTGTAAAACACTTTTCCGAATTTTTGCGCCTAGGTAAACTAACGCATCTAAGAAGTTAAACTAAATGATATTGAACTGTTAAAGCTGTCTGCAATTAATTCTAAGCTTATGTGAAACTCTTGCAATCCACTGAAATTGAAGAACTTTCACATATATATGAATGTAAAACACTTTTCCGAGCTTTTTAGCCTAGGTTAAACTAACACATCTAAAAAGTTAAACTAAATGATATTGAACTGGTAAAGCTATCTGCAATCCTAATTGTAAACTTATGTGAAACTCTTGCAATACAATAAAATTGAAAAACTTTCACATATATATGACATGTAAAACACTTTTTTTGAGCTTTTGCGCCTAGGTTACACTAACGCATCTCAGAAGTTAAACTCAATGATATAGAAGTGCTAACGCTATCTGAAATCCGAATTCTGAACTTATGAGAAAATCTTCCCATACACTGAAATTGAACAACTTTCACATATATATGACATGTAAAACAATTTTCCGAGCTTTTGCGCCTAGGTTAAACGAACGCATCTAAGAAGTTAAACTCAATGATATAGAAGTGCTAACGCTATCTGGAATCCTATTTCTAAACTTATGTGAAACTTTTGCAATACACTGAAATTGAACAACTTTCACATATATATGACATGTAAAACACTTTTCCGAGGTTTGGTGCCTAGGTTATACTAACACATCTAAGAAGTTAACCTCAATGATATAGAAGTGCTAACGCTATCTGAAATCCTAATTCTAAACTTATGTGAAACTCTTCCCATACACTGAAATTGAACAACTTTCACATATATATGACATGTAAAACACTTTTCAGAGCTTTTGCTTTTAGGTTACACTAACGCATCTAAGAAGTTAAACTCAATGATATAGAAGTGCTAACGCTATCTGCAATCCATATTCTAAACTTATGTGAAATTCTTGCAATACACTGAAATTGAACAACTTTCACATATATATGACATAAAAAACACTTTTCCGAGCTTTGGTGCCTAGGTTACACTAACACATCTAAGAAGTTAAACTCAATGATATAGACGTGCTAACGCTATCTGGGATCCTAATTCTAAACTTATGTGAAACTTTTGCAATATACTGAAATTGAACAACTTTCACATATATATGACTTGTAAAACACTTTTCCGAATTTTTGCGCCTAGGTAAACTAACGCATCTAAGAAGTTAAACTAAATGATATTGAACTGGTAAAGCTGTCTGCAATTCTAAGCTTATGTGAAACTCTTGCAATCCACTGAAATTGAGGAACTTTCACATATATATGAATGTAAAACACTTTTCCGAGCTTTTTAGCCTAGGTTAAACTAACACATCTAAAAAGTTAAACTAAATGATATTAAACTGGTAAAGCTATCTGCAATCCTAATTGTAAACTTATGTGAAACTCTTGCAATACAATAAAATTGAAAAACTTTCACATATATATGACATGTAAAACACTTTTTTTGAGCTTTTGCGCCTAGGTTACACTAACGCATCTCAGAAGTTAAACTCAATGATATAGAAGTGCTAACGCTATCTGGAATCCTAATTCTAAACTTATGTGAAACTTTTAGAATACACTGAAATTGAACAACTTTCACATATATGACTTGTAAAACGCTTTTCCTAGCATTTGCGCCTAGGTTAAACTAACGCATCTAAGAAGTTAAACTAAATGATATTGAACTGGTAAAGCTGTCTGCAATTAATTCTAAACTTATGTGAAACTCTTGCAATCCACTGAAATTGAACAACTTTCACATATATATATATGACATGTAAAAAACTATTCCGAGCTTTGACGCATAGGTTAAAATAACACATCTAAGAAGTAAAACTCAATGATATTTTAGGGCTAATACTATCTGCAATCCATATTCTAAACTTATGTGAAACTCTTCCCATACACTGAAATTGAACAACTTTCACATATATATGACATGTAAAACACTTTTCCGAGCTTTTTAGCCTAGGTTAAACTAACACATCTAAAAAGTTAAACTAAATGATATTGAACTGGTAAAGCTATCTGCAATCCTAATTCTAAACTTATGTGAAACTCTTGCAATACAATAAAATTGAAAAACTTTCACATACATATGACATGTAAAACACTTTTCCGAGCTTTTGAGCCCAGGTTAATCTAACACATCTAAGAAGTTAAACTAAATGATATTGAACTGGTAAAGCTATCTGCAATCCTAATTCTAAACTTATTTGAAACTCTTCCAATACACTGAAATTAAACAACTTTAACATATATATGACATGTAAAACACTTTTCCGAGCCTTTGTGCCTTGGTAAATTAACGCATATAAGAAGTTGAACTAAATGATATAGAAGTGCTAACGCTGTCTGCAATCCTAATTCTATATTTATGTGAAACTCTTGCAATATGCTGAAATTGAACAACTTTCACATATATATGACATGTAAAACACTTTTCCAAGCTTTAGTGCCTAGGTTAAACTAAGAAGTTAAACTCAATGATATAGAAGTGCTAACGCTATCTGCAATCCATATTCTAAATTTATGTGAAACCCTTGCAATACAATGAAATAGAACAACTTTCACATATATATGACATGTAAAACACTTTTCCGAGCATTTGCGCCTGGGTTAAACTAACGCATCTAAGAAGTTAAACTAAATGATATTGAACTGGTAAAGCTGTCTGCAATTAATTCTAAACTTATGTGAAACTCTTGCAATCCACTGAAATTGAACAACTTTCACATATATATATATGACATGTAAAAAACTATTCCGAGCTTTGACGCATAGGTTAAAATAACACATCTAAGAAGTAAAACTCAATGATATTTTAGGGCTAATACTATCTGCAATCCATATTCTAAACTTATGTGAAACTCTTCCCATACACTGAAATTGAACAACTTTCACATATATATGACATGTAAAACACTTTTCCGAGCTTTTTAGCCTAGGTTAAACTAACACATCTAAAAAGTTAAACTAAATGATATTGAACTGGTAAAGCTCTCTGCAATCCTAATTCTAAACTTATGTGAAACTCTTGCAATACAATAAAATTGAAAAACTTTCACATACATATGACATGTAAAACACTTTTCCGAGCTTTTGAGCCCAGGTTAATCTAACACATCTAAGAAGTTAAACTAAATGATATTGAACTGGTAAATCTATCTGCAATCCTAATTCTAAACTTATGTGAAACTCTTGCAATCCACTGAAATTGAACAACTTTCACATATATAAAACATGTAAAAAACTATTCCGAGCTTTGACGCATAGGTTAAAATAACACATCTAAGAAGTAAAACTCAATGATATTTTAGGGCTAATACTATCTGCAATCCATATTCTAAACTTATGTGAAACTCTTCCCATACACTGAAATTGAACAACTTTCACATATATATGACATGTAAAACACTTTTCCGAGCTTTTTAGCCTAGGTTAAACTAACACATCTAAAAAGTTAAACTAAATGATATTGAACTGGTAAAGCTCTCTGCAATCCTAATTCTAAACTTATGTGAAACTCTTGCAATACAATAAAATTGAAAAACTTTCACATACATATGACATGTAAAACACTTTTCCGAGCTTTTGAGCCCAGGTTAATCTAACACATCTAAGAAGTTAAACTAAATGATATTGAACTGGTAAAGCTATCTGCAATCCTAATTCTAAACTTATGTGAAACTATTGTAATACCCTGAAATTGAACAACGTTCACAAAAATATGACATGAAAACACTTTTCCGAGCTTTTGCGCCTAGGTTACACTAAAGCATCTTAGAAGTTAAACTAAATGGTATTAAACTGGTAAAGCTATATGCAATCCTAATTCTAAACTTATGTGAAACTCTTGCAATACACTGAAATTGAACTACTTTCACATATATATGACAGGTAAAACACTTTTCCGAACTTTTGAGCCTAGGTTAAACTAACGCATCTGAGAAGTTAAACTAAGTGATATAGAATGCTAATGCTTTCTACAATCCTAATTCTAAACTTATGTGAATCTCTTCATGCACTGAAATTGAACAACGTTCACATATATATGACGTGTAAAACACTTTTTCGAGCTTTTGCGCCTAGGTTATACTAACGCATTTAAGAAGTTAAACTAAATGGTATAGAAGTGCTAACGCTCTCTGCAATCCATATTTTAAACTTAAGTGAAACTCTTCCCATACATTGAAATTGAAAAACATTCCCATATATATGACATGTAAAACACTTTTCCGAATTTTTGCGTCTAGGTTAAACTAATGCATCTTAGAAGTTAAACTAAATGATATTGAACTGGTAAAGCTATCTGCAATCCTAATTGTAAATTTATGTGAAACTCTTGCAATTCACTGAAATTGAACAACTTTCACATATATATGACATGTAAAACACTTTTCCAAGCTTTTGAGCCTAGGTTACACTAACGCATCTAAGAAGTTAAACTCAATGATATAGAAGTGCTAACGCTATCTGGAATCCTAATTCTAAACTTAAGTGAAACTTTTGCAATACACTGAAATTGAACAACTTTCACATATATATGACTTGTAAAACACTTTTCCTAGCATTTGCGCCTAAGTTAAACTAATGCATCTAAAAAGTTAAACTAAATGATTTTGAACTGGTAAAACTATCTGCAATCCTAATTCTCAACTTATGTGAAACTCTTCCCATACACTGAAATTGAACAACTTTCACATATATATGACATGTAAAACACTTTTCAGAGCTTTTGCTTTTAGGTTACACTAACGCATCTAAGAAGTTAAACTCAATGATATAGAAGTGCTAACGCTATCTGCAATCCATATTCTAAACTTATGTGAAATTCTTGCAATCCACTGAAATTGAACAACTTTCACATATATATGACATAAAAAACACTTTTCCGAGCTTTGGTGCCTAGGTTATACTAACACATCTAAGAAGTTAAACTCAATGATATAGACGTGCTAACGCTATCTGGGATCCTAATTCTAAACTTATGTGAAACTTTTGCAATATACTGAAATTGAACAACTTTCACATATATATGACTTGTAAAACACTTTTCCGAATTTTTGCGCCTAGGTAAACTAACGCATCTAAGAAGTTAAACTAAATGATATTGAACTGTTAAAGCTGTCTGCAATTAATTCTAAGCTTATGTGAAACTCTTGCAATCCACTGAAATTGAAGAACTTTCACATATATATGAATGTAAAACACTTTTCCGAGCTTTTTAGCCTAGGTTAAACTAACACATCTAAAAAGTTAAACTAAATGATATTGAACTGGTAAAGCTATCTGCAATCCTAATTGTAAACTTATGTGAAACTCTTGCAATACAATAAAATTGAAAAACTTTCACATATATATGACATGTAAAACACTTTTTTTGAGCTTTTGCGCCTAGGTTACACTAACGCATCTCAGAAGTTAAACTCAATGATATAGAAGTGCTAACGCTATCTGAAATCCGAATTCTGAACTTATGAGAAAATCTTCCCATACACTGAAATTGAACAACTTTCACATATATATGACATGTAAAACAATTTTCCGAGCTTTTGCGCCTAGGTTAAACGAACGCATCTAAGAAGTTAAACTCAATGATATAGAAGTGCTAACGCTATCTGGAATCCTATTTCTAAACTTATGTGAAACTTTTGCAATACACTGAAATTGAACAACTTTCACATATATATGACATGTAAAACACTTTTCCGAGGTTTGGTGCCTAGGTTATACTAACACATCTAAGAAGTTAACCTCAATGATATAGAAGTGCTAACGCTATCTGAAATCCTAATTCTAAACTTATGTGAAACTCTTCCCATACACTGAAATTGAACAACTTTCACATATATATGACATGTAAAACACTTTTCAGAGCTTTTGCTTTTAGGTTACACTAACGCATCTAAGAAGTTAAACTCAATGATATAGAAGTGCTAACGCTATCTGCAATCCATATTCTAAACTTATGTGAAATTCTTGCAATACACTGAAATTGAACAACTTTCACATATATATGACATAAAAAACACTTTTCCGAGCTTTGGTGCCTAGGTTACACTAACACATCTAAGAAGTTAAACTCAATGATATAGACGTGCTAACGCTATCTGGGATCCTAATTCTAAACTTATGTGAAACTTTTGCAATATACTGAAATTGAACAACTTTCACATATATATGACTTGTAAAACACTTTTCCGAATTTTTGCGCCTAGGTAAACTAACGCATCTAAGAAGTTAAACTAAATGATATTGAACTGGTAAAGCTGTCTGCAATTCTAAGCTTATGTGAAACTCTTGCAATCCACTGAAATTGAGGAACTTTCACATATATATGAATGTAAAACACTTTTCCGAGCTTTTTAGCCTAGGTTAAACTAACACATCTAAAAAGTTAAACTAAATGATATTAAACTGGTAAAGCTATCTGCAATCCTAATTGTAAACTTATGTGAAACTCTTGCAATACAATAAAATTGAAAAACTTTCACATATATATGACATGTAAAACACTTTTTTTGAGCTTTTGCGCCTAGGTTACACTAACGCATCTCAGAAGTTAAACTCAATGATATAGAAGTGCTAACGCTATCTGGAATCCTAATTCTAAACTTATGTGAAACTTTTAGAATACACTGAAATTGAACAACTTTCACATATATGACTTGTAAAACGCTTTTCCTAGCATTTGCGCCTAGGTTAAACTAACGCATCTAAGAAGTTAAACTAAATGATATTGAACTGGTAAAGCTGTCTGCAATTAATTCTAAACTTATGTGAAACTCTTGCAATCCACTGAAATTGAACAACTTTCACATATATATATATGACATGTAAAAAACTATTCCGAGCTTTGACGCATAGGTTAAAATAACACATCTAAGAAGTAAAACTCAATGATATTTTAGGGCTAATACTATCTGCAATCCATATTCTAAACTTATGTGAAACTCTTCCCATACACTGAAATTGAACAACTTTCACATATATATGACATGTAAAACACTTTTCCGAGCTTTTTAGCCTAGGTTAAACTAACACATCTAAAAAGTTAAACTAAATGATATTGAACTGGTAAAGCTATCTGCAATCCTAATTCTAAACTTATGTGAAACTCTTGCAATACAATAAAATTGAAAAACTTTCACATACATATGACATGTAAAACACTTTTCCGAGCTTTTGAGCCCAGGTTAATCTAACACATCTAAGAAGTTAAACTAAATGATATTGAACTGGTAAAGCTATCTGCAATCCTAATTCTAAACTTATTTGAAACTCTTCCAATACACTGAAATTAAACAACTTTAACATATATATGACATGTAAAACACTTTTCCGAGCCTTTGTGCCTTGGTAAATTAACGCATATAAGAAGTTGAACTAAATGATATAGAAGTGCTAACGCTGTCTGCAATCCTAATTCTATATTTATGTGAAACTCTTGCAATATGCTGAAATTGAACAACTTTCACATATATATGACATGTAAAACACTTTTCCAAGCTTTAGTGCCTAGGTTAAACTAAGAAGTTAAACTCAATGATATAGAAGTGCTAACGCTATCTGCAATCCATATTCTAAATTTATGTGAAACCCTTGCAATACAATGAAATAGAACAACTTTCACATATATATGACATGTAAAACACTTTTCCGAGCATTTGCGCCTGGGTTAAACTAACGCATCTAAGAAGTTAAACTAAATGATATTGAACTGGTAAAGCTGTCTGCAATTAATTCTAAACTTATGTGAAACTCTTGCAATCCACTGAAATTGAACAACTTTCACATATATATATATGACATGTAAAAAACTATTCCGAGCTTTGACGCATAGGTTAAAATAACACATCTAAGAAGTAAAACTCAATGATATTTTAGGGCTAATACTATCTGCAATCCATATTCTAAACTTATGTGAAACTCTTCCCATACACTGAAATTGAACAACTTTCACATATATATGACATGTAAAACACTTTTCCGAGCTTTTTAGCCTAGGTTAAACTAACACATCTAAAAAGTTAAACTAAATGATATTGAACTGGTAAAGCTCTCTGCAATCCTAATTCTAAACTTATGTGAAACTCTTGCAATACAATAAAATTGAAAAACTTTCACATACATATGACATGTAAAACACTTTTCCGAGCTTTTGAGCCCAGGTTAATCTAACACATCTAAGAAGTTAAACTAAATGATATTGAACTGGTAAATCTATCTGCAATCCTAATTCTAAACTTATGTGAAACTCTTGCAATCCACTGAAATTGAACAACTTTCACATATATAAAACATGTAAAAAACTATTCCGAGCTTTGACGCATAGGTTAAAATAACACATCTAAGAAGTAAAACTCAATGATATTTTAGGGCTAATACTATCTGCAATCCATATTCTAAACTTATGTGAAACTCTTCCCATACACTGAAATTGAACAACTTTCACATATATATGACATGTAAAACACTTTTCCGAGCTTTTTAGCCTAGGTTAAACTAACACATCTAAAAAGTTAAACTAAATGATATTGAACTGGTAAAGCTCTCTGCAATCCTAATTCTAAACTTATGTGAAACTCTTGCAATACAATAAAATTGAAAAACTTTCACATACATATGACATGTAAAACACTTTTCCGAGCTTTTGAGCCCAGGTTAATCTAACACATCTAAGAAGTTAAACTAAATGATATTGAACTGGTAAAGCTCTCTGCAATCCTAATTCTAAACTTATGTGAAACTATTGTAATACCCTGAAATTGAACAACGTTCACAAAAATATGACATGAAAACACTTTTCCGAGCTTTTGCGCCTAGGTTACACTAAAGCATCTTAGAAGTTAAACTAAATGGTATTAAACTGGTAAAGCTATATGCAATCCTAATTCTAAACTTATGTGAAACTCTTGCAATACACTGAAATTGAACTACTTTCACATATATATGACAGGTAAAACACTTTTCCGAACTTTTGAGCCTAGGTTAAACTAACGCATCTGAGAAGTTAAACTAAGTGATATAGAATGCTAATGCTTTCTACAATCCTAATTCTAAACTTATGTGAATCTCTTCATGCACTGAAATTGAACAACGTTCACATATATATGACGTGTAAAACACTTTTTCGAGCTTTTGCGCCTAGGTTATACTAACGCATTTAAGAAGTTAAACTAAATGGTATAGAAGTGCTAACGCTCTCTGCAATCCATATTTTAAACTTAAGTGAAACTCTTCCCATACATTGAAATTGAAAAACATTCCCATATATATGACATGTAAAACACTTTTCCGAATTTTTGCGTCTAGGTTAAACTAATGCATCTTAGAAGTTAAACTAAATGATATTGAACTGGTAAAGCTATCTGCAATCCTAATTGTAAATTTATGTGAAACTCTTGCAATTCACTGAAATTGAACAACTTTCACATATATATGACATGTAAAACACTTTTCCAAGCTTTTGAGCCTAGGTTACACTAACGCATCTAAGAAGTTAAACTCAATGATATAGAAGTGCTAACGCTATCTGGAATCCTAATTCTAAACTTAAGTGAAACTTTTGCAATACACTGAAATTGAACAACTTTCACATATATATGACTTGTAAAACACTTTTCCTAGCATTTGCGCCTAAGTTAAACTAATGCATCTAAAAAGTTAAACTAAATGATTTTGAACTGGTAAAACTATCTGCAATCCTAATTCTCAACTTATGTGAAACTCTTCCCATACACTGAAATTGAACAACTTTCACATATATATGACATGTAAAACACTTTTCAGAGCTTTTGCTTTTAGGTTACACTAACGCATCTAAGAAGTTAAACTCAATGATATAGAAGTGCTAACGCTATCTGCAATCCATATTCTAAACTTATGTGAAATTCTTGCAATCCACTGAAATTGAACAACTTTCACATATATATGACATAAAAAACACTTTTCCGAGCTTTGGTGCCTAGGTTATACTAACACATCTAAGAAGTTAAACTCAATGATATAGACGTGCTAACGCTATCTGGGATCCTAATTCTAAACTTATGTGAAACTTTTGCAATATACTGAAATTGAACAACTTTCACATATATATGACTTGTAAAACACTTTTCCGAATTTTTGCGCCTAGGTAAACTAACGCATCTAAGAAGTTAAACTAAATGATATTGAACTGTTAAAGCTGTCTGCAATTAATTCTAAGCTTATGTGAAACTCTTGCAATCCACTGAAATTGAAGAACTTTCACATATATATGAATGTAAAACACTTTTCCGAGCTTTTTAGCCTAGGTTAAACTAACACATCTAAAAAGTTAAACTAAATGATATTGAACTGGTAAAGCTATCTGCAATCCTAATTGTAAACTTATGTGAAACTCTTGCAATACAATAAAATTGAAAAACTTTCACATATATATGACATGTAAAACACTTTTTTTGAGCTTTTGCGCCTAGGTTACACTAACGCATCTCAGAAGTTAAACTCAATGATATAGAAGTGCTAACGCTATCTGAAATCCGAATTCTGAACTTATGAGAAAATCTTCCCATACACTGAAATTGAACAACTTTCACATATATATGACATGTAAAACAATTTTCCGAGCTTTTGCGCCTAGGTTAAACGAACGCATCTAAGAAGTTAAACTCAATGATATAGAAGTGCTAACGCTATCTGGAATCCTATTTCTAAACTTATGTGAAACTTTTGCAATACACTGAAATTGAACAACTTTCACATATATATGACATGTAAAACACTTTTCCGAGGTTTGGTGCCTAGGTTATACTAACACATCTAAGAAGTTAACCTCAATGATATAGAAGTGCTAACGCTATCTGAAATCCTAATTCTAAACTTATGTGAAACTCTTCCCATACACTGAAATTGAACAACTTTCACATATATATGACATGTAAAACACTTTTCAGAGCTTTTGCTTTTAGGTTACACTAACGCATCTAAGAAGTTAAACTCAATGATATAGAAGTGCTAACGCTATCTGCAATCCATATTCTAAACTTATGTGAAATTCTTGCAATACACTGAAATTGAACAACTTTCACATATATATGACATAAAAAACACTTTTCCGAGCTTTGGTGCCTAGGTTACACTAACACATCTAAGAAGTTAAACTCAATGATATAGAAGTGCTAACGCTATCTGGGATCCTAATTCTAAACTTATGTGAAACTTTTGCAATATACTGAAATTGAACAACTTTCACATATATATGACTTGTAAAACACTTTTCCGAATTTTTGCGCCTAGGTAAACTAACGCATCTAAGAAGTTAAACTAAATGATATTGAACTGGTAAAGCTGTCTGCAATTCTAAGCTTATGTGAAACTCTTGCAATCCACTGAAATTGAGGAACTTTCACATATATATGAATGTAAAACACTTTTCCGAGCTTTTTAGCCTAGGTTAAACTAACACATCTAAAAAGTTAAACTAAATGATATTAAACTGGTAAAGCTATCTGCAATCCTAATTGTAAACTTATGTGAAACTCTTGCAATACAATAAAATTGAAAAACTTTCACATATATATGACATGTAAAACACTTTTTTTGAGCTTTTGCGCCTAGGTTACACTAACGCATCTCAGAAGTTAAACTCAATGATATAGAAGTGCTAACGCTATCTGGAATCCTAATTCTAAACTTATGTGAAACTTTTAGAATACACTGAAATTGAACAACTTTCACATATATGACTTGTAAAACGCTTTTCCTAGCATTTGCGCCTAGGTTAAACTAACGCATCTAAGAAGTTAAACTAAATGATATTGAACTGGTAAAGCTGTCTGCAATTAATTCTAAACTTATGTGAAACTCTTGCAATCCACTGAAATTGAACAACTTTCACATATATATATATGACATGTAAAAAACTATTCCGAGCTTTGACGCATAGGTTAAAATAACACATCTAAGAAGTAAAACTCAATGATATTTTAGGGCTAATACTATCTGCAATCCATATTCTAAACTTATGTGAAACTCTTCCCATACACTGAAATTGAACAACTTTCACATATATATGACATGTAAAACACTTTTCCGAGCTTTTTAGCCTAGGTTAAACTAACACATCTAAAAAGTTAAACTAAATGATATTGAACTGGTAAAGCTCTCTGCAATCCTAATTGTAAACTTATGTGAAACTCTTGCAATACAATAAAATTGAAAAACTTTCACATACATATGACATGTAAAACACTTTTCCGAGCTTTTGAGCCCAGGTTAATCTAACACATCTAAGAAGTTAAACTAAATGATATTGAACTGGTAAAGCTATCTGCAATCCTAATTCTAAACTTATGTGAAACTATTGTAATACCCTGAAATTGAACAACGTTCACAAAAATATGACATGAAAACACTTTTCCGAGCTTTTGCGCCTAGGTTACACTAAAGCATCTTAGAAGTTAAACTAAATGGTATTAAACTGGTAAAGCTATATGCAATCCTAATTCTAAACTTATGTGAAACTCTTGCAATACACTGAAATTGAACTACTTTCACATATATATGACAGGTAAAACACTTTTCCGAACTTTTGAGCCTAGGTTAAACTAACGCATCTGAGAAGTTAAACTAAGTGATATAGAATGCTAATGCTTTCTACAATCCTAATTCTAAACTTATGTGAATCTCTTCATGCACTGAAATTGAACAACGTTCACATATATATGACGTGTAAAACACTTTTTCGAGCTTTTGCGCCTAGGTTATACTAACGCATTTAAGAAGTTAAACTAAATGGTATAGAAGTGCTAACGCTCTCTGCAATCCATATTTTAAACTTAAGTGAAACTCTTCCCATACATTGAAATTGAAAAACATTCCCATATATATGACATGTAAAACACTTTTCCGAATTTTTGCGTCTAGGTTAAACTAATGCATCTTAGAAGTTAAACTAAATGATATTGAACTGGTAAAGCTATCTGCAATCCTAATTGTAAATTTATGTGAAACTCTTGCAATTCACTGAAATTGAACAACTTTCACATATATATGACATGTAAAACACTTTTCCAAGCTTTTGAGCCTAGGTTACACTAACGCATCTAAGAAGTTAAACTCAATGATATAGAAGTGCTAACGCTATCTGGAATCCTAATTCTAAACTTAAGTGAAACTTTTGCAATACACTGAAATTGAACAACTTTCACATATATATGACTTGTAAAACACTTTTCCTAGCATTTGCGCCTAAGTTAAACTAATGCATCTAAAAAGTTAAACTAAATGATTTTGAACTGGTAAAACTATCTGCAATCCTAATTCTCAACTTATGTGAAACTCTTCCCATACACTGAAATTGAACAACTTTCACATATATATGACATGTAAAACACTTTTCAGAGCTTTTGCTTTTAGGTTACACTAACGCATCTAAGAAGTTAAACTCAATGATATAGAAGTGCTAACGCTATCTGCAATCCATATTCTAAACTTATGTGAAATTCTTGCAATCCACTGAAATTGAACAACTTTCACATATATATGACATAAAAAACACTTTTCCGAGCTTTGGTGCCTAGGTTATACTAACACATCTAAGAAGTTAAACTCAATGATATAGACGTGCTAACGCTATCTGGGATCCTAATTCTAAACTTATGTGAAACTTTTGCAATATACTGAAATTGAACAACTTTCACATATATATGACTTGTAAAACACTTTTCCGAATTTTTGCGCCTAGGTAAACTAACGCATCTAAGAAGTTAAACTAAATGATATTGAACTGTTAAAGCTGTCTGCAATTAATTCTAAGCTTATGTGAAACTCTTGCAATCCACTGAAATTGAAGAACTTTCACATATATATGAATGTAAAACACTTTTCCGAGCTTTTTAGCCTAGGTTAAACTAACACATCTAAAAAGTTAAACTAAATGATATTGAACTGGTAAAGCTATCTGCAATCCTAATTGTAAACTTATGTGAAACTCTTGCAATACAATAAAATTGAAAAACTTTCACATATATATGACATGTAAAACACTTTTTTTGAGCTTTTGCGCCTAGGTTACACTAACGCATCTCAGAAGTTAAACTCAATGATATAGAAGTGCTAACGCTATCTGAAATCCGAATTCTGAACTTATGAGAAAATCTTCCCATACACTGAAATTGAACAACTTTCACATATATATGACATGTAAAACAATTTTCCGAGCTTTTGCGCCTAGGTTAAACGAACGCATCTAAGAAGTTAAACTCAATGATATAGAAGTGCTAACGCTATCTGGAATCCTATTTCTAAACTTATGTGAAACTTTTGCAATACACTGAAATTGAACAACTTTCACATATATATGACATGTAAAACACTTTTCCGAGGTTTGGTGCCTAGGTTATACTAACACATCTAAGAAGTTAACCTCAATGATATAGAAGTGCTAACGCTATCTGAAATCCTAATTCTAAACTTATGTGAAACTCTTCCCATACACTGAAATTGAACAACTTTCACATATATATGACATGTAAAACACTTTTCAGAGCTTTTGCTTTTAGGTTACACTAACGCATCTAAGAAGTTAAACTCAATGATATAGAAGTGCTAACGCTATCTGCAATCCATATTCTAAACTTATGTGAAATTCTTGCAATACACTGAAATTGAACAACTTTCACATATATATGACATAAAAAACACTTTTCCGAGCTTTGGTGCCTAGGTTACACTAACACATCTAAGAAGTTAAACTCAATGATATAGAAGTGCTAACGCTATCTGGGATCCTAATTCTAAACTTATGTGAAACTTTTGCAATATACTGAAATTGAACAACTTTCACATATATATGACTTGTAAAACACTTTTCCGAATTTTTGCGCCTAGGTAAACTAACGCATCTAAGAAGTTAAACTAAATGATATTGAACTGGTAAAGCTGTCTGCAATTCTAAGCTTATGTGAAACTCTTGCAATCCACTGAAATTGAGGAACTTTCACATATATATGAATGTAAAACACTTTTCCGAGCTTTTTAGCCTAGGTTAAACTAACACATCTAAAAAGTTAAACTAAATGATATTAAACTGGTAAAGCTATCTGCAATCCTAATTGTAAACTTATGTGAAACTCTTGCAATACAATAAAATTGAAAAACTTTCACATATATATGACATGTAAAACACTTTTTTTGAGCTTTTGCGCCTAGGTTACACTAACGCATCTCAGAAGTTAAACTCAATGATATAGAAGTGCTAACGCTATCTGGAATCCTAATTCTAAACTTATGTGAAACTTTTAGAATACACTGAAATTGAACAACTTTCACATATATGACTTGTAAAACGCTTTTCCTAGCATTTGCGCCTAGGTTAAACTAACGCATCTAAGAAGTTAAACTAAATGATATTGAACTGGTAAAGCTGTCTGCAATTAATTCTAAACTTATGTGAAACTCTTGCAATCCACTGAAATTGAACAACTTTCACATATATATATATGACATGTAAAAAACTATTCCGAGCTTTGACGCATAGGTTAAAATAACACATCTAAGAAGTAAAACTCAATGATATTTTAGGGCTAATACTATCTGCAATCCATATTCTAAACTTATGTGAAACTCTTCCCATACACTGAAATTGAACAACTTTCACATATATATGACATGTAAAACACTTTTCCGAGCTTTTTAGCCTAGGTTAAACTAACACATCTAAAAAGTTAAACTAAATGATATTGAACTGGTAAAGCTCTCTGCAATCCTAATTCTAAACTTATGTGAAACTCTTGCAATACAATAAAATTGAAAAACTTTCACATACATATGACATGTAAAACACTTTTCCGAGCTTTTGAGCCCAGGTTAATCTAACACATCTAAGAAGTTAAACTAAATGATATTGAACTGGTAAAGCTATCTGCAATCCTAATTCTAAACTTATGTGAAACTCTTGCAATACACTGAAATTGAACAACGTTCACAAAAATATGACATGAAAACACTTTTCCGAGCTTTTGCGCCTAGGTTACACTAAAGCATCTTAGAAGTTAAACTAAATGGTATTAAACTGGTAAAGCTATATGCAATCCTAATTCTAAACTTATGTGAAACTCTTGCAATACACTGAAATTGAACTACTTTCACATATATATGACAGGTAAAACACTTTTCCGAACTTTTGAGCCTAGGTTAAACTAACGCATCTGAGAAGTTAAACTAAGTGATATAGAATGCTAATGCTTTCTACAATCCTAATTCTAAACTTATGTGAATCTCTTCATGCACTGAAATTGAACAACGTTCACATATATATGACGTGTAAAACACTTTTTCGAGCTTTTGCGCCTAGGTTATACTAACGCATTTAAGAAGTTAAACTAAATGGTATAGAAGTGCTAACGCTCTCTGCAATCCATATTTTAAACTTAAGTGAAACTCTTCCCATACATTGAAATTGAAAAACATTCCCATATATATGACATGTAAAACACTTTTCCGAATTTTTGCGTCTAGGTTAAACTAATGCATCTTAGAAGTTAAACTAAATGATATTGAACTGGTAAAGCTATCTGCAATCCTAATTGTAAATTTATGTGAAACTCTTGCAATTCACTGAAATTGAACAACTTTCACATATATATGACATGTAAAACACTTTTCCAAGCTTTTGAGCCTAGGTTACACTAACGCATCTAAGAAGTTAAACTCAATGATATAGAAGTGCTAACGCTATCTGGAATCCTAATTCTAAACTTAAGTGAAACTTTTGCAATACACTGAAATTGAACAACTTTCACATATATATGACTTGTAAAACACTTTTCCTAGCATTTGCGCCTAAGTTAAACTAATGCATCTAAAAAGTTAAACTAAATGATTTTGAACTGGTAAAACTATCTGCAATCCTAATTCTCAACTTATGTGAAACTCTTCCCATACACTGAAATTGAACAACTTTCACATATATATGACATGTAAAACACTTTTCAGAGCTTTTGCTTTTAGGTTACACTAACGCATCTAAGAAGTTAAACTCAATGATATAGAAGTGCTAACGCTATCTGCAATCCATATTCTAAACTTATGTGAAATTCTTGCAATCCACTGAAATTGAACAACTTTCACATATAAATGACATAAAAAACACTTTTCCGAGCTTTGGTGCCTAGGTTATACTAACACATCTAAGAAGTTAAACTCAATGATATAGACGTGCTAACGCTATCTGGGATCCTAATTCTAAACTTATGTGAAACTTTTGCAATATACTGAAATTGAACAACTTTCACATATATATGACTTGTAAAACACTTTTCCGAATTTTTGCGCCTAGGTAAACTAACGCATCTAAGAAGTTAAACTAAATGATATTGAACTGTTAAAGCTGTCTGCAATTAATTCTAAGCTTATGTGAAACTCTTGCAATCCACTGAAATTGAAGAACTTTCACATATATATGAATGTAAAACACTTTTCCGAGCTTTTTAGCCTAGGTTAAACTAACACATCTAAAAAGTTAAACTAAATGATATTGAACTGGTAAAGCTATCTGCAATCCTAATTGTAAACTTATGTGAAACTCTTGCAATACAATAAAATTGAAAAACTTTCACATATATATGACATGTAAAACACTTTTTTTGAGCTTTTGCGCCTAGGTTACACTAACGCATCTCAGAAGTTAAACTCAATGATATAGAAGTGCTAACGCTATCTGAAATCCGAATTCTGAACTTATGAGAAAATCTTCCCATACACTGAAATTGAACAACTTTCACATATATATGACATGTAAAACAATTTTCCGAGCTTTTGCGCCTAGGTTAAACGAACGCATCTAAGAAGTTAAACTCAATGATATAGAAGTGCTAACGCTATCTGGAATCCTATTTCTAAACTTATGTGAAACTTTTGCAATACACTGAAATTGAACAACTTTCACATATATATGACATGTAAAACACTTTTCCGAGGTTTGGTGCCTAGGTTATACTAACACATCTAAGAAGTTAACCTCAATGATATAGAAGTGCTAACGCTATCTGAAATCCTAATTCTAAACTTATGTGAAACTCTTCCCATACACTGAAATTGAACAACTTTCACATATATATGACATGTAAAACACTTTTCAGAGCTTTTGCTTTTAGGTTACACTAACGCATCTAAGAAGTTAAACTCAATGATATAGAAGTGCTAACGCTATCTGCAATCCATATTCTAAACTTATGTGAAATTCTTGCAATACACTGAAATTGAACAACTTTCACATATATATGACATAAAAAACACTTTTCCGAGCTTTGGTGCCTAGGTTACACTAACACATCTAAGAAGTTAAACTCAATGATATAGAAGTGCTAACGCTATCTGGGATCCTAATTCTAAACTTATGTGAAACTTTTGCAATATACTGAAATTGAACAACTTTCACATATATATGACTTGTAAAACACTTTTCCGAATTTTTGCGCCTAGGTAAACTAACGCATCTAAGAAGTTAAACTAAATGATATTGAACTGGTAAAGCTGTCTGCAATTCTAAGCTTATGTGAAACTCTTGCAATCCACTGAAATTGAGGAACTTTCACATATATATGAATGTAAAACACTTTTCCGAGCTTTTTAGCCTAGGTTAAACTAACACATCTAAAAAGTTAAACTAAATGATATTAAACTGGTAAAGCTATCTGCAATCCTAATTGTAAACTTATGTGAAACTCTTGCAATACAATAAAATTGAAAAACTTTCACATATATATGACATGTAAAACACTTTTTTTGAGCTTTTGCGCCTAGGTTACACTAACGCATCTCAGAAGTTAAACTCAATGATATAGAAGTGCTAACGCTATCTGGAATCCTAATTCTAAACTTATGTGAAACTTTTAGAATACACTGAAATTGAACAACTTTCACATATATGACTTGTAAAACGCTTTTCCTAGCATTTGCGCCTAGGTTAAACTAACGCATCTAAGAAGTTAAACTAAATGATATTGAACTGGTAAAGCTGTCTGCAATTAATTCTAAACTTATGTGAAACTCTTGCAATCCACTGAAATTGAACAACTTTCACATATATATATATGACATGTAAAAAACTATTCCGAGCTTTGACGCATAGGTTAAAATAACACATCTAAGAAGTAAAACTCAATGATATTTTAGGGCTAATACTATCTGCAATCCATATTCTAAACTTATGTGAAACTCTTCCCATACACTGAAATTGAACAACTTTCACATATATATGACATGTAAAACACTTTTCCGAGCTTTTTAGCCTAGGTTAAACTAACACATCTAAAAAGTTAAACTAAATGATATTGAACTGGTAAAGCTATCTGCAATCCTAATTCTAAACTTATGTGAAACTCTTGCAATACAATAAAATTGAAAAACTTTCACATACATATGACATGTAAAACACTTTTCCGAGCTTTTGAGCCCAGGTTAATCTAACACATCTAAGAAGTTAAACTAAATGATATTGAACTGGTAAAGCTATCTGCAATCCTAATTCTAAACTTATTTGAAACTCTTCCAATACACTGAAATTAAACAACTTTAACATATATATGACATGTAAAACACTTTTCCGAGCCTTTGTGCCTTGGTAAATTAACGCATATAAGAAGTTGAACTAAATGATATAGAAGTGCTAACGCTGTCTGCAATCCTAATTCTATATTTATGTGAAACTCTTGCAATATGCTGAAATTGAACAACTTTCACATACATATGACATGTAAAACACTTTTCCAAGCTTTAGTGCCTAGGTTAAACTAAGAAGTTAAACTCAATGATATAGAAGTGCTAACGCTATCTGCAATCCATATTCTAAATTTATGTGAAACCCTTGCAATACAATGAAATAGAACAACTTTCACATATATATGACATGTAAAACACTTTTCCGAGCATTTGCGCCTGGGTTAAACTAACGCATCTAAGAAGTTAAACTAAATGATATTGAACTGGTAAAGCTGTCTGCAATTAATTCTAAACTTATGTGAAACTCTTGCAATCCACTGAAATTGAACAACTTTCACATATATATATATGACATGTAAAAAACTATTCCGAGCTTTGACGCATAGGTTAAAATAACACATCTAAGAAGTAAAACTCAATGATATTTTAGGGCTAATACTATCTGCAATCCATATTCTAAACTTATGTGAAACTCTTCCCATACACTGAAATTGAACAACTTTCACATATATATGACATGTAAAACACTTTTCCGAGCTTTTTAGCCTAGGTTAAACTAACACATCTAAAAAGTTAAACTAAATGATATTGAACTGGTAAAGCTCTCTGCAATCCTAATTCTAAACTTATGTGAAACTCTTGCAATACAATAAAATTGAAAAACTTTCACATACATATGACATGTAAAACACTTTTCCGAGCTTTTGAGCCCAGGTTAATCTAACACATCTAAGAAGTTAAACTAAATGATATTGAACTGGTAAATCTATCTGCAATCCTAATTCTAAACTTATGTGAAACTCTTGCAATCCACTGAAATTGAACAACTTTCACATATATAAAACATGTAAAAAACTATTCCGAGCTTTGACGCATAGGTTAAAATAACACATCTAAGAAGTAAAACTCAATGATATTTTAGGGCTAATACTATCTGCAATCCATATTCTAAACTTATGTGAAACTCTTCCCATACACTGAAATTGAACAACTTTCACATATATATGACATGTAAAACACTTTTCCGAGCTTTTTAGCCTAGGTTAAACTAACACATCTAAAAAGTTAAACTAAATGATATTGAACTGGTAAAGCTCTCTGCAATCCTAATTCTAAACTTATGTGAAACTCTTGCAATACAATAAAATTGAAAAACTTTCACATACATATGACATGTAAAACACTTTTCCGAGCTTTTGAGCCCAGGTTAATCTAACACATCTAAGAAGTTAAACTAAATGATATTGAACTGGTAAAGCTCTCTGCAATCCTAATTCTAAACTTATGTGAAACTATTGTAATACCCTGAAATTGAACAACGTTCACAAAAATATGACATGAAAACACTTTTCCGAGCTTTTGCGCCTAGGTTACACTAAAGCATCTTAGAAGTTAAACTAAATGGTATTAAACTGGTAAAGCTATATGCAATCCTAATTCTAAACTTATGTGAAACTCTTGCAATACACTGAAATTGAACTACTTTCACATATATATGACAGGTAAAACACTTTTCCGAACTTTTGAGCCTAGGTTAAACTAACGCATCTGAGAAGTTAAACTAAGTGATATAGAATGCTAATGCTTTCTACAATCCTAATTCTAAACTTATGTGAATCTCTTCATGCACTGAAATTGAACAACGTTCACATATATATGACGTGTAAAACACTTTTTCGAGCTTTTGCGCCTAGGTTATACTAACGCATTTAAGAAGTTAAACTAAATGGTATAGAAGTGCTAACGCTCTCTGCAATCCATATTTTAAACTTAAGTGAAACTCTTCCCATACATTGAAATTGAAAAACATTCCCATATATATGACATGTAAAACACTTTTCCGAATTTTTGCGTCTAGGTTAAACTAATGCATCTTAGAAGTTAAACTAAATGATATTGAACTGGTAAAGCTATCTGCAATCCTAATTGTAAATTTATGTGAAACTCTTGCAATTCACTGAAATTGAACAACTTTCACATATATATGACATGTAAAACACTTTTCCAAGCTTTTGAGCCTAGGTTACACTAACGCATCTAAGAAGTTAAACTCAATGATATAGAAGTGCTAACGCTATCTGGAATCCTAATTCTAAACTTAAGTGAAACTTTTGCAATACACTGAAATTGAACAACTTTCACATATATATGACTTGTAAAACACTTTTCCTAGCATTTGCGCCTAAGTTAAACTAATGCATCTAAAAAGTTAAACTAAATGATTTTGAACTGGTAAAACTATCTGCAATCCTAATTCTCAACTTATGTGAAACTCTTCCCATACACTGAAATTGAACAACTTTCACATATATATGACATGTAAAACACTTTTCAGAGCTTTTGCTTTTAGGTTACACTAACGCATCTAAGAAGTTAAACTCAATGATATAGAAGTGCTAACGCTATCTGCAATCCATATTCTAAACTTATGTGAAATTCTTGCAATCCACTGAAATTGAACAACTTTCACATATATATGACATAAAAAACACTTTTCCGAGCTTTGGTGCCTAGGTTATACTAACACATCTAAGAAGTTAAACTCAATGATATAGACGTGCTAACGCTATCTGGGATCCTAATTCTAAACTTATGTGAAACTTTTGCAATATACTGAAATTGAACAACTTTCACATATATATGACTTGTAAAACACTTTTCCGAATTTTTGCGCCTAGGTAAACTAACGCATCTAAGAAGTTAAACTAAATGATATTGAACTGTTAAAGCTGTCTGCAATTAATTCTAAGCTTATGTGAAACTCTTGCAATCCACTGAAATTGAAGAACTTTCACATATATATGAATGTAAAACACTTTTCCGAGCTTTTTAGCCTAGGTTAAACTAACACATCTAAAAAGTTAAACTAAATGATATTGAACTGGTAAAGCTATCTGCAATCCTAATTGTAAACTTATGTGAAACTCTTGCAATACAATAAAATTGAAAAACTTTCACATATATATGACATGTAAAACACTTTTTTTGAGCTTTTGCGCCTAGGTTACACTAACGCATCTCAGAAGTTAAACTCAATGATATAGAAGTGCTAACGCTATCTGAAATCCGAATTCTGAACTTATGAGAAAATCTTCCCATACACTGAAATTGAACAACTTTCACATATATATGACATGTAAAACAATTTTCCGAGCTTTTGCGCCTAGGTTAAACGAACGCATCTAAGAAGTTAAACTCAATGATATAGAAGTGCTAACGCTATCTGGAATCCTATTTCTAAACTTATGTGAAACTTTTGCAATACACTGAAATTGAACAACTTTCACATATATATGACATGTAAAACACTTTTCCGAGGTTTGGTGCCTAGGTTATACTAACACATCTAAGAAGTTAACCTCAATGATATAGAAGTGCTAACGCTATCTGAAATCCTAATTCTAAACTTATGTGAAACTCTTCCCATACACTGAAATTGAACAACTTTCACATATATATGACATGTAAAACACTTTTCAGAGCTTTTGCTTTTAGGTTACACTAACGCATCTAAGAAGTTAAACTCAATGATATAGAAGTGCTAACGCTATCTGCAATCCATATTCTAAACTTATGTGAAATTCTTGCAATACACTGAAATTGAACAACTTTCACATATATATGACATAAAAAACACTTTTCCGAGCTTTGGTGCCTAGGTTACACTAACACATCTAAGAAGTTAAACTCAATGATATAGAAGTGCTAACGCTATCTGGGATCCTAATTCTAAACTTATGTGAAACTTTTGCAATATACTGAAATTGAACAACTTTCACATATATATGACTTGTAAAACACTTTTCCGAATTTTTGCGCCTAGGTAAACTAACGCATCTAAGAAGTTAAACTAAATGATATTGAACTGGTAAAGCTGTCTGCAATTCTAAGCTTATGTGAAACTCTTGCAATCCACTGAAATTGAGGAACTTTCACATATATATGAATGTAAAACACTTTTCCGAGCTTTTTAGCCTAGGTTAAACTAACACATCTAAAAAGTTAAACTAAATGATATTAAACTGGTAAAGCTATCTGCAATCCTAATTGTAAACTTATGTGAAACTCTTGCAATACAATAAAATTGAAAAACTTTCACATATATATGACATGTAAAACACTTTTTTTGAGCTTTTGCGCCTAGGTTACACTAACGCATCTCAGAAGTTAAACTCAATGATATAGAAGTGCTAACGCTATCTGGAATCCTAATTCTAAACTTATGTGAAACTTTTAGAATACACTGAAATTGAACAACTTTCACATATATGACTTGTAAAACGCTTTTCCTAGCATTTGCGCCTAGGTTAAACTAACGCATCTAAGAAGTTAAACTAAATGATATTGAACTGGTAAAGCTGTCTGCAATTAATTCTAAACTTATGTGAAACTCTTGCAATCCACTGAAATTGAACAACTTTCACATATATATATATGACATGTAAAAAACTATTCCGAGCTTTGACGCATAGGTTAAAATAACACATCTAAGAAGTAAAACTCAATGATATTTTAGGGCTAATACTATCTGCAATCCATATTCTAAACTTATGTGAAACTCTTCCCATACACTGAAATTGAACAACTTTCACATATATATGACATGTAAAACACTTTTCCGAGCTTTTTAGCCTAGGTTAAACTAACACATCTAAAAAGTTAAACTAAATGATATTGAACTGGTAAAGCTCTCTGCAATCCTAATTGTAAACTTATGTGAAACTCTTGCAATACAATAAAATTGAAAAACTTTCACATACATATGACATGTAAAACACTTTTCCGAGCTTTTGAGCCCAGGTTAATCTAACACATCTAAGAAGTTAAACTAAATGATATTGAACTGGTAAAGCTATCTGCAATCCTAATTCTAAACTTATGTGAAACTATTGTAATACCCTGAAATTGAACAACGTTCACAAAAATATGACATGAAAACACTTTTCCGAGCTTTTGCGCCTAGGTTACACTAAAGCATCTTAGAAGTTAAACTAAATGGTATTAAACTGGTAAAGCTATATGCAATCCTAATTCTAAACTTATGTGAAACTCTTGCAATACACTGAAATTGAACTACTTTCACATATATATGACAGGTAAAACACTTTTCCGAACTTTTGAGCCTAGGTTAAACTAACGCATCTGAGAAGTTAAACTAAGTGATATAGAATGCTAATGCTTTCTACAATCCTAATTCTAAACTTATGTGAATCTCTTCATGCACTGAAATTGAACAACGTTCACATATATATGACGTGTAAAACACTTTTTCGAGCTTTTGCGCCTAGGTTATACTAACGCATTTAAGAAGTTAAACTAAATGGTATAGAAGTGCTAACGCTCTCTGCAATCCATATTTTAAACTTAAGTGAAACTCTTCCCATACATTGAAATTGAAAAACATTCCCATATATATGACATGTAAAACACTTTTCCGAATTTTTGCGTCTAGGTTAAACTAATGCATCTTAGAAGTTAAACTAAATGATATTGAACTGGTAAAGCTATCTGCAATCCTAATTGTAAATTTATGTGAAACTCTTGCAATTCACTGAAATTGAACAACTTTCACATATATATGACATGTAAAACACTTTTCCAAGCTTTTGAGCCTAGGTTACACTAACGCATCTAAGAAGTTAAACTCAATGATATAGAAGTGCTAACGCTATCTGGAATCCTAATTCTAAACTTAAGTGAAACTTTTGCAATACACTGAAATTGAACAACTTTCACATATATATGACTTGTAAAACACTTTTCCTAGCATTTGCGCCTAAGTTAAACTAATGCATCTAAAAAGTTAAACTAAATGATTTTGAACTGGTAAAACTATCTGCAATCCTAATTCTCAACTTATGTGAAACTCTTCCCATACACTGAAATTGAACAACTTTCACATATATATGACATGTAAAACACTTTTCAGAGCTTTTGCTTTTAGGTTACACTAACGCATCTAAGAAGTTAAACTCAATGATATAGAAGTGCTAACGCTATCTGCAATCCATATTCTAAACTTATGTGAAATTCTTGCAATCCACTGAAATTGAACAACTTTCACATATATATGACATAAAAAACACTTTTCCGAGCTTTGGTGCCTAGGTTATACTAACACATCTAAGAAGTTAAACTCAATGATATAGACGTGCTAACGCTATCTGGGATCCTAATTCTAAACTTATGTGAAACTTTTGCAATATACTGAAATTGAACAACTTTCACATATATATGACTTGTAAAACACTTTTCCGAATTTTTGCGCCTAGGTAAACTAACGCATCTAAGAAGTTAAACTAAATGATATTGAACTGTTAAAGCTGTCTGCAATTAATTCTAAGCTTATGTGAAACTCTTGCAATCCACTGAAATTGAAGAACTTTCACATATATATGAATGTAAAACACTTTTCCGAGCTTTTTAGCCTAGGTTAAACTAACACATCTAAAAAGTTAAACTAAATGATATTGAACTGGTAAAGCTATCTGCAATCCTAATTGTAAACTTATGTGAAACTCTTGCAATACAATAAAATTGAAAAACTTTCACATATATATGACATGTAAAACACTTTTTTTGAGCTTTTGCGCCTAGGTTACACTAACGCATCTCAGAAGTTAAACTCAATGATATAGAAGTGCTAACGCTATCTGAAATCCGAATTCTGAACTTATGAGAAAATCTTCCCATACACTGAAATTGAACAACTTTCACATATATATGACATGTAAAACAATTTTCCGAGCTTTTGCGCCTAGGTTAAACGAACGCATCTAAGAAGTTAAACTCAATGATATAGAAGTGCTAACGCTATCTGGAATCCTATTTCTAAACTTATGTGAAACTTTTGCAATACACTGAAATTGAACAACTTTCACATATATATGACATGTAAAACACTTTTCCGAGGTTTGGTGCCTAGGTTATACTAACACATCTAAGAAGTTAACCTCAATGATATAGAAGTGCTAACGCTATCTGAAATCCTAATTCTAAACTTATGTGAAACTCTTCCCATACACTGAAATTGAACAACTTTCACATATATATGACATGTAAAACACTTTTCAGAGCTTTTGCTTTTAGGTTACACTAACGCATCTAAGAAGTTAAACTCAATGATATAGAAGTGCTAACGCTATCTGCAATCCATATTCTAAACTTATGTGAAATTCTTGCAGTACACTGAAATTGAACAACTTTCACATATATATGACATAAAAAACACTTTTCCGAGCTTTGGTGCCTAGGTTACACTAACACATCTAAGAAGTTAAACTCAATGATATAGACGTGCTAACGCTATCTGGGATCCTAATTCTAAACTTATGTGAAACTTTTGCAATATACTGAAATTGAACAACTTTCACATATATATGACTTGTAAAACACTTTTCCGAATTTTTGCGCCTAGGTAAACTAACGCATCTAAGAAGTTAAACTAAATGATATTGAACTGGTAAAGCTGTCTGCAATTCTAAGCTTATGTGAAACTCTTGCAATCCACTGAAATTGAGGAACTTTCACATATATATGAATGTAAAACACTTTTCCGAGCTTTTTAGCCTAGGTTAAACTAACACATCTAAAAAGTTAAACTAAATGATATTAAACTGGTAAAGCTATCTGCAATCCTAATTGTAAACTTATGTGAAACTCTTGCAATACAATAAAATTGAAAAACTTTCACATATATATGACATGTAAAACACTTTTTTTGAGCTTTTGCGCCTAGGTTACACTAACGCATCTCAGAAGTTAAACTCAATGATATAGAAGTGCTAACGCTATCTGGAATCCTAATTCTAAACTTATGTGAAACTTTTAGAATACACTGAAATTGAACAACTTTCACATATATGACTTGTAAAACGCTTTTCCTAGCATTTGCGCCTAGGTTAAACTAACGCATCTAAGAAGTTAAACTAAATGATATTGAACTGGTAAAGCTGTCTGCAATTAATTCTAAACTTATGTGAAACTCTTGCAATCCACTGAAATTGAACAACTTTCACATATATATATATGACATGTAAAAAACTATTCCGAGCTTTGACGCATAGGTTAAAATAACACATCTAAGAAGTAAAACTCAATGATATTTTAGGGCTAATACTATCTGCAATCCATATTCTAAACTTATGTGAAACTCTTCCCATACACTGAAATTGAACAACTTTCACATATATATGACATGTAAAACACTTTTCCGAGCTTTTTAGCCTAGGTTAAACTAACACATCTAAAAAGTTAAACTAAATGATATTGAACTGGTAAAGCTCTCTGCAATCCTAATTCTAAACTTATGTGAAACTCTTGCAATACAATAAAATTGAAAAACTTTCACATACATATGACATGTAAAACACTTTTCCGAGCTTTTGAGCCCAGGTTAATCTAACACATCTAAGAAGTTAAACTAAATGATATTGAACTGGTAAAGCTATCTGCAATCCTAATTCTAAACTTATGTGAAACTCTTGCAATACACTGAAATTGAACAACGTTCACAAAAATATGACATGAAAACACTTTTCCGAGCTTTTGCGCCTAGGTTACACTAAAGCATCTTAGAAGTTAAACTAAATGGTATTAAACTGGTAAAGCTATATGCAATCCTAATTCTAAACTTATGTGAAACTCTTGCAATACACTGAAATTGAACTACTTTCACATATATATGACAGGTAAAACACTTTTCCGAACTTTTGAGCCTAGGTTAAACTAACGCATCTGAGAAGTTAAACTAAGTGATATAGAATGCTAATGCTTTCTACAATCCTAATTCTAAACTTATGTGAATCTCTTCATGCACTGAAATTGAACAACGTTCACATATATATGACGTGTAAAACACTTTTTCGAGCTTTTGCGCCTAGGTTATACTAACGCATTTAAGAAGTTAAACTAAATGGTATAGAAGTGCTAACGCTCTCTGCAATCCATATTTTAAACTTAAGTGAAACTCTTCCCATACATTGAAATTGAAAAACATTCCCATATATATGACATGTAAAACACTTTTCCGAATTTTTGCGTCTAGGTTAAACTAATTCATCTTAGAAGTTAAACTAAATGATATTGAACTGGTAAAGCTATCTGCAATCCTAATTGTAAATTTATGTGAAACTCTTGCAATTCACTGAAATTGAACAACTTTCACATATATATGACATGTAAAACACTTTTCCAAGCTTTTGAGCCTAGGTTACACTAACGCATCTAAGAAGTTAAACTCAATGATATAGAAGTGCTAACGCTATCTGGAATCCTAATTCTAAACTTAAGTGAAACTTTTGCAATACACTGAAATTGAACAACTTTCACATATATATGACTTGTAAAACACTTTTCCTAGCATTTGCGCCTAAGTTAAACTAATGCATCTAAAAAGTTAAACTAAATGATTTTGAACTGGTAAAACTATCTGCAATCCTAATTCTCAACTTATGTGAAACTCTTCCCATACACTGAAATTGAACAACTTTCACATATATATGACATGTAAAACACTTTTCAGAGCTTTTGCTTTTAGGTTACACTAACGCATCTAAGAAGTTAAACTCAATGATATAGAAGTGCTAACGCTATCTGCAATCCATATTCTAAACTTATGTGAAATTCTTGCAATCCACTGAAATTGAACAACTTTCACATATATATGACATAAAAAACACTTTTCCGAGCTTTGGTGCCTAGGTTATACTAACACATCTAAGAAGTTAAACTCAATGATATAGACGTGCTAACGCTATCTGGGATCCTAATTCTAAACTTATGTGAAACTTTTGCAATATACTGAAATTGAACAACTTTCACATATATATGACTTGTAAAACACTTTTCCGAATTTTTGCGCCTAGGTAAACTAACGCATCTAAGAAGTTAAACTAAATGATATTGAACTGTTAAAGCTGTCTGCAATTAATTCTAAGCTTATGTGAAACTCTTGCAATCCACTGAAATTGAAGAACTTTCACATATATATGAATGTAAAACACTTTTCCGAGCTTTTTAGCCTAGGTTAAACTAACACATCTAAAAAGTTAAACTAAATGATATTGAACTGGTAAAGCTATCTGCAATCCTAATTGTAAACTTATGTGAAACTCTTGCAATACAATAAAATTGAAAAACTTTCACATATATATGACATGTAAAACACTTTTTTTGAGCTTTTGCGCCTAGGTTACACTAACGCATCTCAGAAGTTAAACTCAATGATATAGAAGTGCTAACGCTATCTGAAATCCGAATTCTGAACTTATGAGAAAATCTTCCCATACACTGAAATTGAACAACTTTCACATATATATGACATGTAAAACAATTTTCCGAGCTTTTGCGCCTAGGTTAAACGAACGCATCTAAGAAGTTAAACTCAATGATATAGAAGTGCTAACGCTATCTGGAATCCTATTTCTAAACTTATGTGAAACTTTTGCAATACACTGAAATTGAACAACTTTCACATATATATGACATGTAAAACACTTTTCCGAGGTTTGGT
This sequence comes from Muscardinus avellanarius, assembly GCF_963383645.1. Lineage (NCBI taxonomy): Eukaryota > Metazoa > Chordata > Mammalia > Rodentia > Gliridae > Muscardinus > Muscardinus avellanarius. Next base: position 32,302,550 of record NC_137804.1, on the reverse strand, counting down.
GCCTAGGTTATACTAACACATCTAAGAAGTTAACCTCAATGATATAGAAGTGCTAACGCTATCTGAAATCCTAATTCTAAACTTATGTGAAACTCTTCCCATACACTGAAATTGAACAACTTTCACATATATATGACATGTAAAACACTTTTCAGAGCTTTTGCTTTTAGGTTACACTAACGCATCTAAGAAGTTAAACTCAATGATATAGAAGTGCTAACGCTATCTGCAATCCATATTCTAAACTTATGTGAAATTCTTGCAATACACTGAAATTGAACAACTTTCACATATATATGACATAAAAAACACTTTTCCGAGCTTTGGTGCCTAGGTTACACTAACACATCTAAGAAGTTAAACTCAATGATATAGAAGTGCTAACGCTATCTGGGATCCTAATTCTAAACTTATGTGAAACTTTTGCAATATACTGAAATTGAACAACTTTCACATATATATGACTTGTAAAACACTTTTCCGAATTTTTGCGCCTAGGTAAACTAACGCATCTAAGAAGTTAAACTAAATGATATTGAACTGGTAAAGCTGTCTGCAATTCTAAGCTTATGTGAAACTCTTGCAATCCACTGAAATTGAGGAACTTTCACATATATATGAATGTAAAACACTTTTCCGAGCTTTTTAGCCTAGGTTAAACTAACACATCTAAAAAGTTAAACTAAATGATATTAAACTGGTAAAGCTATCTGCAATCCTAATTGTAAACTTATGTGAAACTCTTGCAATACAATAAAATTGAAAAACTTTCACATATATATGACATGTAAAACACTTTTTTTGAGCTTTTGCGCCTAGGTTACACTAACGCATCTCAGAAGTTAAACTCAATGATATAGAAGTGCTAACGCTATCTGGAATCCTAATTCTAAACTTATGTGAAACTTTTAGAATACACTGAAATTGAACAACTTTCACATATATGACTTGTAAAACGCTTTTCCTAGCATTTGCGCCTAGGTTAAACTAACGCATCTAAGAAGTTAAACTAAATGATATTGAACTGGTAAAGCTGTCTGCAATTAATTCTAAACTTATGTGAAACTCTTGCAATCCACTGAAATTGAACAACTTTCACATATATATATATGACATGTAAAAAACTATTCCGAGCTTTGACGCATAGGTTAAAATAACACATCTAAGAAGTAAAACTCAATGATATTTTAGGGCTAATACTATCTGCAATCCATATTCTAAACTTATGTGAAACTCTTCCCATACACTGAAATTGAACAACTTTCACATATATATGACATGTAAAACACTTTTCCGAGCTTTTTAGCCTAGGTTAAACTAACACATCTAAAAAGTTAAACTAAATGATATTGAACTGGTAAAGCTCTCTGCAATCCTAATTCTAAACTTATGTGAAACTCTTGCAATACAATAAAATTGAAAAACTTTCACATACATGACATGTAAAACACTTTTCCGAGCTTTTGAGCCCAGGTTAATCTAACACATCTAAGAAGATAAACTAAATGATATTGAACTGGTAAAGCTATCTGCAATCCTAATTCTAAACTTATGTGAAACTCTTGCAATACACTGAAATTGAACTACTTTCACATATATATGACAGGTAAAACACTTTTCCGAACTTTTGAGCCTAGGTTAAACTAACGCATCTGAGAAGTTAAACTAAGTGATATAGAATGCTAATGCTTTCTACAATCCTAATTCTAAACTTATGTGAATCTCTTCATGCACTGAAATTGAACAACGTTCACATATATATGACGTGTAAAACACTTTTTCGAGCTTTTGCGCCTAGGTTATACTAACGCATTTAAGAAGTTAAACTAAATGGTATAGAAGTGCTAACGCTCTCTGCAATCCATATTTTAAACTTAAGTGAAACTCTTCCCATACATTGAAATTGAAAAACATTCCCATATATATGACATGTAAAACACTTTTCCGAATTTTTGCGTCTAGGTTAAACTAATGCATCTTAGAAGTTAAACTAAATGATATTGAACTGGTAAAGCTATCTGCAATCCTAATTGTAAATTTATGTGAAACTCTTGCAATTCACTGAAATTGAACAACTTTCACATATATATGACATGTAAAACACTTTTCCAAGCTTTTGAGCCTAGGTTACACTAACGCATCTAAGAAGTTAAACTCAATGATATAGAAGTGCTAACGCTATCTGGAATCCTAATTCTAAACTTAAGTGAAACTTTTGCAATACACTGAAATTGAACAACTTTCACATATATATGACTTGTAAAACACTTTTCCTAGCATTTGCGCCTAAGTTAAACTAATGCATCTAAAAAGTTAAACTAAATGATTTTGAACTGGTAAAACTATCTGCAATCCTAATTCTCAACTTATGTGAAACTCTTCCCATACACTGAAATTGAACAACTTTCACATATATATGACATGTAAAACACTTTTCAGAGCTTTTGCTTTTAGGTTACACTAACGCATCTAAGAAGTTAAACTCAATGATATAGAAGTGCTAACGCTATCTGCAATCCATATTCTAAACTTATGTGAAATTCTTGCAATCCACTGAAATTGAACAACTTTCACATATAAATGACATAAAAAACACTTTTCCGAGCTTTGGTGCCTAGGTTATACTAACACATCTAAGAAGTTAAACTCAATGATATAGACGTGCTAACGCTATCTGGGATCCTAATTCTAAACTTATGTGAAACTTTTGCAATATACTGAAATTGAACAACTTTCACATATATATGACTTGTAAAACACTTTTCCGAATTTTTGCGCCTAGGTAAACTAACGCATCTAAGAAGTTAAACTAAATGATATTGAACTGTTAAAGCTGTCTGCAATTAATTCTAAGCTTATGTGAAACTCTTGCAATCCACTGAAATTGAAGAACTTTCACATATATATGAATGTAAAACACTTTTCCGAGCTTTTTAGCCTAGGTTAAACTAACACATCTAAAAAGTTAAACTAAATGATATTGAACTGGTAAAGCTATCTGCAATCCTAATTGTAAACTTATGTGAAACTCTTGCAATACAATAAAATTGAAAAACTTTCACATATATATGACATGTAAAACACTTTTTTTGAGCTTTTGCGCCTAGGTTACACTAACGCATCTCAGAAGTTAAACTCAATGATATAGAAGTGCTAACGCTATCTGAAATCCGAATTCTGAACTTATGAGAAAATCTTCCCATACACTGAAATTGAACAACTTTCACATATATATGACATGTAAAACAATTTTCCGAGCTTTTGCGCCTAGGTTAAACGAACGCATCTAAGAAGTTAAACTCAATGATATAGAAGTGCTAACGCTATCTGGAATCCTATTTCTAAACTTATGTGAAACTTTTGCAATACACTGAAATTGAACAACTTTCACATATATATGACATGTAAAACACTTTTCCGAGGTTTGGTGCCTAGGTTATACTAACACATCTAAGAAGTTAACCTCAATGATATAGAAGTGCTAACGCTATCTGAAATCCTAATTCTAAACTTATGTGAAACTCTTCCCATACACTGAAATTGAACAACTTTCACATATATATGACATGTAAAACACTTTTCAGAGCTTTTGCTTTTAGGTTACACTAACGCATCTAAGAAGTTAAACTCAATGATATAGAAGTGCTAACGCTATCTGCAATCCATATTCTAAACTTATGTGAAATTCTTGCAATACACTGAAATTGAACAACTTTCACATATATATGACATAAAAAACACTTTTCCGAGCTTTGGTGCCTAGGTTACACTAACACATCTAAGAAGTTAAACTCAATGATATAGAAGTGCTAACGCTATCTGGGATCCTAATTCTAAACTTATGTGAAACTTTTGCAATATACTGAAATTGAACAACTTTCACATATATATGACTTGTAAAACACTTTTCCGAATTTTTGCGCCTAGGTAAACTAACGCATCTAAGAAGTTAAACTAAATGATATTGAACTGGTAAAGCTGTCTGCAATTCTAAGCTTATGTGAAACTCTTGCAATCCACTGAAATTGAGGAACTTTCACATATATATGAATGTAAAACACTTTTCCGAGCTTTTTAGCCTAGGTTAAACTAACACATCTAAAAAGTTAAACTAAATGATATTAAACTGGTAAAGCTATCTGCAATCCTAATTGTAAACTTATGTGAAACTCTTGCAATACAATAAAATTGAAAAACTTTCACATATATATGACATGTAAAACACTTTTTTTGAGCTTTTGCGCCTAGGTTACACTAACGCATCTCAGAAGTTAAACTCAATGATATAGAAGTGCTAACGCTATCTGGAATCCTAATTCTAAACTTATGTGAAACTTTTAGAATACACTGAAATTGAACAACTTTCACATATATGACTTGTAAAACGCTTTTCCTAGCATTTGCGCCTAGGTTAAACTAACGCATCTAAGAAGTTAAACTAAATGATATTGAACTGGTAAAGCTGTCTGCAATTAATTCTAAACTTATGTGAAACTCTTGCAATCCACTGAAATTGAACAACTTTCACATATATATATATGACATGTAAAAAACTATTCCGAGCTTTGACGCATAGGTTAAAATAACACATCTAAGAAGTAAAACTCAATGATATTTTAGGGCTAATACTATCTGCAATCCATATTCTAAACTTATGTGAAACTCTTCCCATACACTGAAATTGAACAACTTTCACATATATATGACATGTAAAACACTTTTCCGAGCTTTTTAGCCTAGGTTAAACTAACACATCTAAAAAGTTAAACTAAATGATATTGAACTGGTAAAGCTCTCTGCAATCCTAATTCTAAACTTATGTGAAACTCTTGCAATACAATAAAATTGAAAAACTTTCACATACATATGACATGTAAAACACTTTTCCGAGCTTTTGAGCCCAGGTTAATCTAACACATCTAAGAAGTTAAACTAAATGATATTGAACTGGTAAAGCTATCTGCAATCCTAATTCTAAACTTATGTGAAACTATTGTAATACCCTGAAATTGAACAACGTTCACAAAAATATGACATGAAAACACTTTTCCGAGCTTTTGCGCCTAGGTTACACTAAAGCATCTTAGAAGTTAAACTAAATGGTATTAAACTGGTAAAGCTATATGCAATCCTAATTCTAAACTTATGTGAAACTCTTGCAATACACTGAAATTGAACTACTTTCACATATATATGACAGGTAAAACACTTTTCCGAACTTTTGAGCCTAGGTTAAACTAACGCATCTGAGAAGTTAAACTAAGTGATATAGAATGCTAATGCTTTCTACAATCCTAATTCTAAACTTATGTGAATCTCTTCATGCACTGAAATTGAACAACGTTCACATATATATGACGTGTAAAACACTTTTTCGAGCTTTTGCGCCTAGGTTATACTAACGCATTTAAGAAGTTAAACTAAATGGTATAGAAGTGCTAACGCTCTCTGCAATCCATATTTTAAACTTAAGTGAAACTCTTCCCATACATTGAAATTGAAAAACATTCCCATATATATGACATGTAAAACACTTTTCCGAATTTTTGCGTCTAGGTTAAACTAATGCATCTTAGAAGTTAAACTAAATGATATTGAACTGGTAAAGCTATCTGCAATCCTAATTGTAAATTTATGTGAAACTCTTGCAATTCACTGAAATTGAACAACTTTCACATATATATGACATGTAAAACACTTTTCCAAGCTTTTGAGCCTAGGTTACACTAACGCATCTAAGAAGTTAAACTCAATGATATAGAAGTGCTAACGCTATCTGGAATCCTAATTCTAAACTTAAGTGAAACTTTTGCAATACACTGAAATTGAACAACTTTCACATATATATGACTTGTAAAACACTTTTCCTAGCATTTGCGCCTAAGTTAAACTAATGCATCTAAAAAGTTAAACTAAATGATTTTGAACTGGTAAAACTATCTGCAATCCTAATTCTCAACTTATGTGAAACTCTTCCCATACACTGAAATTGAACAACTTTCACATATATATGACATGTAAAACACTTTTCAGAGCTTTTGCTTTTAGGTTACACTAACGCATCTAAGAAGTTAAACTCAATGATATAGAAGTGCTAACGCTATCTGCAATCCATATTCTAAACTTATGTGAAATTCTTGCAATCCACTGAAATTGAACAACTTTCACATATATATGACATAAAAAACACTTTTCCGAGCTTTGGTGCCTAGGTTATACTAACACATCTAAGAAGTTAAACTCAATGATATAGACGTGCTAACGCTATCTGGGATCCTAATTCTAAACTTATGTGAAACTTTTGCAATATACTGAAATTGAACAACTTTCACATATATATGACTTGTAAAACACTTTTCCGAATTTTTGCGCCTAGGTAAACTAACGCATCTAAGAAGTTAAACTAAATGATATTGAACTGTTAAAGCTGTCTGCAATTAATTCTAAGCTTATGTGAAACTCTTGCAATCCACTGAAATTGAAGAACTTTCACATATATATGAATGTAAAACACTTTTCCGAGCTTTTTAGCCTAGGTTAAACTAACACATCTAAAAAGTTAAACTAAATGATATTGAACTGGTAAAGCTATCTGCAATCCTAATTGTAAACTTATGTGAAACTCTTGCAATACAATAAAATTGAAAAACTTTCACATATATATGACATGTAAAACACTTTTTTTGAGCTTTTGCGCCTAGGTTACACTAACGCATCTCAGAAGTTAAACTCAATGATATAGAAGTGCTAACGCTATCTGAAATCCGAATTCTGAACTTATGAGAAAATCTTCCCATACACTGAAATTGAACAACTTTCACATATATATGACATGTAAAACAATTTTCCGAGCTTTTGCGCCTAGGTTAAACGAACGCATCTAAGAAGTTAAACTCAATGATATAGAAGTGCTAACGCTATCTGGAATCCTATTTCTAAACTTATGTGAAACTTTTGCAATACACTGAAATTGAACAACTTTCACATATATATGACATGTAAAACACTTTTCCGAGGTTTGGTGCCTAGGTTATACTAATACATCTAAGAAGTTAACCTCAATGATATAGAAGTGCTAACGCTATCTGAAATCCTAATTCTAAACTTATGTGAAACTCTTCCCATACACTGAAATTGAACAACTTTCACATATATATGACATGTAAAACACTTTTCAGAGCTTTTGCTTTTAGGTTACACTAACGCATCTAAGAAGTTAAACTCAATGATATAGAAGTGCTAACGCTATCTGCAATCCATATTCTAAACTTATGTGAAATTCTTGCAATACACTGAAATTGAACAACTTTCACATATATATGACATAAAAAACACTTTTCCGAGCTTTGGTGCCTAGGTTACACTAACACATCTAAGAAGTTAAACTCAATGATATAGAAGTGCTAACGCTATCTGGGATCCTAATTCTAAACTTATGTGAAACTTTTGCAATATACTGAAATTGAACAACTTTCACATATATATGACTTGTAAAACACTTTTCCGAATTTTTGCGCCTAGGTAAACTAACGCATCTAAGAAGTTAAACTAAATGATATTGAACTGGTAAAGCTGTCTGCAATTCTAAGCTTATGTGAAACTCTTGCAATCCACTGAAATTGAGGAACTTTCACATATATATGAATGTAAAACACTTTTCCGAGCTTTTTAGCCTAGGTTAAACTAACACATCTAAAAAGTTAAACTAAATGATATTAAACTGGTAAAGCTATCTGCAATCCTAATTGTAAACTTATGTGAAACTCTTGCAATACAATAAAATTGAAAAACTTTCACATATATATGACATGTAAAACACTTTTTTTGAGCTTTTGCGCCTAGGTTACACTAACGCATCTCAGAAGTTAAACTCAATGATATAGAAGTGCTAACGCTATCTGGAATCCTAATTCTAAACTTATGTGAAACTTTTAGAATACACTGAAATTGAACAACTTTCACATATATGACTTGTAAAACGCTTTTCCTAGCATTTGCGCCTAGGTTAAACTAACGCATCTAAGAAGTTAAACTAAATGATATTGAACTGGTAAAGCTGTCTGCAATTAATTCTAAACTTATGTGAAACTCTTGCAATCCACTGAAATTGAACAACTTTCACATATATATATATGACATGTAAAAAACTATTCCGAGCTTTGACGCATAGGTTAAAATAACACATCTAAGAAGTAAAACTCAATGATATTTTAGGGCTAATACTATCTGCAATCCATATTCTAAACTTATGTGAAACTCTTCCCATACACTGAAATTGAACAACTTTCACATATATATGACATGTAAAACACTTTTCCGAGCTTTTTAGCCTAGGTTAAACTAACACATCTAAAAAGTTAAACTAAATGATATTGAACTGGTAAAGCTCTCTGCAATCCTAATTCTAAACTTATGTGAAACTCTTGCAATACAATAAAATTGAAAAACTTTCACATACATGACATGTAAAACACTTTTCCGAGCTTTTGAGCCCAGGTTAATCTAACACATCTAAGAAGATAAACTAAATGATATTGAACTGGTAAAGCTATCTGCAATCCTAATTCTAAACTTATGTGAAACTCTTGCAATACACTGAAATTGAACTACTTTCACATATATATGACAGGTAAAACACTTTTCCGAACTTTTGAGCCTAGGTTAAACTAACGCATCTGAGAAGTTAAACTAAGTGATATAGAATGCTAATGCTTTCTACAATCCTAATTCTAAACTTATGTGAATCTCTTCATGCACTGAAATTGAACAACGTTCACATATATATGACGTGTAAAACACTTTTTCGAGCTTTTGCGCCTAGGTTATACTAACGCATTTAAGAAGTTAAACTAAATGGTATAGAAGTGCTAACGCTCTCTGCAATCCATATTTTAAACTTAAGTGAAACTCTTCCCATACATTGAAATTGAAAAACATTCCCATATATATGACATGTAAAACACTTTTCCGAATTTTTGCGTCTAGGTTAAACTAATGCATCTTAGAAGTTAAACTAAATGATATTGAACTGGTAAAGCTATCTGCAATCCTAATTGTAAATTTATGTGAAACTCTTGCAATTCACTGAAATTGAACAACTTTCACATATATATGACATGTAAAACACTTTTCCAAGCTTTTGAGCCTAGGTTACACTAACGCATCTAAGAAGTTAAACTCAATGATATAGAAGTGCTAACGCTATCTGGAATCCTAATTCTAAACTTAAGTGAAACTTTTGCAATACACTGAAATTGAACAACTTTCACATATATATGACTTGTAAAACACTTTTCCTAGCATTTGCGCCTAAGTTAAACTAATGCATCTAAAAAGTTAAACTAAATGATTTTGAACTGGTAAAACTATCTGCAATCCTAATTCTCAACTTATGTGAAACTCTTCCCATACACTGAAATTGAACAACTTTCACATATATATGACATGTAAAACACTTTTCAGAGCTTTTGCTTTTAGGTTACACTAACGCATCTAAGAAGTTAAACTCAATGATATAGACGTGCTAACGCTATCTGGGATCCTAATTCTAAACTTATGTGAAACTTTTGCAATATACTGAAATTGAACAACTTTCACATATATATGACTTGTAAAACACTTTTCCGAATTTTTGCGCCTAGGTAAACTAACGCATCTAAGAAGTTAAACTAAATGATATTGAACTGTTAAAGCTGTCTGCAATTAATTCTAAGCTTATGTGAAACTCTTGCAATCCACTGAAATTGAAGAACTTTCACATATATATGAATGTAAAACACTTTTCCGAGCTTTTTAGCCTAGGTTAAACTAACACATCTAAAAAGTTAAACTAAATGATATTGAACTGGTAAAGCTATCTGCAATCCTAATTGTAAACTTATGTGAAACTCTTGCAATACAATAAAATTGAAAAACTTTCACATATATATGACATGTAAAACACTTTTTTTGAGCTTTTGCGCCTAGGTTACACTAACGCATCTCAGAAGTTAAACTCAATGATATAGAAGTGCTAACGCTATCTGAAATCCGAATTCTGAACTTATGAGAAAATCTTCCCATACACTGAAATTGAACAACTTTCACATATATATGACATGTAAAACAATTTTCCGAGCTTTTGCGCCTAGGTTAAACGAACGCATCTAAGAAGTTAAACTCAATGATATAGAAGTGCTAACGCTATCTGGAATCCTATTTCTAAACTTATGTGAAACTTTTGCAATACACTGAAATTGAACAACTTTCACATATATATGACATGTAAAACACTTTTCCGAGGTTTGGTGCCTAGGTTATACTAACACATCTAAGAAGTTAACCTCAATGATATAGAAGTGCTAACGCTATCTGAAATCCTAATTCTAAACTTATGTGAAACTCTTCCCATACACTGAAATTGAACAACTTTCACATATATATGACATGTAAAACACTTTTCAGAGCTTTTGCTTTTAGGTTACACTAACGCATCTAAGAAGTTAAACTCAATGATATAGAAGTGCTAACGCTATCTGCAATCCATATTCTAAACTTATGTGAAATTCTTGCAATACACTGAAATTGAACAACTTTCACATATATATGACATAAAAAACACTTTTCCGAGCTTTGGTGCCTAGGTTACACTAACACATCTAAGAAGTTAAACTCAATGATATAGAAGTGCTAACGCTATCTGGGATCCTAATTCTAAACTTATGTGAAACTTTTGCAATATACTGAAATTGAACAACTTTCACATATATATGACTTGTAAAACACTTTTCCGAATTTTTGCGCCTAGGTAAACTAACGCATCTAAGAAGTTAAACTAAATGATATTGAACTGGTAAAGCTGTCTGCAATTCTAAGCTTATGTGAAACTCTTGCAATCCACTGAAATTGAGGAACTTTCACATATATATGAATGTAAAACACTTTTCCGAGCTTTTTAGCCTAGGTTAAACTAACACATCTAAAAAGTTAAACTAAATGATATTAAACTGGTAAAGCTATCTGCAATCCTAATTGTAAACTTATGTGAAACTCTTGCAATACAATAAAATTGAAAAACTTTCACATATATATGACATGTAAAACACTTTTTTTGAGCTTTTGCGCCTAGGTTACACTAACGCATCTCAGAAGTTAAACTCAATGATATAGAAGTGCTAACGCTATCTGGAATCCTAATTCTAAACTTATGTGAAACTTTTAGAATACACTGAAATTGAACAACTTTCACATATATGACTTGTAAAACGCTTTTCCTAGCATTTGCGCCTAGGTTAAACTAACGCATCTAAGAAGTTAAACTAAATGATATTGAACTGGTAAAGCTGTCTGCAATTAATTCTAAACTTATGTGAAACTCTTGCAATCCACTGAAATTGAACAACTTTCACATATATATATATGACATGTAAAAAACTATTCCGAGCTTTGACGCATAGGTTAAAATAACACATCTAAGAAGTAAAACTCAATGATATTTTAGGGCTAATACTATCTGCAATCCATATTCTAAACTTATGTGAAACTCTTCCCATACACTGAAATTGAACAACTTTCACATATATATGACATGTAAAACACTTTTCCGAGCTTTTTAGCCTAGGTTAAACTAACACATCTAAAAAGTTAAACTAAATGATATTGAACTGGTAAAGCTCTCTGCAATCCTAATTCTAAACTTATGTGAAACTCTTGCAATACAATAAAATTGAAAAACTTTCACATACATATGACATGTAAAACACTTTTCCGAGCTTTTGAGCCCAGGTTAATCTAACACATCTAAGAAGTTAAACTAAATGATATTGAACTGGTAAAGCTATCTGCAATCCTAATTCTAAACTTATGTGAAACTATTGTAATACCCTGAAATTGAACAACGTTCACAAAAATATGACATGAAAACACTTTTCCGAGCTTTTGCGCCTAGGTTACACTAAAGCATCTTAGAAGTTAAACTAAATGGTATTAAACTGGTAAAGCTATATGCAATCCTAATTCTAAACTTATGTGAAACTCTTGCAATACACTGAAATTGAACTACTTTCACATATATATGACAGGTAAAACACTTTTCCGAACTTTTGAGCCTAGGTTAAACTAACGCATCTGAGAAGTTAAACTAAGTGATATAGAATGCTAATGCTTTCTACAATCCTAATTCTAAACTTATGTGAATCTCTTCATGCACTGAAATTGAACAACGTTCACATATATATGACGTGTAAAACACTTTTTCGAGCTTTTGCGCCTAGGTTATACTAACGCATTTAAGAAGTTAAACTAAATGGTATAGAAGTGCTAACGCTCTCTGCAATCCATATTTTAAACTTAAGTGAAACTCTTCCCATACATTGAAATTGAAAAACATTCCCATATATATGACATGTAAAACACTTTTCCGAATTTTTGCGTCTAGGTTAAACTAATGCATCTTAGAAGTTAAACTAAATGATATTGAACTGGTAAAGCTATCTGCAATCCTAATTGTAAATTTATGTGAAACTCTTGCAATTCACTGAAATTGAACAACTTTCACATATATATGACATGTAAAACACTTTTCCAAGCTTTTGAGCCTAGGTTACACTAACGCATCTAAGAAGTTAAACTCAATGATATAGAAGTGCTAACGCTATCTGGAATCCTAATTCTAAACTTAAGTGAAACTTTTGCAATACACTGAAATTGAACAACTTTCACATATATATGACTTGTAAAACACTTTTCCTAGCATTTGCGCCTAAGTTAAACTAATGCATCTAAAAAGTTAAACTAAATGATTTTGAACTGGTAAAACTATCTGCAATCCTAATTCTCAACTTATGTGAAACTCTTCCCATACACTGAAATTGAACAACTTTCACATATATATGACATGTAAAACACTTTTCAGAGCTTTTGCTTTTAGGTTACACTAACGCATCTAAGAAGTTAAACTCAATGATATAGAAGTGCTAACGCTATCTGCAATCCATATTCTAAACTTATGTGAAATTCTTGCAATCCACTGAAATTGAACAACTTTCACATATATATGACATAAAAAACACTTTTCCGAGCTTTGGTGCCTAGGTTATACTAACACATCTAAGAAGTTAAACTCAATGATATAGACGTGCTAACGCTATCTGGGATCCTAATTCTAAACTTATGTGAAACTTTTGCAATATACTGAAATTGAACAACTTTCACATATATATGACTTGTAAAACACTTTTCCGAATTTTTGCGCCTAGGTAAACTAACGCATCTAAGAAGTTAAACTAAATGATATTGAACTGTTAAAGCTGTCTGCAATTAATTCTAAGCTTATGTGAAACTCTTGCAATCCACTGAAATTGAAGAACTTTCACATATATATGAATGTAAAACACTTTTCCGAGCTTTTTAGCCTAGGTTAAACTAACACATCTAAAAAGTTAAACTAAATGATATTGAACTGGTAAAGCTATCTGCAATCCTAATTGTAAACTTATGTGAAACTCTTGCAATACAATAAAATTGAAAAACTTTCACATATATATGACATGTAAAACACTTTTTTTGAGCTTTTGCGCCTAGGTTACACTAACGCATCTCAGAAGTTAAACTCAATGATATAGAAGTGCTAACGCTATCTGAAATCCGAATTCTGAACTTATGAGAAAATCTTCCCATACACTGAAATTGAACAACTTTCACATATATATGACATGTAAAACAATTTTCCGAGCTTTTGCGCCTAGGTTAAACGAACGCATCTAAGAAGTTAAACTCAATGATATAGAAGTGCTAACGCTATCTGGAATCCTATTTCTAAACTTATGTGAAACTTTTGCAATACACTGAAATTGAACAACTTTCACATATATATGACATGTAAAACACTTTTCCGAGGTTTGGTGCCTAGGTTATACTAATACATCTAAGAAGTTAACCTCAATGATATAGAAGTGCTAACGCTATCTGAAATCCTAATTCTAAACTTATGTGAAACTCTTCCCATACACTGAAATTGAACAACTTTCACATATATATGACATGTAAAACACTTTTCAGAGCTTTTGCTTTTAGGTTACACTAACGCATCTAAGAAGTTAAACTCAATGATATAGAAGTGCTAACGCTATCTGCAATCCATATTCTAAACTTATGTGAAATTCTTGCAATACACTGAAATTGAACAACTTTCACATATATATGACATAAAAAACACTTTTCCGAGCTTTGGTGCCTAGGTTACACTAACACATCTAAGAAGTTAAACTCAATGATATAGAAGTGCTAACGCTATCTGGGATCCTAATTCTAAACTTATGTGAAACTTTTGCAATATACTGAAATTGAACAACTTTCACATATATATGACTTGTAAAACACTTTTCCGAATTTTTGCGCCTAGGTAAACTAACGCATCTAAGAAGTTAAACTAAATGATATTGAACTGGTAAAGCTGTCTGCAATTCTAAGCTTATGTGAAACTCTTGCAATCCACTGAAATTGAGGAACTTTCACATATATATGAATGTAAAACACTTTTCCGAGCTTTTTAGCCTAGGTTAAACTAACACATCTAAAAAGTTAAACTAAATGATATTAAACTGGTAAAGCTATCTGCAATCCTAATTGTAAACTTATGTGAAACTCTTGCAATACAATAAAATTGAAAAACTTTCACATATATATGACATGTAAAACACTTTTTTTGAGCTTTTGCGCCTAGGTTACACTAACGCATCTCAGAAGTTAAACTCAATGATATAGAAGTGCTAACGCTATCTGGAATCCTAATTCTAAACTTATGTGAAACTTTTAGAATACACTGAAATTGAACAACTTTCACATATATGACTTGTAAAACGCTTTTCCTAGCATTTGCGCCTAGGTTAAACTAACGCATCTAAGAAGTTAAACTAAATGATATTGAACTGGTAAAGCTGTCTGCAATTAATTCTAAACTTATGTGAAACTCTTGCAATCCACTGAAATTGAACAACTTTCACATATATATATATGACATGTAAAAAACTATTCCGAGCTTTGACGCATAGGTTAAAATAACACATCTAAGAAGTAAAACTCAATGATATTTTAGGGCTAATACTATCTGCAATCCATATTCTAAACTTATGTGAAACTCTTCCCATACACTGAAATTGAACAACTTTCACATATATATGACATGTAAAACACTTTTCCGAGCTTTTTAGCCTAGGTTAAACTAACACATCTAAAAAGTTAAACTAAATGATATTGAACTGGTAAAGCTCTCTGCAATCCTAATTCTAAACTTATGTGAAACTCTTGCAATACAATAAAATTGAAAAACTTTCACATACATATGACATGTAAAACACTTTTCCGAGCTTTTGAGCCCAGGTTAATCTAACACATCTAAGAAGTTAAACTAAATGATATTGAACTGGTAAAGCTATCTGCAATCCTAATTCTAAACTTATGTGAAACTATTGTAATACCCTGAAATTGAACAACGTTCACAAAAATATGACATGAAAACACTTTTCCGAGCTTTTGCGCCTAGGTTACACTAAAGCATCTTAGAAGTTAAACTAAATGGTATTAAACTGGTAAAGCTATATGCAATCCTAATTCTAAACTTATGTGAAACTCTTGCAATACACTGAAATTGAACTACTTTCACATATATATGACAGGTAAAACACTTTTCCGAACTTTTGAGCCTAGGTTAAACTAACGCATCTGAGAAGTTAAACTAAGTGATATAGAATGCTAATGCTTTCTACAATCCTAATTCTAAACTTATGTGAATCTCTTCATGCACTGAAATTGAACAACGTTCACATATATATGACGTGTAAAACACTTTTTCGAGCTTTTGCGCCTAGGTTATACTAACGCATTTAAGAAGTTAAACTAAATGGTATAGAAGTGCTAACGCTCTCTGCAATCCATATTTTAAACTTAAGTGAAACTCTTCCCATACATTGAAATTGAAAAACATTCCCATATATATGACATGTAAAACACTTTTCCGAATTTTTGCGTCTAGGTTAAACTAATGCATCTTAGAAGTTAAACTAAATGATATTGAACTGGTAAAGCTATCTGCAATCCTAATTGTAAATTTATGTGAAACTCTTGCAATTCACTGAAATTGAACAACTTTCACATATATATGACATGTAAAACACTTTTCCAAGCTTTTGAGCCTAGGTTACACTAACGCATCTAAGAAGTTAAACTCAATGATATAGAAGTGCTAACGCTATCTGGAATCCTAATTCTAAACTTAAGTGAAACTTTTGCAATACACTGAAATTGAACAACTTTCACATATATATGACTTGTAAAACACTTTTCCTAGCATTTGCGCCTAAGTTAAACTAATGCATCTAAAAAGTTAAACTAAATGATTTTGAACTGGTAAAACTATCTGCAATCCTAATTCTCAACTTATGTGAAACTCTTCCCATACACTGAAATTGAACAACTTTCACATATATATGACATGTAAAACACTTTTCAGAGCTTTTGCTTTTAGGTTACACTAACGCATCTAAGAAGTTAAACTCAATGATATAGAAGTGCTAACGCTATCTGCAATCCATATTCTAAACTTATGTGAAATTCTTGCAATCCACTGAAATTGAACAACTTTCACATATATATGACATAAAAAACACTTTTCCGAGCTTTGGTGCCTAGGTTATACTAACACATCTAAGAAGTTAAACTCAATGATATAGACGTGCTAACGCTATCTGGGATCCTAATTCTAAACTTATGTGAAACTTTTGCAATATACTGAAATTGAACAACTTTCACATATATATGACTTGTAAAACACTTTTCCGAATTTTTGCGCCTAGGTAAACTAACGCATCTAAGAAGTTAAACTAAATGATATTGAACTGTTAAAGCTGTCTGCAATTAATTCTAAGCTTATGTGAAACTCTTGCAATCCACTGAAATTGAAGAACTTTCACATATATATGAATGTAAAACACTTTTCCGAGCTTTTTAGCCTAGGTTAAACTAACACATCTAAAAAGTTAAACTAAATGATATTGAACTGGTAAAGCTATCTGCAATCCTAATTGTAAACTTATGTGAAACTCTTGCAATACAATAAAATTGAAAAACTTTCACATATATATGACATGTAAAACACTTTTTTTGAGCTTTTGCGCCTAGGTTACACTAACGCATCTCAGAAGTTAAACTCAATGATATAGAAGTGCTAACGCTATCTGAAATCCGAATTCTGAACTTATGAGAAAATCTTCCCATACACTGAAATTGAACAACTTTCACATATATATGACATGTAAAACAATTTTCCGAGCTTTTGCGCCTAGGTTAAACGAACGCATCTAAGAAGTTAAACTCAATGATATAGAAGTGCTAACGCTATCTGGAATCCTATTTCTAAACTTATGTGAAACTTTTGCAATACACTGAAATTGAACAACTTTCACATATATATGACATGTAAAACACTTTTCCGAGGTTTGGTGCCTAGGTTATACTAACACATCTAAGAAGTTAACCTCAATGATATAGAAGTGCTAACGCTATCTGAAATCCTAATTCTAAACTTATGTGAAACTCTTCCCATACACTGAAATTGAACAACTTTCACATATATATGACATGTAAAACACTTTTCAGAGCTTTTGCTTTTAGGTTACACTAACGCATCTAAGAAGTTAAACTCAATGATATAGAAGTGCTAACGCTATCTGCAATCCATATTCTAAACTTATGTGAAATTCTTGCAATACACTGAAATTGAACAACTTTCACATATATATGACATAAAAAACACTTTTCCGAGCTTTGGTGCCTAGGTTACACTAACACATCTAAGAAGTTAAACTCAATGATATAGACGTGCTAACGCTATCTGGGATCCTAATTCTAAACTTATGTGAAACTTTTGCAATATACTGAAATTGAACAACTTTCACATATATATGACTTGTAAAACACTTTTCCGAATTTTTGCGCCTAGGTAAACTAACGCATCTAAGAAGTTAAACTAAATGATATTGAACTGGTAAAGCTGTCTGCAATTCTAAGCTTATGTGAAACTCTTGCAATCCACTGAAATTGAGGAACTTTCACATATATATGAATGTAAAACACTTTTCCGAGCTTTTTAGCCTAGGTTAAACTAACACATCTAAAAAGTTAAACTAAATGATATTAAACTGGTAAAGCTATCTGCAATCCTAATTGTAAACTTATGTGAAACTCTTGCAATACAATAAAATTGAAAAACTTTCACATATATATGACATGTAAAACACTTTTTTTGAGCTTTTGCGCCTAGGTTACACTAACGCATCTCAGAAGTTAAACTCAATGATATAGAAGTGCTAACGCTATCTGGAATCCTAATTCTAAACTTATGTGAAACTTTTAGAATACACTGAAATTGAACAACTTTCACATATATGACTTGTAAAACGCTTTTCCTAGCATTTGCGCCTAGGTTAAACTAACGCATCTAAGAAGTTAAACTAAATGATATTGAACTGGTAAAGCTGTCTGCAATTAATTCTAAACTTATGTGAAACTCTTGCAATCCACTGAAATTGAACAACTTTCACATATATATATATGACATGTAAAAAACTATTCCGAGCTTTGACGCATAGGTTAAAATAACACATCTAAGAAGTAAAACTCAATGATATTTTAGGGCTAATACTATCTGCAATCCATATTCTAAACTTATGTGAAACTCTTCCCATACACTGAAATTGAACAACTTTCACATATATATGACATGTAAAACACTTTTCCGAGCTTTTTAGCCTAGGTTAAACTAACACATCTAAAAAGTTAAACTAAATGATATTGAACTGGTAAAGCTCTCTGCAATCCTAATTCTAAACTTATGTGAAACTCTTGCAATACAATAAAATTGAAAAACTTTCACATACATATGACATGTAAAACACTTTTCCGAGCTTTTGAGCCCAGGTTAATCTAACACATCTAAGAAGTTAAACTAAATGATATTGAACTGGTAAAGCTATCTGCAATCCTAATTCTAAACTTATGTGAAACTCTTGCAATACACTGAAATTGAACAACGTTCACAAAAATATGACATGAAAACACTTTTCCGAGCTTTTGCGCCTAGGTTACACTAAAGCATCTTAGAAGTTAAACTAAATGGTATTAAACTGGTAAAGCTATATGCAATCCTAATTCTAAACTTATGTGAAACTCTTGCAATACACTGAAATTGAACTACTTTCACATATATATGACAGGTAAAACACTTTTCCGAACTTTTGAGCCTAGGTTAAACTAACGCATCTGAGAAGTTAAACTAAGTGATATAGAATGCTAATGCTTTCTACAATCCTAATTCTAAACTTATGTGAATCTCTTCATGCACTGAAATTGAACAACGTTCACATATATATGACGTGTAAAACACTTTTTCGAGCTTTTGCGCCTAGGTTATACTAACGCATTTAAGAAGTTAAACTAAATGGTATAGAAGTGCTAACGCTCTCTGCAATCCATATTTTAAACTTAAGTGAAACTCTTCCCATACATTGAAATTGAAAAACATTCCCATATATATGACATGTAAAACACTTTTCCGAATTTTTGCGTCTAGGTTAAACTAATGCATCTTAGAAGTTAAACTAAATGATATTGAACTGGTAAAGCTATCTGCAATCCTAATTGTAAATTTATGTGAAACTCTTGCAATTCACTGAAATTGAACAACTTTCACATATATATGACATGTAAAACACTTTTCCAAGCTTTTGAGCCTAGGTTACACTAACGCATCTAAGAAGTTAAACTCAATGATATAGAAGTGCTAACGCTATCTGGAATCCTAATTCTAAACTTAAGTGAAACTTTTGCAATACACTGAAATTGAACAACTTTCACATATATATGACTTGTAAAACACTTTTCCTAGCATTTGCGCCTAAGTTAAACTAATGCATCTAAAAAGTTAAACTAAATGATTTTGAACTGGTAAAACTATCTGCAATCCTAATTCTCAACTTATGTGAAACTCTTCCCATACACTGAAATTGAACAACTTTCACATATATATGACATGTAAAACACTTTTCAGAGCTTTTGCTTTTAGGTTACACTAACGCATCTAAGAAGTTAAACTCAATGATATAGAAGTGCTAACGCTATCTGCAATCCATATTCTAAACTTATGTGAAATTCTTGCAATCCACTGAAATTGAACAACTTTCACATATAAATGACATAAAAAACACTTTTCCGAGCTTTGGTGCCTAGGTTATACTAACACATCTAAGAAGTTAAACTCAATGATATAGACGTGCTAACGCTATCTGGGATCCTAATTCTAAACTTATGTGAAACTTTTGCAATATACTGAAATTGAACAACTTTCACATATATATGACTTGTAAAACACTTTTCCGAATTTTTGCGCCTAGGTAAACTAACGCATCTAAGAAGTTAAACTAAATGATATTGAACTGTTAAAGCTGTCTGCAATTAATTCTAAGCTTATGTGAAACTCTTGCAATCCACTGAAATTGAAGAACTTTCACATATATATGAATGTAAAACACTTTTCCGAGCTTTTTAGCCTAGGTTAAACTAACACATCTAAAAAGTTAAACTAAATGATATTGAACTGGTAAAGCTATCTGCAATCCTAATTGTAAACTTATGTGAAACTCTTGCAATACAATAAAATTGAAAAACTTTCACATATATATGACATGTAAAACACTTTTTTTGAGCTTTTGCGCCTAGGTTACACTAACGCATCTCAGAAGTTAAACTCAATGATATAGAAGTGCTAACGCTATCTGAAATCCGAATTCTGAACTTATGAGAAAATCTTCCCATACACTGAAATTGAACAACTTTCACATATATATGACATGTAAAACAATTTTCCGAGCTTTTGCGCCTAGGTTAAACGAACGCATCTAAGAAGTTAAACTCAATGATATAGAAGTGCTAACGCTATCTGGAATCCTATTTCTAAACTTATGTGAAACTTTTGCAATACACTGAAATTGAACAACTTTCACATATATATGACATGTAAAACACTTTTCCGAGGTTTGGTGCCTAGGTTATACTAACACATCTAAGAAGTTAACCTCAATGATATAGAAGTGCTAACGCTATCTGAAATCCTAATTCTAAACTTATGTGAAACTCTTCCCATACACTGAAATTGAACAACTTTCACATATATATGACATGTAAAACACTTTTCAGAGCTTTTGCTTTTAGGTTACACTAACGCATCTAAGAAGTTAAACTCAATGATATAGAAGTGCTAACGCTATCTGCAATCCATATTCTAAACTTATGTGAAATTCTTGCAATACACTGAAATTGAACAACTTTCACATATATATGACATAAAAAACACTTTTCCGAGCTTTGGTGCCTAGGTTACACTAACACATCTAAGAAGTTAAACTCAATGATATAGAAGTGCTAACGCTATCTGGGATCCTAATTCTAAACTTATGTGAAACTTTTGCAATATACTGAAATTGAACAACTTTCACATATATATGACTTGTAAAACACTTTTCCGAATTTTTGCGCCTAGGTAAACTAACGCATCTAAGAAGTTAAACTAAATGATATTGAACTGGTAAAGCTGTCTGCAATTCTAAGCTTATGTGAAACTCTTGCAATCCACTGAAATTGAGGAACTTTCACATATATATGAATGTAAAACACTTTTCCGAGCTTTTTAGCCTAGGTTAAACTAACACATCTAAAAAGTTAAACTAAATGATATTAAACTGGTAAAGCTATCTGCAATCCTAATTGTAAACTTATGTGAAACTCTTGCAATACAATAAAATTGAAAAACTTTCACATATATATGACATGTAAAACACTTTTTTTGAGCTTTTGCGCCTAGGTTACACTAACGCATCTCAGAAGTTAAACTCAATGATATAGAAGTGCTAACGCTATCTGGAATCCTAATTCTAAACTTATGTGAAACTTTTAGAATACACTGAAATTGAACAACTTTCACATATATGACTTGTAAAACGCTTTTCCTAGCATTTGCGCCTAGGTTAAACTAACGCATCTAAGAAGTTAAACTAAATGATATTGAACTGGTAAAGCTGTCTGCAATTAATTCTAAACTTATGTGAAACTCTTGCAATCCACTGAAATTGAACAACTTTCACATATATATATATGACATGTAAAAAACTATTCCGAGCTTTGACGCATAGGTTAAAATAACACATCTAAGAAGTAAAACTCAATGATATTTTAGGGCTAATACTATCTGCAATCCATATTCTAAACTTATGTGAAACTCTT
Organism: Muscardinus avellanarius; assembly: GCF_963383645.1. NCBI lineage: Eukaryota > Metazoa > Chordata > Mammalia > Rodentia > Gliridae > Muscardinus > Muscardinus avellanarius. The sequence goes on along the minus strand of NC_137804.1, from coordinate 32,280,242 downwards.
CCCATACACTGAAATTGAACAACTTTCACATATATATGACATGTAAAACACTTTTCCGAGCTTTTTAGCCTAGGTTAAACTAACACATCTAAAAAGTTAAACTAAATGATATTGAACTGGTAAAGCTCTCTGCAATCCTAATTCTAAACTTATGTGAAACTCTTGCAATACAATAAAATTGAAAAACTTTCACATACATGACATGTAAAACACTTTTCCGAGCTTTTGAGCCCAGGTTAATCTAACACATCTAAGAAGATAAACTAAATGATATTGAACTGGTAAAGCTATCTGCAATCCTAATTCTAAACTTATGTGAAACTCTTGCAATACACTGAAATTGAACTACTTTCACATATATATGACAGGTAAAACACTTTTCCGAACTTTTGAGCCTAGGTTAAACTAACGCATCTGAGAAGTTAAACTAAGTGATATAGAATGCTAATGCTTTCTACAATCCTAATTCTAAACTTATGTGAATCTCTTCATGCACTGAAATTGAACAACGTTCACATATATATGACGTGTAAAACACTTTTTCGAGCTTTTGCGCCTAGGTTATACTAACGCATTTAAGAAGTTAAACTAAATGGTATAGAAGTGCTAACGCTCTCTGCAATCCATATTTTAAACTTAAGTGAAACTCTTCCCATACATTGAAATTGAAAAACATTCCCATATATATGACATGTAAAACACTTTTCCGAATTTTTGCGTCTAGGTTAAACTAATGCATCTTAGAAGTTAAACTAAATGATATTGAACTGGTAAAGCTATCTGCAATCCTAATTGTAAATTTATGTGAAACTCTTGCAATTCACTGAAATTGAACAACTTTCACATATATATGACATGTAAAACACTTTTCCAAGCTTTTGAGCCTAGGTTACACTAACGCATCTAAGAAGTTAAACTCAATGATATAGAAGTGCTAACGCTATCTGGAATCCTAATTCTAAACTTAAGTGAAACTTTTGCAATACACTGAAATTGAACAACTTTCACATATATATGACTTGTAAAACACTTTTCCTAGCATTTGCGCCTAAGTTAAACTAATGCATCTAAAAAGTTAAACTAAATGATTTTGAACTGGTAAAACTATCTGCAATCCTAATTCTCAACTTATGTGAAACTCTTCCCATACACTGAAATTGAACAACTTTCACATATATATGACATGTAAAACACTTTTCAGAGCTTTTGCTTTTAGGTTACACTAACGCATCTAAGAAGTTAAACTCAATGATATAGAAGTGCTAACGCTATCTGCAATCCATATTCTAAACTTATGTGAAATTCTTGCAATCCACTGAAATTGAACAACTTTCACATATAAATGACATAAAAAACACTTTTCCGAGCTTTGGTGCCTAGGTTATACTAACACATCTAAGAAGTTAAACTCAATGATATAGACGTGCTAACGCTATCTGGGATCCTAATTCTAAACTTATGTGAAACTTTTGCAATATACTGAAATTGAACAACTTTCACATATATATGACTTGTAAAACACTTTTCCGAATTTTTGCGCCTAGGTAAACTAACGCATCTAAGAAGTTAAACTAAATGATATTGAACTGTTAAAGCTGTCTGCAATTAATTCTAAGCTTATGTGAAACTCTTGCAATCCACTGAAATTGAAGAACTTTCACATATATATGAATGTAAAACACTTTTCCGAGCTTTTTAGCCTAGGTTAAACTAACACATCTAAAAAGTTAAACTAAATGATATTGAACTGGTAAAGCTATCTGCAATCCTAATTGTAAACTTATGTGAAACTCTTGCAATACAATAAAATTGAAAAACTTTCACATATATATGACATGTAAAACACTTTTTTTGAGCTTTTGCGCCTAGGTTACACTAACGCATCTCAGAAGTTAAACTCAATGATATAGAAGTGCTAACGCTATCTGAAATCCGAATTCTGAACTTATGAGAAAATCTTCCCATACACTGAAATTGAACAACTTTCACATATATATGACATGTAAAACAATTTTCCGAGCTTTTGCGCCTAGGTTAAACGAACGCATCTAAGAAGTTAAACTCAATGATATAGAAGTGCTAACGCTATCTGGAATCCTATTTCTAAACTTATGTGAAACTTTTGCAATACACTGAAATTGAACAACTTTCACATATATATGACATGTAAAACACTTTTCCGAGGTTTGGTGCCTAGGTTATACTAACACATCTAAGAAGTTAACCTCAATGATATAGAAGTGCTAACGCTATCTGAAATCCTAATTCTAAACTTATGTGAAACTCTTCCCATACACTGAAATTGAACAACTTTCACATATATATGACATGTAAAACACTTTTCAGAGCTTTTGCTTTTAGGTTACACTAACGCATCTAAGAAGTTAAACTCAATGATATAGAAGTGCTAACGCTATCTGCAATCCATATTCTAAACTTATGTGAAATTCTTGCAATACACTGAAATTGAACAACTTTCACATATATATGACATAAAAAACACTTTTCCGAGCTTTGGTGCCTAGGTTACACTAACACATCTAAGAAGTTAAACTCAATGATATAGAAGTGCTAACGCTATCTGGGATCCTAATTCTAAACTTATGTGAAACTTTTGCAATATACTGAAATTGAACAACTTTCACATATATATGACTTGTAAAACACTTTTCCGAATTTTTGCGCCTAGGTAAACTAACGCATCTAAGAAGTTAAACTAAATGATATTGAACTGGTAAAGCTGTCTGCAATTCTAAGCTTATGTGAAACTCTTGCAATCCACTGAAATTGAGGAACTTTCACATATATATGAATGTAAAACACTTTTCCGAGCTTTTTAGCCTAGGTTAAACTAACACATCTAAAAAGTTAAACTAAATGATATTAAACTGGTAAAGCTATCTGCAATCCTAATTGTAAACTTATGTGAAACTCTTGCAATACAATAAAATTGAAAAACTTTCACATATATATGACATGTAAAACACTTTTTTTGAGCTTTTGCGCCTAGGTTACACTAACGCATCTCAGAAGTTAAACTCAATGATATAGAAGTGCTAACGCTATCTGGAATCCTAATTCTAAACTTATGTGAAACTTTTAGAATACACTGAAATTGAACAACTTTCACATATATGACTTGTAAAACGCTTTTCCTAGCATTTGCGCCTAGGTTAAACTAACGCATCTAAGAAGTTAAACTAAATGATATTGAACTGGTAAAGCTGTCTGCAATTAATTCTAAACTTATGTGAAACTCTTGCAATCCACTGAAATTGAACAACTTTCACATATATATATATGACATGTAAAAAACTATTCCGAGCTTTGACGCATAGGTTAAAATAACACATCTAAGAAGTAAAACTCAATGATATTTTAGGGCTAATACTATCTGCAATCCATATTCTAAACTTATGTGAAACTCTTCCCATACACTGAAATTGAACAACTTTCACATATATATGACATGTAAAACACTTTTCCGAGCTTTTTAGCCTAGGTTAAACTAACACATCTAAAAAGTTAAACTAAATGATATTGAACTGGTAAAGCTCTCTGCAATCCTAATTCTAAACTTATGTGAAACTCTTGCAATACAATAAAATTGAAAAACTTTCACATACATATGACATGTAAAACACTTTTCCGAGCTTTTGAGCCCAGGTTAATCTAACACATCTAAGAAGTTAAACTAAATGATATTGAACTGGTAAATCTATCTGCAATCCTAATTCTAAACTTATGTGAAACTCTTGCAATCCACTGAAATTGAACAACTTTCACATATATAAAACATGTAAAAAACTATTCCGAGCTTTGACGCATAGGTTAAAATAACACATCTAAGAAGTAAAACTCAATGATATTTTAGGGCTAATACTATCTGCAATCCATATTCTAAACTTATGTGAAACTCTTCCCATACACTGAAATTGAACAACTTTCACATATATATGACATGTAAAACACTTTTCCGAGCTTTTTAGCCTAGGTTAAACTAACACATCTAAAAAGTTAAACTAAATGATATTGAACTGGTAAAGCTCTCTGCAATCCTAATTCTAAACTTATGTGAAACTCTTGCAATACAATAAAATTGAAAAACTTTCACATACATATGACATGTAAAACACTTTTCCGAGCTTTTGAGCCCAGGTTAATCTAACACATCTAAGAAGTTAAACTAAATGATATTGAACTGGTAAAGCTATCTGCAATCCTAATTCTAAACTTATGTGAAACTATTGTAATACCCTGAAATTGAACAACGTTCACAAAAATATGACATGAAAACACTTTTCCGAGCTTTTGCGCCTAGGTTACACTAAAGCATCTTAGAAGTTAAACTAAATGGTATTAAACTGGTAAAGCTATATGCAATCCTAATTCTAAACTTATGTGAAACTCTTGCAATACACTGAAATTGAACTACTTTCACATATATATGACAGGTAAAACACTTTTCCGAACTTTTGAGCCTAGGTTAAACTAACGCATCTGAGAAGTTAAACTAAGTGATATAGAATGCTAATGCTTTCTACAATCCTAATTCTAAACTTATGTGAATCTCTTCATGCACTGAAATTGAACAACGTTCACATATATATGACGTGTAAAACACTTTTTCGAGCTTTTGCGCCTAGGTTATACTAACGCATTTAAGAAGTTAAACTAAATGGTATAGAAGTGCTAACGCTCTCTGCAATCCATATTTTAAACTTAAGTGAAACTCTTCCCATACATTGAAATTGAAAAACATTCCCATATATATGACATGTAAAACACTTTTCCGAATTTTTGCGTCTAGGTTAAACTAATGCATCTTAGAAGTTAAACTAAATGATATTGAACTGGTAAAGCTATCTGCAATCCTAATTGTAAATTTATGTGAAACTCTTGCAATTCACTGAAATTGAACAACTTTCACATATATATGACATGTAAAACACTTTTCCAAGCTTTTGAGCCTAGGTTACACTAACGCATCTAAGAAGTTAAACTCAATGATATAGAAGTGCTAACGCTATCTGGAATCCTAATTCTAAACTTAAGTGAAACTTTTGCAATACACTGAAATTGAACAACTTTCACATATATATGACTTGTAAAACACTTTTCCTAGCATTTGCGCCTAAGTTAAACTAATGCATCTAAAAAGTTAAACTAAATGATTTTGAACTGGTAAAACTATCTGCAATCCTAATTCTCAACTTATGTGAAACTCTTCCCATACACTGAAATTGAACAACTTTCACATATATATGACATGTAAAACACTTTTCAGAGCTTTTGCTTTTAGGTTACACTAACGCATCTAAGAAGTTAAACTCAATGATATAGAAGTGCTAACGCTATCTGCAATCCATATTCTAAACTTATGTGAAATTCTTGCAATCCACTGAAATTGAACAACTTTCACATATATATGACATAAAAAACACTTTTCCGAGCTTTGGTGCCTAGGTTATACTAACACATCTAAGAAGTTAAACTCAATGATATAGACGTGCTAACGCTATCTGGGATCCTAATTCTAAACTTATGTGAAACTTTTGCAATATACTGAAATTGAACAACTTTCACATATATATGACTTGTAAAACACTTTTCCGAATTTTTGCGCCTAGGTAAACTAACGCATCTAAGAAGTTAAACTAAATGATATTGAACTGTTAAAGCTGTCTGCAATTAATTCTAAGCTTATGTGAAACTCTTGCAATCCACTGAAATTGAAGAACTTTCACATATATATGAATGTAAAACACTTTTCCGAGCTTTTTAGCCTAGGTTAAACTAACACATCTAAAAAGTTAAACTAAATGATATTGAACTGGTAAAGCTATCTGCAATCCTAATTGTAAACTTATGTGAAACTCTTGCAATACAATAAAATTGAAAAACTTTCACATATATATGACATGTAAAACACTTTTTTTGAGCTTTTGCGCCTAGGTTACACTAACGCATCTCAGAAGTTAAACTCAATGATATAGAAGTGCTAACGCTATCTGAAATCCGAATTCTGAACTTATGAGAAAATCTTCCCATACACTGAAATTGAACAACTTTCACATATATATGACATGTAAAACAATTTTCCGAGCTTTTGCGCCTAGGTTAAACGAACGCATCTAAGAAGTTAAACTCAATGATATAGAAGTGCTAACGCTATCTGGAATCCTATTTCTAAACTTATGTGAAACTTTTGCAATACACTGAAATTGAACAACTTTCACATATATTTGACATGTAAAACACTTTTCCGAGGTTTGGTGCCTAGGTTATACTAACACATCTAAGAAGTTAACCTCAATGATATAGAAGTGCTAACGCTATCTGAAATCCTAATTCTAAACTTATGTGAAACTCTTCCCATACACTGAAATTGAACAACTTTCACATATATATGACATGTAAAACACTTTTCAGAGCTTTTGCTTTTAGGTTACACTAACGCATCTAAGAAGTTAAACTCAATGATATAGAAGTGCTAACGCTATCTGCAATCCATATTCTAAACTTATGTGAAATTCTTGCAATACACTGAAATTGAACAACTTTCACATATATATGACATAAAAAACACTTTTCCGAGCTTTGGTGCCTAGGTTACACTAACACATCTAAGAAGTTAAACTCAATGATATAGAAGTGCTAACGCTATCTGGGATCCTAATTCTAAACTTATGTGAAACTTTTGCAATATACTGAAATTGAACAACTTTCACATATATATGACTTGTAAAACACTTTTCCGAATTTTTGCGCCTAGGTAAACTAACGCATCTAAGAAGTTAAACTAAATGATATTGAACTGGTAAAGCTGTCTGCAATTCTAAGCTTATGTGAAACTCTTGCAATCCACTGAAATTGAGGAACTTTCACATATATATGAATGTAAAACACTTTTCCGAGCTTTTTAGCCTAGGTTAAACTAACACATCTAAAAAGTTAAACTAAATGATATTAAACTGGTAAAGCTATCTGCAATCCTAATTGTAAACTTATGTGAAACTCTTGCAATACAATAAAATTGAAAAACTTTCACATATATATGACATGTAAAACACTTTTTTTGAGCTTTTGCGCCTAGGTTACACTAACGCATCTCAGAAGTTAAACTCAATGATATAGAAGTGCTAACGCTATCTGGAATCCTAATTCTAAACTTATGTGAAACTTTTAGAATACACTGAAATTGAACAACTTTCACATATATGACTTGTAAAACGCTTTTCCTAGCATTTGCGCCTAGGTTAAACTAACGCATCTAAGAAGTTAAACTAAATGATATTGAACTGGTAAAGCTGTCTGCAATTAATTCTAAACTTATGTGAAACTCTTGCAATCCACTGAAATTGAACAACTTTCACATATATATATATGACATGTAAAAAACTATTCCGAGCTTTGACGCATAGGTTAAAATAACACATCTAAGAAGTAAAACTCAATGATATTTTAGGGCTAATACTATCTGCAATCCATATTCTAAACTTATGTGAAACTCTTCCCATACACTGAAATTGAACAACTTTCACATATATATGACATGTAAAACACTTTTCCGAGCTTTTTAGCCTAGGTTAAACTAACACATCTAAAAAGTTAAACTAAATGATATTGAACTGGTAAAGCTCTCTGCAATCCTAATTCTAAACTTATGTGAAACTCTTGCAATACAATAAAATTGAAAAACTTTCACATACATATGACATGTAAAACACTTTTCCGAGCTTTTGAGCCCAGGTTAATCTAACACATCTAAGAAGTTAAACTAAATGATATTGAACTGGTAAATCTATCTGCAATCCTAATTCTAAACTTATGTGAAACTCTTGCAATCCACTGAAATTGAACAACTTTCACATATATAAAACATGTAAAAAACTATTCCGAGCTTTGACGCATAGGTTAAAATAACACATCTAAGAAGTAAAACTCAATGATATTTTAGGGCTAATACTATCTGCAATCCATATTCTAAACTTATGTGAAACTCTTCCCATACACTGAAATTGAACAACTTTCACATATATATGACATGTAAAACACTTTTCCGAGCTTTTTAGCCTAGGTTAAACTAACACATCTAAAAAGTTAAACTAAATGATATTGAACTGGTAAAGCTCTCTGCAATCCTAATTCTAAACTTATGTGAAACTCTTGCAATACAATAAAATTGAAAAACTTTCACATACATATGACATGTAAAACACTTTTCCGAGCTTTTGAGCCCAGGTTAATCTAACACATCTAAGAAGTTAAACTAAATGATATTGAACTGGTAAAGCTATCTGCAATCCTAATTCTAAACTTATGTGAAACTATTGTAATACCCTGAAATTGAACAACGTTCACAAAAATATGACATGAAAACACTTTTCCGAGCTTTTGCGCCTAGGTTACACTAAAGCATCTTAGAAGTTAAACTAAATGGTATTAAACTGGTAAAGCTATATGCAATCCTAATTCTAAACTTATGTGAAACTCTTGCAATACACTGAAATTGAACTACTTTCACATATATATGACAGGTAAAACACTTTTCCGAACTTTTGAGCCTAGGTTAAACTAACGCATCTGAGAAGTTAAACTAAGTGATATAGAATGCTAATGCTTTCTACAATCCTAATTCTAAACTTATGTGAATCTCTTCATGCACTGAAATTGAACAACGTTCACATATATATGACGTGTAAAACACTTTTTCGAGCTTTTGCGCCTAGGTTATACTAACGCATTTAAGAAGTTAAACTAAATGGTATAGAAGTGCTAACGCTCTCTGCAATCCATATTTTAAACTTAAGTGAAACTCTTCCCATACATTGAAATTGAAAAACATTCCCATATATATGACATGTAAAACACTTTTCCGAATTTTTGCGTCTAGGTTAAACTAATGCATCTTAGAAGTTAAACTAAATGATATTGAACTGGTAAAGCTATCTGCAATCCTAATTGTAAATTTATGTGAAACTCTTGCAATTCACTGAAATTGAACAACTTTCACATATATATGACATGTAAAACACTTTTCCAAGCTTTTGAGCCTAGGTTACACTAACGCATCTAAGAAGTTAAACTCAATGATATAGAAGTGCTAACGCTATCTGGAATCCTAATTCTAAACTTAAGTGAAACTTTTGCAATACACTGAAATTGAACAACTTTCACATATATATGACTTGTAAAACACTTTTCCTAGCATTTGCGCCTAAGTTAAACTAATGCATCTAAAAAGTTAAACTAAATGATTTTGAACTGGTAAAACTATCTGCAATCCTAATTCTCAACTTATGTGAAACTCTTCCCATACACTGAAATTGAACAACTTTCACATATATATGACATGTAAAACACTTTTCAGAGCTTTTGCTTTTAGGTTACACTAACGCATCTAAGAAGTTAAACTCAATGATATAGAAGTGCTAACGCTATCTGCAATCCATATTCTAAACTTATGTGAAATTCTTGCAATCCACTGAAATTGAACAACTTTCACATATATATGACATAAAAAACACTTTTCCGAGCTTTGGTGCCTAGGTTATACTAACACATCTAAGAAGTTAAACTCAATGATATAGACGTGCTAACGCTATCTGGGATCCTAATTCTAAACTTATGTGAAACTTTTGCAATATACTGAAATTGAACAACTTTCACATATATATGACTTGTAAAACACTTTTCCGAATTTTTGCGCCTAGGTAAACTAACGCATCTAAGAAGTTAAACTAAATGATATTGAACTGTTAAAGCTGTCTGCAATTAATTCTAAGCTTATGTGAAACTCTTGCAATCCACTGAAATTGAAGAACTTTCACATATATATGAATGTAAAACACTTTTCCGAGCTTTTTAGCCTAGGTTAAACTAACACATCTAAAAAGTTAAACTAAATGATATTGAACTGGTAAAGCTATCTGCAATCCTAATTGTAAACTTATGTGAAACTCTTGCAATACAATAAAATTGAAAAACTTTCACATATATATGACATGTAAAACACTTTTTTTGAGCTTTTGCGCCTAGGTTACACTAACGCATCTCAGAAGTTAAACTCAATGATATAGAAGTGCTAACGCTATCTGAAATCCGAATTCTGAACTTATGAGAAAATCTTCCCATACACTGAAATTGAACAACTTTCACATATATATGACATGTAAAACAATTTTCCGAGCTTTTGCGCCTAGGTTAAACGAACGCATCTAAGAAGTTAAACTCAATGATATAGAAGTGCTAACGCTATCTGGAATCCTATTTCTAAACTTATGTGAAACTTTTGCAATACACTGAAATTGAACAACTTTCACATATATATGACATGTAAAACACTTTTCCGAGGTTTGGTGCCTAGGTTATACTAACACATCTAAGAAGTTAACCTCAATGATATAGAAGTGCTAACGCTATCTGAAATCCTAATTCTAAACTTATGTGAAACTCTTCCCATACACTGAAATTGAACAACTTTCACATATATATGACATGTAAAACACTTTTCAGAGCTTTTGCTTTTAGGTTACACTAACGCATCTAAGAAGTTAAACTCAATGATATAGAAGTGCTAACGCTATCTGCAATCCATATTCTAAACTTATGTGAAATTCTTGCAATACACTGAAATTGAACAACTTTCACATATATATGACATAAAAAACACTTTTCCGAGCTTTGGTGCCTAGGTTACACTAACACATCTAAGAAGTTAAACTCAATGATATAGAAGTGCTAACGCTATCTGGGATCCTAATTCTAAACTTATGTGAAACTTTTGCAATATACTGAAATTGAACAACTTTCACATATATATGACTTGTAAAACACTTTTCCGAATTTTTGCGCCTAGGTAAACTAACGCATCTAAGAAGTTAAACTAAATGATATTGAACTGGTAAAGCTGTCTGCAATTCTAAGCTTATGTGAAACTCTTGCAATCCACTGAAATTGAGGAACTTTCACATATATATGAATGTAAAACACTTTTCCGAGCTTTTTAGCCTAGGTTAAACTAACACATCTAAAAAGTTAAACTAAATGATATTAAACTGGTAAAGCTATCTGCAATCCTAATTGTAAACTTATGTGAAACTCTTGCAATACAATAAAATTGAAAAACTTTCACATATATATGACATGTAAAACACTTTTTTTGAGCTTTTGCGCCTAGGTTACACTAACGCATCTCAGAAGTTAAACTCAATGATATAGAAGTGCTAACGCTATCTGGAATCCTAATTCTAAACTTATGTGAAACTTTTAGAATACACTGAAATTGAACAACTTTCACATATATGACTTGTAAAACGCTTTTCCTAGCATTTGCGCCTAGGTTAAACTAACGCATCTAAGAAGTTAAACTAAATGATATTGAACTGGTAAAGCTGTCTGCAATTAATTCTAAACTTATGTGAAACTCTTGCAATCCACTGAAATTGAACAACTTTCACATATATATATATGACATGTAAAAAACTATTCCGAGCTTTGACGCATAGGTTAAAATAACACATCTAAGAAGTAAAACTCAATGATATTTTAGGGCTAATACTATCTGCAATCCATATTCTAAACTTATGTGAAACTCTTCCCATACACTGAAATTGAACAACTTTCACATATATATGACATGTAAAACACTTTTCCGAGCTTTTTAGCCTAGGTTAAACTAACACATCTAAAAAGTTAAACTAAATGATATTGAACTGGTAAAGCTCTCTGCAATCCTAATTCTAAACTTATGTGAAACTCTTGCAATACAATAAAATTGAAAAACTTTCACATACATATGACATGTAAAACACTTTTCCGAGCTTTTGAGCCCAGGTTAATCTAACACATCTAAGAAGTTAAACTAAATGATATTGAACTGGTAAATCTATCTGCAATCCTAATTCTAAACTTATGTGAAACTCTTGCAATACACTGAAATTGAACAACTTTCACATATATAAAACATGTAAAAAACTATTCCGAGCTTTGACGCATAGGTTAAAATAACACATCTAAGAAGTAAAACTCAATGATATTTTAGGGCTAATACTATCTGCAATCCATATTCTAAACTTATGTGAAACTCTTCCCATACACTGAAATTGAACAACTTTCACATATATATGACATGTAAAACACTTTTCCGAGCTTTTTAGCCTAGGTTAAACTAACACATCTAAAAAGTTAAACTAAATGATATTGAACTGGTAAAGCTCTCTGCAATCCTAATTCTAAACTTATGTGAAACTCTTGCAATACAATAAAATTGAAAAACTTTCACATACATATGACATGTAAAACACTTTTCCGAGCTTTTGAGCCCAGGTTAATCTAACACATCTAAGAAGTTAAACTAAATGATATTGAACTGGTAAAGCTATCTGCAATCCTAATTCTAAACTTATGTGAAACTATTGTAATACCCTGAAATTGAACAACGTTCACAAAAATATGACATGAAAACACTTTTCCGAGCTTTTGCGCCTAGGTTACACTAAAGCATCTTAGAAGTTAAACTAAATGGTATTAAACTGGTAAAGCTATATGCAATCCTAATTCTAAACTTATGTGAAACTCTTGCAATACACTGAAATTGAACTACTTTCACATATATATGACAGGTAAAACACTTTTCCGAACTTTTGAGCCTAGGTTAAACTAACGCATCTGAGAAGTTAAACTAAGTGATATAGAATGCTAATGCTTTCTACAATCCTAATTCTAAACTTATGTGAATCTCTTCATGCACTGAAATTGAACAACGTTCACATATATATGACGTGTAAAACACTTTTTCGAGCTTTTGCGCCTAGGTTATACTAACGCATTTAAGAAGTTAAACTAAATGGTATAGAAGTGCTAACGCTCTCTGCAATCCATATTTTAAACTTAAGTGAAACTCTTCCCATACATTGAAATTGAAAAACATTCCCATATATATGACATGTAAAACACTTTTCCGAATTTTTGCGTCTAGGTTAAACTAATGCATCTTAGAAGTTAAACTAAATGATATTGAACTGGTAAAGCTATCTGCAATCCTAATTGTAAATTTATGTGAAACTCTTGCAATTCACTGAAATTGAACAACTTTCACATATATATGACATGTAAAACACTTTTCCAAGCTTTTGAGCCTAGGTTACACTAACGCATCTAAGAAGTTAAACTCAATGATATAGAAGTGCTAACGCTATCTGGAATCCTAATTCTAAACTTAAGTGAAACTTTTGCAATACACTGAAATTGAACAACTTTCACATATATATGACTTGTAAAACACTTTTCCTAGCATTTGCGCCTAAGTTAAACTAATGCATCTAAAAAGTTAAACTAAATGATTTTGAACTGGTAAAACTATCTGCAATCCTAATTCTCAACTTATGTGAAACTCTTCCCATACACTGAAATTGAACAACTTTCACATATATATGACATGTAAAACACTTTTCAGAGCTTTTGCTTTTAGGTTACACTAACGCATCTAAGAAGTTAAACTCAATGATATAGAAGTGCTAACGCTATCTGCAATCCATATTCTAAACTTATGTGAAATTCTTGCAATCCACTGAAATTGAACAACTTTCACATATATATGACATAAAAAACACTTTTCCGAGCTTTGGTGCCTAGGTTATACTAACACATCTAAGAAGTTAAACTCAATGATATAGACGTGCTAACGCTATCTGGGATCCTAATTCTAAACTTATGTGAAACTTTTGCAATATACTGAAATTGAACAACTTTCACATATATATGACTTGTAAAACACTTTTCCGAATTTTTGCGCCTAGGTAAACTAACGCATCTAAGAAGTTAAACTAAATGATATTGAACTGTTAAAGCTGTCTGCAATTAATTCTAAGCTTATGTGAAACTCTTGCAATCCACTGAAATTGAAGAACTTTCACATATATATGAATGTAAAACACTTTTCCGAGCTTTTTAGCCTAGGTTAAACTAACACATCTAAAAAGTTAAACTAAATGATATTGAACTGGTAAAGCTATCTGCAATCCTAATTGTAAACTTATGTGAAACTCTTGCAATACAATAAAATTGAAAAACTTTCACATATATATGACATGTAAAACACTTTTTTTGAGCTTTTGCGCCTAGGTTACACTAACGCATCTCAGAAGTTAAACTCAATGATATAGAAGTGCTAACGCTATCTGAAATCCGAATTCTGAACTTATGAGAAAATCTTCCCATACACTGAAATTGAACAACTTTCACATATATATGACATGTAAAACAATTTTCCGAGCTTTTGCGCCTAGGTTAAACGAACGCATCTAAGAAGTTAAACTCAATGATATAGAAGTGCTAACGCTATCTGGAATCCTATTTCTAAACTTATGTGAAACTTTTGCAATACACTGAAATTGAACAACTTTCACATATATATGACATGTAAAACACTTTTCCGAGGTTTGGTGCCTAGGTTATACTAACACATCTAAGAAGTTAACCTCAATGATATAGAAGTGCTAACGCTATCTGAAATCCTAATTCTAAACTTATGTGAAACTCTTCCCATACACTGAAATTGAACAACTTTCACATATATATGACATGTAAAACACTTTTCAGAGCTTTTGCTTTTAGGTTACACTAACGCATCTAAGAAGTTAAACTCAATGATATAGAAGTGCTAACGCTATCTGCAATCCATATTCTAAACTTATGTGAAATTCTTGCAATACACTGAAATTGAACAACTTTCACATATATATGACATAAAAAACACTTTTCCGAGCTTTGGTGCCTAGGTTACACTAACACATCTAAGAAGTTAAACTCAATGATATAGAAGTGCTAACGCTATCTGGGATCCTAATTCTAAACTTATGTGAAACTTTTGCAATATACTGAAATTGAACAACTTTCACATATATATGACTTGTAAAACACTTTTCCGAATTTTTGCGCCTAGGTAAACTAACGCATCTAAGAAGTTAAACTAAATGATATTGAACTGGTAAAGCTGTCTGCAATTCTAAGCTTATGTGAAACTCTTGCAATCCACTGAAATTGAGGAACTTTCACATATATATGAATGTAAAACACTTTTCCGAGCTTTTTAGCCTAGGTTAAACTAACACATCTAAAAAGTTAAACTAAATGATATTAAACTGGTAAAGCTATCTGCAATCCTAATTGTAAACTTATGTGAAACTCTTGCAATACAATAAAATTGAAAAACTTTCACATATATATGACATGTAAAACACTTTTTTTGAGCTTTTGCGCCTAGGTTACACTAACGCATCTCAGAAGTTAAACTCAATGATATAGAAGTGCTAACGCTATCTGGAATCCTAATTCTAAACTTATGTGAAACTTTTAGAATACACTGAAATTGAACAACTTTCACATATATGACTTGTAAAACGCTTTTCCTAGCATTTGCGCCTAGGTTAAACTAACGCATCTAAGAAGTTAAACTAAATGATATTGAACTGGTAAAGCTGTCTGCAATTAATTCTAAACTTATGTGAAACTCTTGCAATCCACTGAAATTGAACAACTTTCACATATATATATATGACATGTAAAAAACTATTCCGAGCTTTGACGCATAGGTTAAAATAACACATCTAAGAAGTAAAACTCAATGATATTTTAGGGCTAATACTATCTGCAATCCATATTCTAAACTTATGTGAAACTCTTCCCATACACTGAAATTGAACAACTTTCACATATATATGACATGTAAAACACTTTTCCGAGCTTTTTAGCCTAGGTTAAACTAACACATCTAAAAAGTTAAACTAAATGATATTGAACTGGTAAAGCTCTCTGCAATCCTAATTCTAAACTTATGTGAAACTCTTGCAATACAATAAAATTGAAAAACTTTCACATACATATGACATGTAAAACACTTTTCCGAGCTTTTGAGCCCAGGTTAATCTAACACATCTAAGAAGTTAAACTAAATGATATTGAACTGGTAAATCTATCTGCAATCCTAATTCTAAACTTATAAAACATGTAAAAAACTATTCCGAGCTTTGACGCATAGGTTAAAATAACACATCTAAGAAGTAAAACTCAATGATATTTTAGGGCTAATACTATCTGCAATCCATATTCTAAACTTATGTGAAACTCTTCCCATACACTGAAATTGAACAACTTTCACATATATATGACATGTAAAACACTTTTCCGAGCTTTTTAGCCTAGGTTAAACTAACACATCTAAAAAGTTAAACTAAATGATATTGAACTGGTAAAGCTCTCTGCAATCCTAATTCTAAACTTATGTGAAACTCTTGCAATACAATAAAATTGAAAAACTTTCACATACATATGACATGTAAAACACTTTTCCGAGCTTTTGAGCCCAGGTTAATCTAACACATCTAAGAAGTTAAACTAAATGATATTGAACTGGTAAAGCTATCTGCAATCCTAATTCTAAACTTATGTGAAACTATTGTAATACCCTGAAATTGAACAACGTTCACAAAAATATGACATGAAAACACTTTTCCGAGCTTTTGCGCCTAGGTTACACTAAAGCATCTTAGAAGTTAAACTAAATGGTATTAAACTGGTAAAGCTATATGCAATCCTAATTCTAAACTTATGTGAAACTCTTGCAATACACTGAAATTGAACTACTTTCACATATATATGACAGGTAAAACACTTTTCCGAACTTTTGAGCCTAGGTTAAACTAACGCATCTGAGAAGTTAAACTAAGTGATATAGAATGCTAATGCTTTCTACAATCCTAATTCTAAACTTATGTGAATCTCTTCATGCACTGAAATTGAACAACGTTCACATATATATGACGTGTAAAACACTTTTTCGAGCTTTTGCGCCTAGGTTATACTAACGCATTTAAGAAGTTAAACTAAATGGTATAGAAGTGCTAACGCTCTCTGCAATCCATATTTTAAACTTAAGTGAAACTCTTCCCATACATTGAAATTGAAAAACATTCCCATATATATGACATGTAAAACACTTTTCCGAATTTTTGCGTCTAGGTTAAACTAATGCATCTTAGAAGTTAAACTAAATGATATTGAACTGGTAAAGCTATCTGCAATCCTAATTGTAAATTTATGTGAAACTCTTGCAATTCACTGAAATTGAACAACTTTCACATATATATGACATGTAAAACACTTTTCCAAGCTTTTGAGCCTAGGTTACACTAACGCATCTAAGAAGTTAAACTCAATGATATAGAAGTGCTAACGCTATCTGGAATCCTAATTCTAAACTTAAGTGAAACTTTTGCAATACACTGAAATTGAACAACTTTCACATATATATGACTTGTAAAACACTTTTCCTAGCATTTGCGCCTAAGTTAAACTAATGCATCTAAAAAGTTAAACTAAATGATTTTGAACTGGTAAAACTATCTGCAATCCTAATTCTCAACTTATGTGAAACTCTTCCCATACACTGAAATTGAACAACTTTCACATATATATGACATGTAAAACACTTTTCAGAGCTTTTGCTTTTAGGTTACACTAACGCATCTAAGAAGTTAAACTCAATGATATAGAAGTGCTAACGCTATCTGCAATCCATATTCTAAACTTATGTGAAATTCTTGCAATCCACTGAAATTGAACAACTTTCACATATATATGACATAAAAAACACTTTTCCGAGCTTTGGTGCCTAGGTTATACTAACACATCTAAGAAGTTAAACTCAATGATATAGACGTGCTAACGCTATCTGGGATCCTAATTCTAAACTTATGTGAAACTTTTGCAATATACTGAAATTGAACAACTTTCACATATATATGACTTGTAAAACACTTTTCCGAATTTTTGCGCCTAGGTAAACTAACGCATCTAAGAAGTTAAACTAAATGATATTGAACTGTTAAAGCTGTCTGCAATTAATTCTAAGCTTATGTGAAACTCTTGCAATCCACTGAAATTGAAGAACTTTCACATATATATGAATGTAAAACACTTTTCCGAGCTTTTTAGCCTAGGTTAAACTAACACATCTAAAAAGTTAAACTAAATGATATTGAACTGGTAAAGCTATCTGCAATCCTAATTGTAAACTTATGTGAAACTCTTGCAATACAATAAAATTGAAAAACTTTCACATATATATGACATGTAAAACACTTTTTTTGAGCTTTTGCGCCTAGGTTACACTAACGCATCTCAGAAGTTAAACTCAATGATATAGAAGTGCTAACGCTATCTGAAATCCGAATTCTGAACTTATGAGAAAATCTTCCCATACACTGAAATTGAACAACTTTCACATATATATGACATGTAAAACAATTTTCCGAGCTTTTGCGCCTAGGTTAAACGAACGCATCTAAGAAGTTAAACTCAATGATATAGAAGTGCTAACGCTATCTGGAATCCTATTTCTAAACTTATGTGAAACTTTTGCAATACACTGAAATTGAACAACTTTCACATATATATGACATGTAAAACACTTTTCCGAGGTTTGGTGCCTAGGTTATACTAACACATCTAAGAAGTTAACCTCAATGATATAGAAGTGCTAACGCTATCTGAAATCCTAATTCTAAACTTATGTGAAACTCTTCCCATACACTGAAATTGAACAACTTTCACATATATATGACATGTAAAACACTTTTCAGAGCTTTTGCTTTTAGGTTACACTAACGCATCTAAGAAGTTAAACTCAATGATATAGAAGTGCTAACGCTATCTGCAATCCATATTCTAAACTTATGTGAAATTCTTGCAATACACTGAAATTGAACAACTTTCACATATATATGACATAAAAAACACTTTTCCGAGCTTTGGTGCCTAGGTTACACTAACACATCTAAGAAGTTAAACTCAATGATATAGAAGTGCTAACGCTATCTGGGATCCTAATTCTAAACTTATGTGAAACTTTTGCAATATACTGAAATTGAACAACTTTCACATATATATGACTTGTAAAACACTTTTCCGAATTTTTGCGCCTAGGTAAACTAACGCATCTAAGAAGTTAAACTATATGATATTGAACTGGTAAAGCTATCTGCAATTCTAATTCTAAACCTATGTGAAACTCTTGGAATTCACTGAAATTGAACAACTTTCACATATATATATAATATGTAAAACACTATTCCGAGCTTTGGCACATAAGTAAAAATAACATATCTGAGAAATTAAACTCAATGATATAGAAGTGCTAACGCTATCTGCAATCCATATTCTAAACTTATGTGAAACTCTTGCAGTACACTGAAATTGAACAACTTTCACATATATATGACAAGTAAAACAATTTTCTGAGCTTTGGAGCCTAGGTTAAATAAATGCGTCTAAGAAGTAAACTAAATGATATTGAACTGGTAAAGCTATCTGCAATCCTAATTCTAAACTTATGTGAAATTCTTGCAATACACTGAAATTGAACAACTTTCACATATATATATGACATGAAAAACACTTTTCCGAGCTTTGGTGCCTAGGTTATACTAACACATCTAAGAAGTTAAACTCAATGATATAGAAGTGCTAACGCTATCTGGGATCCTAATACTAAACTTATGTGAAACTTTTGCAATATACTGAAATTGAACAACCTTCACATACATATGACTTGTAAAACACTTTTCCGAATTTTTGCGCCTAGGTAAACTAACGCATCTAAGAAGTTAAACTAAATGATATTGAACTGGTAAAGCAGTCTGCAATTAATTCTAAACTTATGTGAAACTCTTGCAATCCACTGAAATTGAACAACTTTCACATATATATATGACATGTAAAAAACTATTCCGAGCTTTGACGCATAGGTTAAAATAACACATCTAAGAAGTAAAACTCAATGATATTTTAGGGCTAATACTATCTGCAATCCATATTCTAAACTTATGTGAAACTCTTCCCATACACTGAAATTGAACAACTTTCACATATATATGACATGTAAAACACTTTTCCGAGCTTTTTAGCCTAGGTTAAACTAACACATCTAAAAAGTTAAACTAAATGATATTGAACTGGTAAAGCTATCTGCAATCCTAATTCTAAACTTATGTGAAACTCTTGCAATACAATAAAATTGAAAAACTTTCACATACATATGACATGTAAAACACTTTTCCGAGCTTTTGAGCCCAGGTTAATCTAACACATCTAAGAAGTTAAACTAAATGATATTGAACTGGTAAAGCTATCTGCAATCCTAATTCTAAACTTATTTGAAACTCTTCCAATACACTGAAATTAAACAACTTTAACATATATATGACATGTAAAACACTTTTCCGAGCCTTTGTGCCTTGGTAAATTAACGCATATAAGAAGTTGAACTAAATGATATAGAAGTGCTAACGCTGTCTGCAATCCTAATTCTATATTTATGTGAAACTCTTGCAATATGCTGAAATTGAACAACTTTCACATATATATGACATGTAAAACACTTTTCCAAGCTTTAGTGCCTAGGTTAAACTAAGAAGTTAAACTCAATGATATAGAAGTGCTAACGCTATCTGCAATCCATATTCTAAATTTATGTGAAACCCTTGCAATACAATGAAATAGAACAACTTTCACATATATATGACATGTAAAACACTTTTCCGAGCATTTGCGCCTGGGTTAAACTAACGCATCTAAGAAGTTAAACTAAATGATATTGAACTGGTAAAGCTGTCTGCAATTAATTCTAAACTTATGTGAAACTCTTGCAATCCACTGAAATTGAACAACTTTCACATATATATATATGACATGTAAAAAACTATTCCGAGCTTTGACGCATAGGTTAAAATAACACATCTAAGAAGTAAAACTCAATGATATTTTAGGGCTAATACTATCTGCAATCCATATTCTAAACTTATGTGAAACTCTTCCCATACACTGAAATTGAACAACTTTCACATATATATGACATGTAAAACACTTTTCCGAGCTTTTTAGCCTAGGTTAAACTAACACATCTAAAAAGTTAAACTAAATGATATTGAACTGGTAAAGCTCTCTGCAATCCTAATTCTAAACTTATGTGAAACTCTTGCAATACAATAAAATTGAAAAACTTTCACATACATATGACATGTAAAACACTTTTCCGAGCTTTTGAGCCCAGGTTAATCTAACACATCTAAGAAGTTAAACTAAATGATATTGAACTGGTAAATCTATCTGCAATCCTAATTCTAAACTTATGTGAAACTCTTGCAATCCACTGAAATTGAACAACTTTCACATATATAAAACATGTAAAAAACTATTCCGAGCTTTGACGCATAGGTTAAAATAACACATCTAAGAAGTAAAACTCAATGATATTTTAGGGCTAATACTATCTGCAATCCATATTCTAAACTTATGTGAAACTCTTCCCATACACTGAAATTGAACAACTTTCACATATATATGACATGTAAAACACTTTTCCGAGCTTTTTAGCCTAGGTTAAACTAACACATCTAAAAAGTTAAACTAAATGATATTGAACTGGTAAAGCTCTCTGCAATCCTAATTCTAAACTTATGTGAAACTCTTGCAATACAATAAAATTGAAAAACTTTCACATACATATGACATGTAAAACACTTTTCCGAGCTTTTGAGCCCAGGTTAATCTAACACATCTAAGAAGTTAAACTAAATGATATTGAACTGGTAAAGCTATCTGCAATCCTAATTCTAAACTTATGTGAAACTATTGTAATACCCTGAAATTGAACAACGTTCACAAAAATATGACATGAAAACACTTTTCCGAGCTTTTGCGCCTAGGTTACACTAAAGCATCTTAGAAGTTAAACTAAATGGTATTAAACTGGTAAAGCTATATGCAATCCTAATTCTAAACTTATGTGAAACTCTTGCAATACACTGAAATTGAACTACTTTCACATATATATGACAGGTAAAACACTTTTCCGAACTTTTGAGCCTAGGTTAAACTAACGCATCTGAGAAGTTAAACTAAGTGATATAGAATGCTAATGCTTTCTACAATCCTAATTCTAAACTTATGTGAATCTCTTCATGCACTGAAATTGAACAACGTTCACATATATATGACGTGTAAAACACTTTTTCGAGCTTTTGCGCCTAGGTTATACTAACGCATTTAAGAAGTTAAACTAAATGGTATAGAAGTGCTAACGCTCTCTGCAATCCATATTTTAAACTTAAGTGAAACTCTTCCCATACATTGAAATTGAAAAACATTCCCATATATATGACATGTAAAACACTTTTCCGAATTTTTGCGTCTAGGTTAAACTAATGCATCTTAGAAGTTAAACTAAATGATATTGAACTGGTAAAGCTATCTGCAATCCTAATTGTAAATTTATGTGAAACTCTTGCAATTCACTGAAATTGAACAACTTTCACATATATATGACATGTAAAACACTTTTCCAAGCTTTTGAGCCTAGGTTACACTAACGCATCTAAGAAGTTAAACTCAATGATATAGAAGTGCTAACGCTATCTGGAATCCTAATTCTAAACTTAAGTGAAACTTTTGCAATACACTGAAATTGAACAACTTTCACATATATATGACTTGTAAAACACTTTTCCTAGCATTTGCGCCTAAGTTAAACTAATGCATCTAAAAAGTTAAACTAAATGATTTTGAACTGGTAAAACTATCTGCAATCCTAATTCTCAACTTATGTGAAACTCTTCCCATACACTGAAATTGAACAACTTTCACATATATATGACATGTAAAACACTTTTCAGAGCTTTTGCTTTTAGGTTACACTAACGCATCTAAGAAGTTAAACTCAATGATATAGAAGTGCTAACGCTATCTGCAATCCATATTCTAAACTTATGTGAAATTCTTGCAATCCACTGAAATTGAACAACTTTCACATATATATGACATAAAAAACACTTTTCCGAGCTTTGGTGCCTAGGTTATACTAACACATCTAAGAAGTTAAACTCAATGATATAGACGTGCTAACGCTATCTGGGATCCTAATTCTAAACTTATGTGAAACTTTTGCAATATACTGAAATTGAACAACTTTCACATATATATGACTTGTAAAACACTTTTCCGAATTTTTGCGCCTAGGTAAACTAACGCATCTAAGAAGTTAAACTAAATGATATTGAACTGTTAAAGCTGTCTGCAATTAATTCTAAGCTTATGTGAAACTCTTGCAATCCACTGAAATTGAAGAACTTTCACATATATATGAATGTAAAACACTTTTCCGAGCTTTTTAGCCTAGGTTAAACTAACACATCTAAAAAGTTAAACTAAATGATATTGAACTGGTAAAGCTATCTGCAATCCTAATTGTAAACTTATGTGAAACTCTTGCAATACAATAAAATTGAAAAACTTTCACATATATATGACATGTAAAACACTTTTTTTGAGCTTTTGCGCCTAGGTTACACTAACGCATCTCAGAAGTTAAACTCAATGATATAGAAGTGCTAACGCTATCTGAAATCCGAATTCTGAACTTATGAGAAAATCTTCCCATACACTGAAATTGAACAACTTTCACATATATATGACATGTAAAACAATTTTCCGAGCTTTTGCGCCTAGGTTAAACGAACGCATCTAAGAAGTTAAACTCAATGATATAGAAGTGCTAACGCTATCTGGAATCCTATTTCTAAACTTATGTGAAACTTTTGCAATACACTGAAATTGAACAACTTTCACATATATATGACATGTAAAACACTTTTCCGAGGTTTGGTGCCTAGGTTATACTAACACATCTAAGAAGTTAACCTCAATGATATAGAAGTGCTAACGCTATCTGAAATCCTAATTCTAAACTTATGTGAAACTCTTCCCATACACTGAAATTGAACAACTTTCACATATATATGACATGTAAAACACTTTTCAGAGCTTTTGCTTTTAGGTTACACTAACGCATCTAAGAAGTTAAACTCAATGATATAGAAGTGCTAACGCTATCTGGAATCCTATTTCTAAACTTATGTGAAACTTTTGCAATATACTGAAATTGAACAACTTTCACATATATATGACTTGTAAAACACTTTTCCGAATTTTTGCGCCTAGGTAAACTAACGCATCTAAGAAGTTAAACTAAATGATATTGAACTGGTAAAGCTGTCTGCAATTCTAAGCTTATGTGAAACTCTTGCAATCCACTGAAATTGAGGAACTTTCACATATATATGAATGTAAAACACTTTTCCGAGCTTTTTAGCCTAGGTTAAACTAACACATCTAAAAAGTTAAACTAAATGATATTAAACTGGTAAAGCTATCTGCAATCCTAATTGTAAACTTATGTGAAACTCTTGCAATACAATAAAATTGAAAAACTTTCACATATATATGACATGTAAAACACTTTTTTTGAGCTTTTGCGCCTAGGTTACACTAACGCATCTCAGAAGTTAAACTCAATGATATAGAAGTGCTAACGCTATCTGGAATCCTAATTCTAAACTTATGTGAAACTTTTAGAATACACTGAAATTGAACAACTTTCACATATATGACTTGTAAAACGCTTTTCCTAGCATTTGCGCCTAGGTTAAACTAACGCATCTAAGAAGTTAAACTAAATGATATTGAACTGGTAAAGCTGTCTGCAATTAATTCTAAACTTATGTGAAACTCTTGCAATCCACTGAAATTGAACAACTTTCACATATATATATATGACATGTAAAAAACTATTCCGAGCTTTGACGCATAGGTTAAAATAACACATCTAAGAAGTAAAACTCAATGATATTTTAGGGCTAATACTATCTGCAATCCATATTCTAAACTTATGTGAAACTCTTCCCATACACTGAAATTGAACAACTTTCACATATATATGACATGTAAAACACTTTTCCGAGCTTTTTAGCCTAGGTTAAACTAACACATCTAAAAAGTTAAACTAAATGATATTGAACTGGTAAAGCTCTCTGCAATCCTAATTCTAAACTTATGTGAAACTCTTGCAATACAATAAAATTGAAAAACTTTCACATACATATGACATGTAAAACACTTTTCCGAGCTTTTGAGCCCAGGTTAATCTAACACATCTAAGAAGTTAAACTAAATGATATTGAACTGGTAAAGCTATCTGCAATCCTAATTCTAAACTTATGTGAAACTATTGTAATACCCTGAAATTGAACAACGTTCACAAAAATATGACATGAAAACACTTTTCCGAGCTTTTGCGCCTAGGTTACACTAAAGCATCTTAGAAGTTAAACTAAATGGTATTAAACTGGTAAAGCTATATGCAATCCTAATTCTAAACTTATGTGAAACTCTTGCAATACACTGAAATTGAACTACTTTCACATATATATGACAGGTAAAACACTTTTCCGAACTTTTGAGCCTAGGTTAAACTAACGCATCTGAGAAGTTAAACTAAGTGATATAGAATGCTAATGCTTTCTACAATCCTAATTCTAAACTTATGTGAATCTCTTCATGCACTGAAATTGAACAACGTTCACATATATATGACGTGTAAAACACTTTTTCGAGCTTTTGCGCCTAGGTTATACTAACGCATTTAAGAAGTTAAACTAAATGGTATAGAAGTGCTAACGCTCTCTGCAATCCATATTTTAAACTTAAGTGAAACTCTTCCCATACATTGAAATTGAAAAACATTCCCATATATATGACATGTAAAACACTTTTCCGAATTTTTGCGTCTAGGTTAAACTAATGCATCTTAGAAGTTAAACTAAATGATATTGAACTGGTAAAGCTATCTGCAATCCTAATTGTAAATTTATGTGAAACTCTTGCAATTCACTGAAATTGAACAACTTTCACATATATATGACATGTAAAACACTTTTCCAAGCTTTTGAGCCTAGGTTACACTAACGCATCTAAGAAGTTAAACTCAATGATATAGAAGTGCTAACGCTATCTGGAATCCTAATTCTAAACTTAAGTGAAACTTTTGCAATACACTGAAATTGAACAACTTTCACATATATATGACTTGTAAAACACTTTTCCTAGCATTTGCGCCTAAGTTAAACTAATGCATCTAAAAAGTTAAACTAAATGATTTTGAACTGGTAAAACTATCTGCAATCCTAATTCTCAACTTATGTGAAACTCTTCCCATACACTGAAATTGAACAACTTTCACATATATATGACATGTAAAACACTTTTCAGAGCTTTTGCTTTTAGGTTACACTAACGCATCTAAGAAGTTAAACTCAATGATATAGAAGTGCTAACGCTATCTGCAATCCATATTCTAAACTTATGTGAAATTCTTGCAATCCACTGAAATTGAACAACTTTCACATATATATGACATAAAAAACACTTTTCCGAGCTTTGGTGCCTAGGTTATACTAACACATCTAAGAAGTTAAACTCAATGATATAGACGTGCTAACGCTATCTGGGATCCTAATTCTAAACTTATGTGAAACTTTTGCAATATACTGAAATTGAACAACTTTCACATATATATGACTTGTAAAACACTTTTCCGAATTTTTGCGCCTAGGTAAACTAACGCATCTAAGAAGTTAAACTAAATGATATTGAACTGTTAAAGCTGTCTGCAATTAATTCTAAGCTTATGTGAAACTCTTGCAATCCACTGAAATTGAAGAACTTTCACATATATATGAATGTAAAACACTTTTCCGAGCTTTTTAGCCTAGGTTAAACTAACACATCTAAAAAGTTAAACTAAATGATATTGAACTGGTAAAGCTATCTGCAATCCTAATTGTAAACTTATGTGAAACTCTTGCAATACAATAAAATTGAAAAACTTTCACATATATATGACATGTAAAACACTTTTTTTGAGCTTTTGCGCCTAGGTTACACTAACGCATCTCAGAAGTTAAACTCAATGATATAGAAGTGCTAACGCTATCTGAAATCCGAATTCTGAACTTATGAGAAAATCTTCCCATACACTGAAATTGAACAACTTTCACATATATATGACATGTAAAACAATTTTCCGAGCTTTTGCGCCTAGGTTAAACGAACGCATCTAAGAAGTTAAACTCAATGATATAGAAGTGCTAACGCTATCTGGAATCCTATTTCTAAACTTATGTGAAACTTTTGCAATACACTGAAATTGAACAACTTTCACATATATATGACATGTAAAACACTTTTCCGAGGTTTGGTGCCTAGGTTATACTAACACATCTAAGAAGTTAACCTCAATGATATAGAAGTGCTAACGCTATCTGAAATCCTAATTCTAAACTTATGTGAAACTCTTCCCATACACTGAAATTGAACAACTTTCACATATATATGACATGTAAAACACTTTTCAGAGCTTTTGCTTTTAGGTTACACTAACGCATCTAAGAAGTTAAACTCAATGATATAGAAGTGCTAACGCTATCTGCAATCCATATTCTAAACTTATGTGAAATTCTTGCAATACACTGAAATTGAACAACTTTCACATATATATGACATAAAAAACACTTTTCCGAGCTTTGGTGCCTAGGTTACACTAACACATCTAAGAAGTTAAACTCAATGATATAGAAGTGCTAACGCTATCTGGGATCCTAATTCTAAACTTATGTGAAACTTTTGCAATATACTGAAATTGAACAACTTTCACATATATATGACTTGTAAAACACTTTTCCGAATTTTTGCGCCTAGGTAAACTAACGCATCTAAGAAGTTAAACTAAATGATATTGAACTGGTAAAGCTGTCTGCAATTCTAAGCTTATGTGAAACTCTTGCAATCCACTGAAATTGAGGAACTTTCACATATATATGAATGTAAAACACTTTTCCGAGCTTTTTAGCCTAGGTTAAACTAACACATCTAAAAAGTTAAACTAAATGATATTAAACTGGTAAAGCTATCTGCAATCCTAATTGTAAACTTATGTGAAACTCTTGCAATACAATAAAATTGAAAAACTTTCACATATATATGACATGTAAAACACTTTTTTTGAGCTTTTGCGCCTAGGTTACACTAACGCATCTCAGAAGTTAAACTCAATGATATAGAAGTGCTAACGCTATCTGGAATCCTAATTCTAAACTTATGTGAAACTTTTAGAATACACTGAAATTGAACAACTTTCACATATATGACTTGTAAAACGCTTTTCCTAGCATTTGCGCCTAGGTTAAACTAACGCATCTAAGAAGTTAAACTAAATGATATTGAACTGGTAAAGCTGTCTGCAATTAATTCTAAACTTATGTGAAACTCTTGCAATCCACTGAAATTGAACAACTTTCACATATATATATATGACATGTAAAAAACTATTCCGAGCTTTGACGCATAGGTTAAAATAACACATCTAAGAAGTAAAACTCAATGATATTTTAGGGCTAATACTATCTGCAATCCATATTCTAAACTTATGTGAAACTCTTCCCATACACTGAAATTGAACAACTTTCACATATATATGACATGTAAAACACTTTTCCGAGCTTTTTAGCCTAGGTTAAACTAACACATCTAAAAAGTTAAACTAAATGATATTGAACTGGTAAAGCTCTCTGCAATCCTAATTCTAAACTTATGTGAAACTCTTGCAATACAATAAAATTGAAAAACTTTCACATACATATGACATGTAAAACACTTTTCCGAGCTTTTGAGCCCAGGTTAATCTAACACATCTAAGAAGTTAAACTAAATGATATTGAACTGGTAAAGCTATCTGCAATCCTAATTCTAAACTTATGTGAAACTATTGTAATACCCTGAAATTGAACAACGTTCACAAAAATATGACATGAAAACACTTTTCCGAGCTTTTGCGCCTAGGTTACACTAAAGCATCTTAGAAGTTAAACTAAATGGTATTAAACTGGTAAAGCTATATGCAATCCTAATTCTAAACTTATGTGAAACTCTTGCAATACACTGAAATTGAACTACTTTCACATATATATGACAGGTAAAACACTTTTCCGAACTTTTGAGCCTAGGTTAAACTAACGCATCTGAGAAGTTAAACTAAGTGATATAGAATGCTAATGCTTTCTACAATCCTAATTCTAAACTTATGTGAATCTCTTCATGCACTGAAATTGAACAACGTTCACATATATATGACGTGTAAAACACTTTTTCGAGCTTTTGCGCCTAGGTTATACTAACGCATTTAAGAAGTTAAACTAAATGGTATAGAAGTGCTAACGCTCTCTGCAATCCATATTTTAAACTTAAGTGAAACTCTTCCCATACATTGAAATTGAAAAACATTCCCATATATATGACATGTAAAACACTTTTCCGAATTTTTGCGTCTAGGTTAAACTAATGCATCTTAGAAGTTAAACTAAATGATATTGAACTGGTAAAGCTATCTGCAATCCTAATTGTAAATTTATGTGAAACTCTTGCAATTCACTGAAATTGAACAACTTTCACATATATATGACATGTAAAACACTTTTCCAAGCTTTTGAGCCTAGGTTACACTAACGCATCTAAGAAGTTAAACTCAATGATATAGAAGTGCTAACGCTATCTGGAATCCTAATTCTAAACTTAAGTGAAACTTTTGCAATACACTGAAATTGAACAACTTTCACATATATATGACTTGTAAAACACTTTTCCTAGCATTTGCGCCTAAGTTAAACTAATGCATCTAAAAAGTTAAACTAAATGATTTTGAACTGGTAAAACTATCTGCAATCCTAATTCTCAACTTATGTGAAACTCTTCCCATACACTGAAATTGAACAACTTTCACATATATATGACATGTAAAACACTTTTCAGAGCTTTTGCTTTTAGGTTACACTAACGCATCTAAGAAGTTAAACTCAATGATATAGAAGTGCTAACGCTATCTGCAATCCATATTCTAAACTTATGTGAAATTCTTGCAATCCACTGAAATTGAACAACTTTCACATATATATGACATAAAAAACACTTTTCCGAGCTTTGGTGCCTAGGTTATACTAACACATCTAAGAAGTTAAACTCAATGATATAGACGTGCTAACGCTATCTGGGATCCTAATTCTAAACTTATGTGAAACTTTTGCAATATACTGAAATTGAACAACTTTCACATATATATGACTTGTAAAACACTTTTCCGAATTTTTGCGCCTAGGTAAACTAACGCATCTAAGAAGTTAAACTAAATGATATTGAACTGTTAAAGCTGTCTGCAATTAATTCTAAGCTTATGTGAAACTCTTGCAATCCACTGAAATTGAAGAACTTTCACATATATATGAATGTAAAACACTTTTCCGAGCTTTTTAGCCTAGGTTAAACTAACACATCTAAAAAGTTAAACTAAATGATATTGAACTGGTAAAGCTATCTGCAATCCTAATTGTAAACTTATGTGAAACTCTTGCAATACAATAAAATTGAAAAACTTTCACATATATATGACATGTAAAACACTTTTTTTGAGCTTTTGCGCCTAGGTTACACTAACGCATCTCAGAAGTTAAACTCAATGATATAGAAGTGCTAACGCTATCTGAAATCCGAATTCTGAACTTATGAGAAAATCTTCCCATACACTGAAATTGAACAACTTTCACATATATATGACATGTAAAACAATTTTCCGAGCTTTTGCGCCTAGGTTAAACGAACGCATCTAAGAAGTTAAACTCAATGATATAGAAGTGCTAACGCTATCTGGAATCCTATTTCTAAACTTATGTGAAACTTTTGCAATACACTGAAATTGAACAACTTTCACATATATATGACATGTAAAACACTTTTCCGAGGTTTGGTGCCTAGGTTATACTAACACATCTAAGAAGTTAACCTCAATGATATAGAAGTGCTAACGCTATCTGAAATCCTAATTCTAAACTTATGTGAAACTCTTCCCATACACTGAAATTGAACAACTTTCACATATATATGACATGTAAAACACTTTTCAGAGCTTTTGCTTTTAGGTTACACTAACGCATCTAAGAAGTTAAACTCAATGATATAGAAGTGCTAACGCTATCTGCAATCCATATTCTAAACTTATGTGAAATTCTTGCAATACACTGAAATTGAACAACTTTCACATATATATGACATAAAAAACACTTTTCCGAGCTTTGGTGCCTAGGTTACACTAACACATCTAAGAAGTTAAACTCAATGATATAGAAGTGCTAACGCTATCTGGGATCCTAATTCTAAACTTATGTGAAACTTTTGCAATATACTGAAATTGAACAACTTTCACATATATATGACTTGTAAAACACTTTTCCGAATTTTTGCGCCTAGGTAAACTAACGCATCTAAGAAGTTAAACTATATGATATTGAACTGGTAAAGCTATCTGCAATTCTAATTCTAAACCTATGTGAAACTCTTGGAATACACTGAAATTGAACAACTTTCACATATATATATAATATGTAAAACACTATTCCGAGCTTTGGCACATAAGTAAAAATAACATATCTGAGAAATTAAACTCAATGATATAGAAGTGCTAACGCTATCTGCAATCCATATTCTAAACTTATGTGAAACTCTTGCAGTACACTGAAATTGAACAACTTTCACATATATATGACAAGTAAAACAATTTTCTGAGCTTTGGAGCCTAGGTTAAATAAATGCGTCTAAGAAGTAAACTAAATGATATTGAACTGGTAAAGCTATCTGCAATCCTAATTCTAAACTTATGTGAAATTCTTGCAATACACTGAAATTGAACAACTTTCACATATATATATGACATGAAAAACACTTTTCCGAGCTTTGGTGCCTAGGTTATACTAACACATCTAAGAAGTTAAACTCAATGATATAGAAGTGCTAACGCTATCTGGGATCCTAATACTAAACTTATGTGAAACTTTTGCAATATACTGAAATTGAACAACCTTCACATACATATGACTTGTAAAACACTTTTCCGAATTTTTGCGCCTAGGTAAACTAACGCATCTAAGAAGTTAAACTAAATGATATTGAACTGTTAAAGCTGTCTGCAATTAATTCTAAGCTTATGTGAAACTCTTGCAATCCACTGAAATTGAAGAACTTTCACTTATATATGAATGTAAAACACTTTTCCGAGCTTTTTAGCCTAGGTTAAACTAACACATCTAAAAAGTTAAACTAAATGATATTGAACTGGTAAAGCTATCTGCAATCCTAATTGTAAACTTATGTGAAACTCTTGCAATACAATAAAATTGAAAAACTTTCACATATATATGACATGTAAAACACTTTTTTTGAGCTTTTGCGCCTAGGTTACACTAACGCATCTCAGAAGTTAAACTCAATGATATAGAAGTGCTAACGCTATCTGAAATCCGAATTCTGAACTTATGAGAAAATCTTCCCATACACTGAAATTGAACAACTTTCACATATATATGACATGTAAAACAATTTTCCGAGCTTTTGCGCCTAGGTTAAACGAACGCATCTAAGAAGTTAAACTCAATGATATAGAAGTGCTAACGCTATCTGGAATCCTATTTCTAAACTTATGTGAAACTTTTGCAATACACTGAAATTGAACAACTTTCACATATATATGACATGTAAAACACTTTTCCGAGGTTTGGTGCCTAGGTTATACTAACACATCTAAGAAGTTAACCTCAATGATATAGAAGTGCTAACGCTATCTGAAATCCTAATTCTAAACTTATGTGAAACTCTTCCCATACACTGAAATTGAACAACTTTCACATATATATGACATGTAAAACACTTTTCAGAGCTTTTGCTTTTAGGTTACACTAACGCATCTAAGAAGTTAAACTCAATGATATAGAAGTGCTAACGCTATCTGCAATCCATATTCTAAACTTATGTGAAATTCTTGCAATACACTGAAATTGAACAACTTTCACATATATATGACATAAAAAACACTTTTCCGAGCTTTGGTGCCTAGGTTACACTAACACATCTAAGAAGTTAAACTCAATGATATAGAAGTGCTAACGCTATCTGGGATCCTAATTCTAAACTTATGTGAAACTTTTGCAATATACTGAAATTGAACAACTTTCACATATATATGACTTGTAAAACACTTTTCCGAATTTTTGCGCCTAGGTAAACTAACGCATCTAAGAAGTTAAACTAAATGATATTGAACTGGTAAAGCTGTCTGCAATTCTAAGCTTATGTGAAACTCTTGCAATCCACTGAAATTGAGGAACTTTCACATATATATGAATGTAAAACACTTTTCCGAGCTTTTTAGCCTAGGTTAAACTAACACATCTAAAAAGTTAAACTAAATGATATTAAACTGGTAAAGCTATCTGCAATCCTAATTGTAAACTTATGTGAAACTCTTGCAATACAATAAAATTGAAAAACTTTCACATATATATGACATGTAAAACACTTTTTTTGAGCTTTTGCGCCTAGGTTACACTAACGCATCTCAGAAGTTAAACTCAATGATATAGAAGTGCTAACGCTATCTGGAATCCTAATTCTAAACTTATGTGAAACTTTTAGAATACACTGAAATTGAACAACTTTCACATATATGACTTGTAAAACGCTTTTCCTAGCATTTGCGCCTAGGTTAAACTAACGCATCTAAGAAGTTAAACTAAATGATATTGAACTGGTAAAGCTGTCTGCAATTAATTCTAAACTTATGTGAAACTCTTGCAATCCACTGAAATTGAACAACTTTCACATATATATATATGACATGTAAAAAACTATTCCGAGCTTTGACGCATAGGTTAAAATAACACATCTAAGAAGTAAAACTCAATGATATTTTAGGGCTAATACTATCTGCAATCCATATTCTAAACTTATGTGAAACTCTTCCCATACACTGAAATTGAACAACTTTCACATATATATGACATGTAAAACACTTTTCCGAGCTTTTTAGCCTAGGTTAAACTAACACATCTAAAAAGTTAAACTAAATGATATTGAACTGGTAAAGCTCTCTGCAATCCTAATTCTAAACTTATGTGAAACTCTTGCAATACAATAAAATTGAAAAACTTTCACATACATATGACATGTAAAACACTTTTCCGAGCTTTTGAGCCCAGGTTAATCTAACACATCTAAGAAGTTAAACTAAATGATATTGAACTGGTAAATCTATCTGCAATCCTAATTCTAAACTTATGTGAAACTCTTGCAATACACTGAAATTGAACAAATTTCACATATATATATGACATGTAAAAAACTATTCCGAGCTTTGACGCATAGGTTAAAATAACACATCTAAGAAGTAAAACTCAATGATATTTTAGGGCTAATACTATCTGCAATCCATATTCTAAACTTATGTGAAACTCTTCCCATACACTGAAATTGAACAACTTTCACATATATATGACATGTAAAACACTTTTCCGAGCTTTTTAGCCTAGGTTAAACTAACACATCTAAAAAGTTAAACTAAATGATATTGAACTGGTAAAGCTCTCTGCAATCCTAATTCTAAACTTATGTGAAACTCTTGCAATACAATAAAATTGAAAAACTTTCACATACATATGACATGTAAAACACTTTTCCGAGCTTTTGAGCCCAGGTTAATCTAACACATCTAAGAAGTTAAACTAAATGATATTGAACTGGTAAAGCTATCTGCAATCCTAATTCTAAACTTATGTGAAACTATTGTAATACCCTGAAATTGAACAACGTTCACAAAAATATGACATGAAAACACTTTTCCGAGCTTTTGCGCCTAGGTTACACTAAAGCATCTTAGAAGTTAAACTAAATGGTATTAAACTGGTAAAGCTATATGCAATCCTAATTCTAAACTTATGTGAAACTCTTGCAATACACTGAAATTGAACTACTTTCACATATATATGACAGGTAAAACACTTTTCCGAACTTTTGAGCCTAGGTTAAACTAACGCATCTGAGAAGTTAAACTAAGTGATATAGAATGCTAATGCTTTCTACAATCCTAATTCTAAACTTATGTGAATCTCTTCATGCACTGAAATTGAACAACGTTCACATATATATGACGTGTAAAACACTTTTTCGAGCTTTTGCGCCTAGGTTATACTAACGCATTTAAGAAGTTAAACTAAATGGTATAGAAGTGCTAACGCTCTCTGCAATCCATATTTTAAACTTAAGTGAAACTCTTCCCATACATTGAAATTGAAAAACATTCCCATATATATGACATGTAAAACACTTTTCCGAATTTTTGCGTCTAGGTTAAACTAATGCATCTTAGAAGTTAAACTAAATGATATTGAACTGGTAAAGCTATCTGCAATCCTAATTGTAAATTTATGTGAAACTCTTGCAATTCACTGAAATTGAACAACTTTCACATATATATGACATGTAAAACACTTTTCCAAGCTTTTGAGCCTAGGTTACACTAACGCATCTAAGAAGTTAAACTCAATGATATAGAAGTGCTAACGCTATCTGGAATCCTAATTCTAAACTTAAGTGAAACTTTTGCAATACACTGAAATTGAACAACTTTCACATATATATGACTTGTAAAACACTTTTCCTAGCATTTGCGCCTAAGTTAAACTAATGCATCTAAAAAGTTAAACTAAATGATTTTGAACTGGTAAAACTATCTGCAATCCTAATTCTCAACTTATGTGAAACTCTTCCCATACACTGAAATTGAACAACTTTCACATATATATGACATGTAAAACACTTTTCAGAGCTTTTGCTTTTAGGTTACACTAACGCATCTAAGAAGTTAAACTCAATGATATAGAAGTGCTAACGCTATCTGCAATCCATATTCTAAACTTATGTGAAATTCTTGCAATCCACTGAAATTGAACAACTTTCACATATAAATGACATAAAAAACACTTTTCCGAGCTTTGGTGCCTAGGTTATACTAACACATCTAAGAAGTTAAACTCAATGATATAGACGTGCTAACGCTATCTGGGATCCTAATTCTAAACTTATGTGAAACTTTTGCAATATACTGAAATTGAACAACTTTCACATATATATGACTTGTAAAACACTTTTCCGAATTTTTGCGCCTAGGTAAACTAACGCATCTAAGAAGTTAAACTAAATGATATTGAACTGTTAAAGCTGTCTGCAATTAATTCTAAGCTTATGTGAAACTCTTGCAATCCACTGAAATTGAAGAACTTTCACATATATATGAATGTAAAACACTTTTCCGAGCTTTTTAGCCTAGGTTAAACTAACACATCTAAAAAGTTAAACTAAATGATATTGAACTGGTAAAGCTATCTGCAATCCTAATTGTAAACTTATGTGAAACTCTTGCAATACAATAAAATTGAAAAACTTTCACATATATATGACATGTAAAACACTTTTTTTGAGCTTTTGCGCCTAGGTTACACTAACGCATCTCAGAAGTTAAACTCAATGATATAGAAGTGCTAACGCTATCTGAAATCCGAATTCTGAACTTATGAGAAAATCTTCCCATACACTGAAATTGAACAACTTTCACATATATATGACATGTAAAACAATTTTCCGAGCTTTTGCGCCTAGGTTAAACGAACGCATCTAAGAAGTTAAACTCAATGATATAGAAGTGCTAACGCTATCTGGAATCCTATTTCTAAACTTATGTGAAACTTTTGCAATACACTGAAATTGAACAACTTTCACATATATATGACATGTAAAACACTTTTCCGAGGTTTGGTGCCTAGGTTATACTAACACATCTAAGAAGTTAACCTCAATGATATAGAAGTGCTAACGCTATCTGAAATCCTAATTCTAAACTTATGTGAAACTCTTCCCATACACTGAAATTGAACAACTTTCACATATATATGACATGTAAAACACTTTTCAGAGCTTTTGCTTTTAGGTTACACTAACGCATCTAAGAAGTTAAACTCAATGATATAGAAGTGCTAACGCTATCTGCAATCCATATTCTAAACTTATGTGAAATTCTTGCAATACACTGAAATTGAACAACTTTCACATATATATGACATAAAAAACACTTTTCCGAGCTTTGGTGCCTAGGTTACACTAACACATCTAAGAAGTTAAACTCAATGATATAGAAGTGCTAACGCTATCTGGGATCCTAATTCTAAACTTATGTGAAACTTTTGCAATATACTGAAATTGAACAACTTTCACATATATATGACTTGTAAAACACTTTTCCGAATTTTTGCGCCTAGGTAAACTAACGCATCTAAGAAGTTAAACTATATGATATTGAACTGGTAAAGCTATCTGCAATTCTAATTCTAAACCTATGTGAAACTCTTGGAATACACTGAAATTGAACAACTTTCACATATATATATAATATGTAAAACACTATTCCGAGCTTTGGCACATAAGTAAAAATAACATATCTGAGAAATTAAACTCAATGATATAGAAGTGCTAACGCTATCTGCAATCCATATTCTAAACTTATGTGAAACTCTTGCAGTACACTGAAATTGAACAACTTTCACATATATATGACAAGTAAAACAATTTTCTGAGCTTTGGAGCCTAGGTTAAATAAATGCGTCTAAGAAGTAAACTAAATGATATTGAACTGGTAAAGCTATCTGCAATCCTAATTCTAAACTTATGTGAAATTCTTGCAATACACTGAAATTGAACAACTTTCACATATATATATGACATGAAAAACACTTTTCCGAGCTTTGGTGCCTAGGTTATACTAACACATCTAAGAAGTTAAACTCAATGATATAGAAGTGCTAACGCTATCTGGGATCCTAATACTAAACTTATGTGAAACTTTTGCAATATACTGAAATTGAACAACCTTCACATACATATGACTTGTAAAACACTTTTCCGAATTTTTGCGCCTAGGTAAACTAACGCATCTAAGAAGTTAAACTAAATGATATTGA
This sequence comes from Muscardinus avellanarius, assembly GCF_963383645.1. Classification (NCBI taxonomy): domain Eukaryota; kingdom Metazoa; phylum Chordata; class Mammalia; order Rodentia; family Gliridae; genus Muscardinus; species Muscardinus avellanarius. The sequence goes on along the minus strand of NC_137804.1, from coordinate 32,242,407 downwards.
ACTGGTAAAGCAGTCTGCAATTAATTCTAAACTTATGTGAAACTCTTGCAATCCACTGAAATTGAACAACTTTCACATATATATATGACATGTAAAAAACTATTCCGAGCTTTGACGCATAGGTTAAAATAACACATCTAAGAAGTAAAACTCAATGATATTTTAGGGCTAATACTATCTGCAATCCATATTCTAAACTTATGTGAAACTCTTCCCATACACTGAAATTGAACAACTTTCACATATATATGACATGTAAAACACTTTTCCGAGCTTTTTAGCCTAGGTTAAACTAACACATCTAAAAAGTTAAACTAAATGATATTGAACTGGTAAAGCTCTCTGCAATCCTAATTCTAAACTTATGTGAAACTCTTGCAATACAATAAAATTGAAAAACTTTCACATACATATGACATGTAAAACACTTTTCCGAGCTTTTGAGCCCAGGTTAATCTAACACATCTAAGAAGTTAAACTAAATGATATTGAACTGCTAAATCTATCTGCAATCCTAATTCTAAACTTATGTGAAACTCTTGCAATACACTGAAATTGAACAACTTTCACATATATAAAACATGTAAAAAACTATTCCGAGCTTTGACGCATAGGTTAAAATAACACATCTAAGAAGTAAAACTCAATGATATTTTAGGGCTAATACTATCTGCAATCCATATTCTAAACTTATGTGAAACTCTTCCCATACACTGAAATTGAACAACTTTCACATATATATGACATGTAAAACACTTTTCCGAGCTTTTTAGCCTAGGTTAAACTAACACATCTAAAAAGTTAAACTAAATGATATTGAACTGGTAAAGCTATCTGCAATCCTAATTCTAAACTTATGTGAAACTCTTGCAATACAATAAAATTGAAAACTTTCACATACATATGACATGTAAAACACTTTTCCGAGCTTTTGAGCCCAGGTTAATCTAACACATCTAAGAAGTTAAACTAAATGATATTGAACTGGTAAAGCTATCTGCAATCCTAATTCTAAACTTATGTGAAACTATTGTAATACCCTGAAATTGAACAACGTTCACAAAAATATGACATGAAAACACTTTTCCGAGCTTTTGCGCCTAGGTTACACTAAAGCATCTTAGAAGTTAAACTAAATGGTATTAAACTGGTAAAGCTATATGCAATCCTAATTCTAAACTTATGTGAAACTCTTGCAATACACTGAAATTGAACTACTTTCACATATATATGACAGGTAAAACACTTTTCCGAACTTTTGAGCCTAGGTTAAACTAACGCATCTGAGAAGTTAAACTAAGTGATATAGAATGCTAATGCTTTCTACAATCCTAATTCTAAACTTATGTGAATCTCTTCATGCACTGAAATTGAACAACGTTCACATATATATGACGTGTAAAACACTTTTTCGAGCTTTTGCGCCTAGGTTATACTAACGCATTTAAGAAGTTAAACTAAATGGTATAGAAGTGCTAACGCTGTCTGCAATCCATATTTTAAACTTAAGTGAAACTCTTCCCATACATTGAAATTGAAAAACATTCCCATATATATGACATGTAAAACACTTTTCCGAATTTTTGCGTCTAGGTTAAACTAATGCATCTTAGAAGTTAAACTAAATGATATTGAACTGGTAAAGCTATCTGCAATCCTAATTGTAAATTTATGTGAAACTCTTGCAATTCACTGAAATTGAACAACTTTCACATATATATGACATGTAAAACACTTTTCCAAGCTTTTGAGCCTAGGTTACACTAACGCATCTAAGAAGTTAAACTCAATGATATAGAAGTGCTAACGCTATCTGGAATCCTAATTCTAAACTTATGTGAAACTTTTGCAATACACTGAAATTGAACAACTTTCACATATATATGACTTGTAAAACACTTTTCCTAGCATTTGCGCCTAAGTTAAACTAATGCATCTAAAAAGTTAAACTAAATGATTTTGAACTGGTAAAACTATCTGCAATCCTAATTCTCAACTTATGTGAAACTCTTCCCATACACTGAAATTGAACAACTTTCACATATATATGACATGTAAAACACTTTTCAGAGCTTTTGCTTTTAGGTTACACTAACGCATCTAAGAAGTTAAACTCAATGATATAGAAGTGCTAACGCTATCTGCAATCCATATTCTAAACTTATGTGAAATTCTTGCAATACACTGAAATTGAACAACTTTCACATATATATGACATAAAAAACACTTTTCCGAGCTTTGGTGCCTAGGTTATACTAACACATCTAAGAAGTTAAACTCAATGATATAGAAGTGCTAACGCTATCTGGGATCCTAATTCTAAACTTATGTGAAACTTTTGCAATATACTGAAATTGAACAACTTTCACATATATATGACTTGTAAAACACTTTTCCGAATTTTTGCGCCTAGGTAAACTAACGCATCTAAGAAGTTAAACTAAATGATATTGAACTGTTAAAGCTGTCTGCAATTAATTCTAAGCTTATGTGAAACTCTTGCAATCCACTGAAATTGAAGAACTTTCACATATATATGAATGTAAAACACTTTTCCGAGCTTTTTAGCCTAGGTTAAACTAACACATCTAAAAAGTTAAACTAAATGATATTGAACTGGTAAAGCTATCTGCAATCCTAATTGTAAACTTATGTGAAACTCTTGCAATACAATAAAATTGAAAAACTCTCACATACATATGACATGTAAAACACTTTTCCGAGCTTTTGAGCCCAGGTTAATCTAACACATCTAAGAAGTTAAACTAAATGATATTGAACTGGTAAATCTATCTGCAATCCTAATTCTAAACTTATGTGAAACTCTTGCAATCCACTGAAATTGAACAACTTTCACATATATAAAACATGTAAAAAACTACTCCGAGCTTTGACGCATAGGTTAAAATAACACATCTAAGAAGTAAAACTCAATGATATTTTAGGGCTAATACTATCTGCAATCCATATTCTAAACTTATGTGAAACTCTTCCCATACACTGAAATTGAACAACTTTCACATATATATGACATGTAAAACACTTTTCCGAGCTTTTTAGCCTAGGTTAAACTAACACATCTAAAAAGTTAAACTAAATGATATTGAACTGGTAAAGCTATCTGCAATCCTAATTCTAAACTTATGTGAAACTCTTGCAATACAATAAAATTGAAAAACTTTCACATACATATGACATGTAAAACACTTTTCCGAGCTTTTGAGCCCAGGTTAATCTAACACATCTAAGAAGTTAAACTAAATGATATTGAACTGGTAAATCTATCTGCAATCCTAATTCTAAACTTATGTGAAACTCTTGCAATACACTGAAATTGAACAACTTTCACATATATAAAACATGTAAAAAACTACTCCGAGCTTTGACGCATAGGTTAAAATAACACATCTAAGAAGTAAAACTCAATGATATTTTAGGGCTAATACTATCTGCAATCCATATTCTAAACTTATGTGAAACTCTTGCAGTACACTGAAATTGAACAACTTTCACATATATATGACAAGTAAAACAATTTTCTAAGCTTTGGAGCCTAGGTTAAATAAATGCGTCTAAGAAGTAAACTAAATGATATTGAACTGGTAAAGCTATCTGCAATCCTAATTCTAAACTTATGTGAAACTATTGTAATACCCTGAAATTGAACAACGTTCACAAAAATATGACATGAAAACACTTTTCCGAGCTTTTGCGCCTAGGTTACACTAAAGCATCTTAGAAGTTAAACTAAATGATATTAAACTGGTAAAGCTATATGCAATCCTAATTCTAAACTTATGTGAAACTCTTGTAATACACTGAAATTGAACTACTTTCACATATATATGACAGGTAAAACACTTTTCCGAACTTTTGAGCCTAGGTTAAACTAACGCATCTGAGAAGTTAAACTAAATGATATTGAACTGGTAAATCTATCTGCAATCCTAATTCTAAACTTATGTGAAACTCTTGCAATACACTGAAATTGAACAACTTTCACATATATAAAACATGTAAAAAACTATTCCGAGCTTTGACGCATAGGTTAAAATAACACATCTAAGAAGTAAAACTCAATGATATTTTAGGGCTAATACTATCTGCAATCCATATTCTAAACTTATGTGAAACTCTTCCCATACACTGAAATTGAACAACTTTCACATATATATGACATGTAAAACACTTTTCCGAGCTTTTTAGCCTAGGTTAAACTAACACATCTAAAAAGTTAAACTAAATGATATTGAACTGGTAAAGCTCTCTGCAATCCTAATTCTAAACTTATGTGAAACTCTTGCAATACAATAAAATTGAAAAACTTTCACATACATATGACATGTAAAACACTTTTCCGAGCTTTTGAGCCCAGGTTAATCTAACACATCTAAGAAGTTAAACTAAATGATATTGAACTGGTAAAGCTATCTGCAATTAATTCTAAACTTATGTGAAACTCTTGCAATCCACTGAAATTGAACAACTTTCACATATATATATGACATGTAAAAAACTATTCCGAGCTTTGACGCATAGGTTAAAATAACACATCTAAGAAGTAAAACTCAATGATATTTTAGGGCTAATACTATCTGCAATCCATATTCTAAACTTATGTGAAACTCTTCCCATACACTGAAATTGAACAACTTTCACATATATATGACATGTAAAACACTTTTCCGAGCTTTTTAGCCTAGGTTAAACTAACACATCTAAAAAGTTAAACTAAATGATATTGAACTGGTAAAGCTCTCTGCAATCCTAATTCTAAACTTATGTGAAACTCTTGCAATACAATAAAATTGAAAAACTTTCACATACATATGACATGTAAAACACTTTTCCGAGCTTTTGAGCCCAGGTTAATCTAACACATCTAAGAAGTTAAACTAAATGATATTGAACTGCTAAATCTATCTGCAATCCTAATTCTAAACTTATGTGAAACTCTTGCAATACACTGAAATTGAACAACTTTCACATATATAAAACATGTAAAAAACTATTCCGAGCTTTGACGCATAGGTTAAAATAACACATCTAAGAAGTAAAACTCAATGATATTTTAGGGCTAATACTATCTGCAATCCATATTCTAAACTTATGTGAAACTCTTCCCATACACTGAAATTGAACAACTTTCACATATATATGACATGTAAAACACTTTTCCGAGCTTTTTAGCCTAGGTTAAACTAACACATCTAAAAAGTTAAACTAAATGATATTGAACTGGTAAAGCTATCTGCAATCCTAATTCTAAACTTATGTGAAACTCTTGCAATACAATAAAATTGAAAACTTTCACATACATATGACATGTAAAACACTTTTCCGAGCTTTTGAGCCCAGGTTAATCTAACACATCTAAGAAGTTAAACTAAATGATATTGAACTGGTAAAGCTATCTGCAATCCTAATTCTAAACTTATGTGAAACTATTGTAATACCCTGAAATTGAACAACGTTCACAAAAATATGACATGAAAACACTTTTCCGAGCTTTTGCGCCTAGGTTACACTAAAGCATCTTAGAAGTTAAACTAAATGGTATTAAACTGGTAAAGCTATATGCAATCCTAATTCTAAACTTATGTGAAACTCTTGCAATACACTGAAATTGAACTACTTTCACATATATATGACAGGTAAAACACTTTTCCGAACTTTTGAGCCTAGGTTAAACTAACGCATCTGAGAAGTTAAACTAAGTGATATAGAATGCTAATGCTTTCTACAATCCTAATTCTAAACTTATGTGAATCTCTTCATGCACTGAAATTGAACAACGTTCACATATATATGACGTGTAAAACACTTTTTCGAGCTTTTGCGCCTAGGTTATACTAACGCATTTAAGAAGTTAAACTAAATGGTATAGAAGTGCTAACGCTGTCTGCAATCCATATTTTAAACTTAAGTGAAACTCTTCCCATACATTGAAATTGAAAAACATTCCCATATATATGACATGTAAAACACTTTTCCGAATTTTTGCGTCTAGGTTAAACTAATGCATCTTAGAAGTTAAACTAAATGATATTGAACTGGTAAAGCTATCTGCAATCCTAATTGTAAATTTATGTGAAACTCTTGCAATTCACTGAAATTGAACAACTTTCACATATATATGACATGTAAAACACTTTTCCAAGCTTTTGAGCCTAGGTTACACTAACGCATCTAAGAAGTTAAACTCAATGATATAGAAGTGCTAACGCTATCTGGAATCCTAATTCTAAACTTATGTGAAACTTTTGCAATACACTGAAATTGAACAACTTTCACATATATATGACTTGTAAAACACTTTTCCTAGCATTTGCGCCTAAGTTAAACTAATGCATCTAAAAAGTTAAACTAAATGATTTTGAACTGGTAAAACTATCTGCAATCCTAATTCTCAACTTATGTGAAACTCTTCCCATACACTGAAATTGAACAACTTTCACATATATATGACATGTAAAACACTTTTCAGAGCTTTTGCTTTTAGGTTACACTAACGCATCTAAGAAGTTAAACTCAATGATATAGAAGTGCTAACGCTATCTGCAATCCATATTCTAAACTTATGTGAAATTCTTGCAATACACTGAAATTGAACAACTTTCACATATATATGACATAAAAAACACTTTTCCGAGCTTTGGTGCCTAGGTTATACTAACACATCTAAGAAGTTAAACTCAATGATATAGAAGTGCTAACGCTATCTGGGATCCTAATTCTAAACTTATGTGAAACTTTTGCAATATACTGAAATTGAACAACTTTCACATATATATGACTTGTAAAACACTTTTCCGAATTTTTGCGCCTAGGTAAACTAACGCATCTAAGAAGTTAAACTAAATGATATTGAACTGTTAAAGCTGTCTGCAATTAATTCTAAGCTTATGTGAAACTCTTGCAATCCACTGAAATTGAAGAACTTTCACATATATATGAATGTAAAACACTTTTCCGAGCTTTTTAGCCTAGGTTAAACTAACACATCTAAAAAGTTAAACTAAATGATATTGAACTGGTAAAGCTATCTGCAATCCTAATTGTAAACTTATGTGAAACTCTTGCAATACAATAAAATTGAAAAACTCTCACATACATATGACATGTAAAACACTTTTCCGAGCTTTTGAGCCCAGGTTAATCTAACACATCTAAGAAGTTAAACTAAATGATATTGAACTGGTAAATCTATCTGCAATCCTAATTCTAAACTTATGTGAAACTCTTGCAATACACTGAAATTGAACAACTTTCACATATATAAAACATGTAAAAAACTATTCCGAGCTTTCACGCATAGGTTAAAATAACACATCTAAGAAGTAAAACTCAATGATATTTTAGGGCTAATACTATCTGCAATCCATATTCTAAACTTATGTGAAACTCTTCCCATACACTGAAATTGAACAACTTTCACATATATATGACATGTAAAACACTTTTCCGAGCTTTTTAGCCTAGGTTAAACTAACACATCTAAAAAGTTAAACTAAATGATATTGAACTGGTAAAGCTATCTGCAATCCTAATTCTAAACTTATGTGAAACTCTTGCAATACAATAAAATTGAAAAACTTTCACATACATATGACATGTAAAACACTTTTCCGAGCTTTTGAGCCCAGGTTAATCTAACACATCTAAGAAGTTAAACTAAATGATATTGAACTGGTAAATCTATCTGCAATCCTAATTCTAAACTTATGTGAAACTCTTGCAATACACTGAAATTGAACAACTTTCACATATATAAAACATGTAAAAAACTACTCCGAGCTTTGACGCATAGGTTAAAATAACACATCTAAGAAGTAAAACTCAATGATATTTTAGGGCTAATACTATCTGCAATCCATATTCTAAACTTATGTGAAACTCTTGCAGTACACTGAAATTGAACAACTTTCACATATATATGACAAGTAAAACAATTTTCTAAGCTTTGGAGCCTAGGTTAAATAAATGCGTCTAAGAAGTAAACTAAATGATATTGAACTGGTAAAGCTATCTGCAATCCTAATTCTAAACTTATGTGAAACTATTGTAATACCCTGAAATTGAACAACGTTCACAAAAATATGACATGAAAACACTTTTCCGAGCTTTTGCGCCTAGGTTACACTAAAGCATCTTAGAAGTTAAACTAAATGATATTAAACTGGTAAAGCTATATGCAATCCTAATTCTAAACTTATGTGAAACTCTTGTAATACACTGAAATTGAACTACTTTCACATATATATGACAGGTAAAACACTTTTCCGAACTTTTGAGCCTAGGTTAAACTAACGCATCTGAGAAGTTAAACTAAGTGATATAGAATGCTAATGCTTTCTACAATCCTAATTCTAAACTTATGTGAATCTCTTCATGCACTGAAATTGAACAACGTTCACATATATATGACGTGTAAAACACTTTTTCGAGCTTTTGCGCCTAGGTTATACTAACGCATTTAAGAAGTTAAACTAAATGGTATAGAAGTGCTAACGCTCTCTGCAATCCATATTTTAAACTTAAGTGAAACTCTTCCCATACATTGAAATTGAAAAACATTCCCATATATATGACATGTAAAACACTTTTCCGAATTTTTGCGTCTAGGTTAAACTAATGCATCTTAGAAGTTAAACTAAATGATATTGAACTGGTAAAGCTATCTGCAATCCTAATTGTAAATTTATGTGAAACTCTTGCAATTCACTGAAATTGAACAACTTTCACATATATATGACATGTAAAACACTTTTCCAAGCTTTTGAGCCTAGGTTACACTAACGCATCTAAGAAGTTAAATTCAATGGTATAGAAGTGCTAACGCTATCTGGAATCCTAATTCTAAACTTATGTGAAACTTTTGCAATACACTGAAATTGAACAACTTTCACATATATATGACTTGTAAAACACTTTTCCTAGCATTTGCGCCTAAGTTAAACTAATGCATCTAAAAAGTTAAACTAAATGATTTTGAACTGGTAAAACTATCTGCAATCCTAATTCTAAACTTATGTGAAACTCTTGCAATACACTGAAATTGAACAACTTTCACATATATATGACATGTAAAACACTTTTCCGAACTTTTGAGCCTAGGTTAAACTAACGCATCTAAGAAATTAAATGATATAGAATGCTAATGCTTTCTACCATCCTAATTCTAAACTTATGTGAATCTCTTCATGCACTGAAATTAAACAACTTTCACATATATATGACATGTAAAACACTTTTCCGAGCTTTTGTGCCTAGGTAAACTAACGCATCAAAGAAGTTAAACTAAATGATATTGAACTGGTAAAGCTATCTGCAATCCTAATTCTAAACTTATGTGAAACTCTTGCAATACACAAAAATTAAACAACTTTCACATATATATGACATGTAAAACACTTTTCCGAGCTTTTGCGCCTAGGTAAACTAACGCATCTAAGAAGTTAAACTAAATCATATAGAAGTGCTAATGCTAACTGCAATCCATATTTTAAACTTATGTGAAACTCTTCCCACACACTGAAATTGAAAAACTTTCCCATATATATGACATGTAAAACACTTTTCCGAGCTTTTGTGCCTTGGTAAAGTAATGCATATTAGAATTGAACTAAATGATATCGAAGTGCGAACACTATCTGCAATCCATATTTTAAACTTATGTGAAACTCTTCCCATACATTGAAATTGAAAAACATTCCCATATATATGACATGTAAAACACTTTTCCGAATTTTTGCGTCTAGGTTAAACTAATGCATCTTAGAAGTTAAACTAAATGAAATTGAACTGGTAAAGCTATCTGTAATCCTATTTCTAAATTTTTGTGAAACTCTTGCAAGTCACTGAAATTGAACAACTTTCACATATATATGACATGTAAAACACTTTTCCAAGCTTTTGAGCCTAGGTTAAACTAACGCATCTAAGAAGTTAAACTAAATGATATTGAACTGGTAAAGCTATCTGCAATCCTAATTCTAAATTTATGTGAAACTCTTGCAATACACTGAAATCGAACAACTTTCACATATATATATATATATGACATGTAAAACACTTTTCCGAGCTTTTGTGCCTAGGTTAAACTAACGCATCTAAGAAGTTAAACTAAATGATATATAAGTTCTAACGGTATCTGCAATCCTAATTCTAAACTTATGTGAAACTCTTGCAATACTCTGAAATTGAACAACTTTCACATTTATTTGACATATAAAACACTTTTCCGAGCTTTGGTGCCTAGGTTAAACTAACGCATCTCAGAAGTTAAACTCAATGATATAGAAGTGCTAACGCTATCTGGAATCCTAATTCTAAACTTATGTGAAACTCTTGCAATATACTGACATTGAACATCTTTCACATATATATATATGAAATGTAAAACACTTTTCCGAGCTTTTGTGACTTGGTAAAGTAATGCATATAAGAAGGTAAACTAAATGATATAGAAGTGCTAACGCAATCTGCAATCCTAATTCTAAACTTATGTGAAACTCTTGCAATACACTGAAATTTAAAAATTTTCACATATATATGAAATGTAAAACACTTTTCCGAGCTTTTGCGCCTAGGTTAAACTAACGCATCTAAGAAGTTAAACTAAATGATATAAAAGTGCTAAAGCTATCTGCAATCCTAATTCAAAACTTATATGAAACTATTCCCATACACTGAAATTGAAAAACTTTCACATATATATGACATGTAAAACACTTTTCGAAGCTTTTGCGCCTACGTTAAACTAACGCATCTAAGAAGTTAAATTAAATTGTATTGAACTGGTAAAGCTATCTGCAATCCTAATTCTAAACTTATGTGAAACTCTTGCAATACACTGAAATTGAAAAACTTTCACATATATATGACATGTAAAACACTTTTGTGAGCTTTTGTGCCTAGGTTATACTAACTCATCTAAAAAGTTAAAATAAATGATATAGAAGTGCTAACGCTATCTGCAATCTTAATTCTAAACTTACGTGAAACTCTTCCCATACACTGAAATTGAAAAACGTTCACATATATATGACATGTAAACACTTTTCCAAGCTTTTGCGTGTAGGTTAAACTAACGCACTAAGTAGTTAAACTCAATGAAATAGAAGTGCTAACGTTATCTGCAATCCTAATTCTAAACTATTTGAAACTATTCCCATACACTGAAATTGAACAACTTTCACATATATATGACATGTAATACACTTTTCTGGCTTTTGAAACTAGGTTAAACTAACGCATCTAAAAAGTTAAACTAAATTATATTGAACTGGTAAAGCTATCTGCAATCCTAATTCTAAACTTATTTGAAACTCTTCCAATACACTGAAAATAAACAACTTTAACATATGTATGACATGTAAAACACTTTTCCGAGCTTTTGTGCCTTGGTAAATTAACGCATATAAGAAGTTGAACTAAATGATATAGAAGTGCTAACGCTGTCTGCAATCCTAATTCTATACTTATGTGAAACTCTTGCAATATGCTGAAATTGAACAACTTTCACATATATATGACATGTAAAACACTTTTCCGAGCTTTTGCGCCTAGGTTAAACTAACGCATCTAAGAAGTTAAACTCAATGATATAGAAGTGCTAACGCTATCTGCAATCCATATTCTAAATTTATGTGAAACCCTTGCAATACAATGAAATAGAACAACTTTCACATATATATGACATGTAAAACACTTTTCCGAGCATTTGCGCCTGGGTTAAACTAACGCATCTAAGAAGTTAAACTAAATGATATTGAACTGTTAAAGCTATCTGCAATCCTAATTCTAAACTTATGTGAAACTCTTGCAATACACTGAAATTGAACAACTTTCACATATATATGAAATGTAAAACACTTTCGGAGCTTTTGCGCCTAGGTTAAACTAACGCATCTAAGTAGTTAAACTCAATGAAATAGAAGTGCTATCGCTATCTGTAATCCTAATTCTAAACTTACGTAAAACTCTTCCCATACACTGAAATTGAAAAACTTTCACATGTATATGACATGTAAAACACTTTTCCAAGATTTTGCGCATAGGTTAAACTAACGCATCTAAGAAGTTAAACTCAATGATATAGAAGTGCTAACGCTATCTGCAATCCTAATGCTAGATTTATGTGAAACTCTTGCAATACACTACAATTGAACAACTATCACATATATAAGACATGTAAAACACTTTTCTCAGTTTTTTCGTCTAGGTTAAACTAACACATCTAAGAAGTTAAACTCAATGATATAGAAGTGCAAACGCTGTCTGCAATCCTAATTCTAAACTTAGGTGAAACTCTTGCAATACACTGAAATTGACCAACTTTCTCATATATATGACATGTAAAACACTTTTCCGAGCTTTTGCGCCTAGGTTAACTAACGCATCTACAAAATTAAACTAAATTATATTGAACTGGTAAAGCTATCTGCAATCCTAATTCTAAACTTATGTGAAACTCTTGCAATACACTGAAATTGAACAACTTTCACATATATATGACATGTAAAACACTTTTCCGAGCTTTTACGCCTAGGTTATACTAACGCATCTAAGTAGTTAAACTCAATGATATAGAAGTGCTAACGTTATCTGCAATCCTAATTCTAAACTTATGTGAAAATCTTGCAATATACTAATATTGAGCAACTTTCACATATATATATGAAATGTAAAAAACTTTTCCGAGCTTTTTTGCCTTGGTAAATTAACACATATAAGAATTTGAACTATATGATATAGAAGTGCTAACGCTGTCTGCAATCCCAATTCTATACTTATGTCAAACTCTTGCAATACACTGAAATTGAACAACTTTCACATATATATGACATGTAAAACACTTTTCCGAGTTTTTGGGTCTAGGTTAAACTAACGCATCTAAGAAGTTAAACTAAATGATATAGAAGTGCTAACGCTATCTGCAATCCATATTCTAAATTTACGTGATACTCTTGCAATACAATGAAATTGAACAACTTTCACATAAATATGACATGTAAAACACTTTTCCGAGCTTTTGTGCCTAGGTTAAACTAACGCATCTAAAAAGTTAAACTAAATGATATAGAAGTGCTAACGCTATCTGCAATCCTAATTCTAAACTTCTGTGATACTCTTCCCATACACTGAAATTGAAAAATTTTCACATATATATGACATGTAAAATACTTTTCCAAGCTTTTGTGCCTAGGTTAAACTAACGCATCTAAGTAAACTCAATGAAATAGAAGTGCTAACGCTATCTGCAATCCTAAATCTAAACTTATATGAAACTCTTACAATACAATGAAATTGAAAAACTTTCACATATATATGACATGTAAAACACTTTTCGGAGCTTTTGCACCTAGGTTAAACTAACGCATCCAAGAAGTTAAACTAAATGATATTGAACTATTAAAGCTATCTGCAATCCTAAATCTAAACTTATGTGAATCACTTCCCATACACTGAAATTGAAAAACTTTCACATATATATGACATGTAAAACACTTTTCCGAGCTTTTTCGTCTAGGTTAAACTAACGCATCTAAGAAGTTAAACTAAATGATATTGAACTGGTAAAGCTATCTGCAATCCTAATTCTAAACTTATTTGAAACTCTTCCAATACACTGAAATTAAACAACTTTAACATATATATGACATGTAAAACACTTTTCCGAGCCTTTGTGCCTTGGTAAATTAACGCATATAAGAAGTTGAACTAAATGATATAGAAGTGCTAACGCTGTCTGCAATCCTAATTCTATATTTATGTGAAACTCTTGCAATATGCTGAAATTGAACAACTTTCACATATATATGACATGTAAAACACTTTTCCAAGCTTTAGTGCCTAGGTTAAACTAAGAAGTTAAACTCAATGATATAGAAGTGCTAACGCTATCTGCAATCCATATTCTAAATTTATGTGAAACCCTTGCAATACAATGAAATAGAACAACTTTCACATATATATGACATGTAAAACACTTTTCCGAGCATTTGCGCCTGGGTTAAACTAACGCATCTAAGAAGTTAAACTAAATGATATTGAACTGGTAAAGCTATCTGCAATCCTAATTCTAAACTTATGTGAAACTCTTGCAATACACTGAAATTGAACAACTTTCACATATATATGAAATGTAAAACACTTTTCCGAGCTTTTGCGCCTAGGTTAAACTAACGCATCTAAGTAGTTAAACTCAATGAAATAGAAGTGCTATCGCTATCTGTAATCCTAATTCTAAACTTACGTAAAACTCTTCCCATACACTGAAATTGAAAAACTTTCACATGTATATGACATGTAAAACACTTTTCCAAGATTTTGCGCATAGGTTAAACTAACGCATCTAAGAAGTTAAACTCAATGATATAGAAGTGCTAACGCTATCTGCAATCCTAATGCTAGATTTATGTGAAACTCTTGCAATACACTACAATTGAACAACTATCACATACACAAGACATGTAAAACACTTTTCCGAGCTTTTTCGTCTAGGTTAAACTAACACATCTAAGAAGTTAAACTCAATGATATAGAAGTGCAAACGCTGTCTGCAATCCTAATTCTAAATTTAGGTGAAACTCTTGCAATACACTGAAATTGACCAACTTTCTCATATATATGACATATAAAACACTTTACCGAGCTTTTGCGCCTAAGTTAAACTAACGCATCTACAAAATTAAACTAAATTATATTGAACTGGTAAAGCTATCTGCAATCCTAATTCTAAACTTATGTGAAACTCTTGCAATACACTGAAATTGAACAACTTTAACATATATATGACATGTAAAAAACTTTTCAGAGCTTTGGCGCATAGGTTAAAATAACACATCTAAGAAGTTAAACTCAATGATATAGAAGTGCTAACGCTATCTGCAATCCTAATTCTAAACTTACGTGAAACTCTTCCCATACACTGAAATTGAAAAACTTTCAAATATATATGACATGTAAAACATTTTTCTAAGCATTTGCGCCTAGGTTAAATTAACGCATCTAAGTAGTTAAACTCAGTGAAATAGAAGTGCTAACGCTATCTGTAATCCTAATTCTAAACTTATGTGAAACTATTCCCATACACTGAAATTGAACAACATTCACATATATATGACATGTAAAACACTTTTCCGAGCTTTTGCGCCTAGGTTAAACAAATGCATCTAAGAAGTTAAACTCAATGATATAGAAGTGCTATCGCTATCTGCAATCCATATTCTAATCTTATGTGAAACTATTCCCATACACTGAAATTGAAAAACTTTCACATATATATGACATGTAAAACATTTTTCCGAGCTTTGGCGCATAGGTTAAACTAACGCTTCCAAAAAGTTAAAATAAATGATATTGAACTTTTAAAGCTATCTGCAATCCTAATTCTAAGTAATGTGAAACTCTTGCAATACACTAAAATTGAACAACATTCCCCTATATATGATATGTAAAACACTTTTCCGAGCTTTTGTGCCTAGGTTAAACTAACGCATCTAAGAAGTTAAACTCAATGATATAGAAGTGCTAACATTATCTGCAATCCTAATTCTAAACTTATGTGAAACTCTTACAATACATTGAAATTGAAAAACTTTCACATATATGTGACATGTAAAACACTTTTCGGAGCTTTTGTGCCTAGGTTAAACTAACGCATCTAAGTAGTTAAACTCAATGAAATAGAAGTGCAAACGCAGTCTGCAATCCTAATTCTAAACTTACGTGAAACTCTTGCCATACACTGAAATTGAACAACTTTCCCATATATATGACATGTAAAACCCTTTTACGAGCTTTTGCGCCTAGGTTAAACTAACGCCTCTAAGTAGTTAAACTCAAAGAAATAGAAGTGTTAACGCTATCTGCAATCCTAATTCTAAACTTATGTGAAACTTTTGCAATACAATGAAATTGAACAACTTTCACATATATATGACATGTAAAACACTTTTCCAGCTTTTGAAACTAGGTTAAACTAACGCATCTAAAAAGTTAAAATAAATTATATTGAACTGGTAAAGCTATCTGCAATCCTAATTCTAAACTTATTTGAAACTTTTCCAATACACTGAAATTGAACAACTTTAACATATATATGACATGTAAAACACTTTTCCGAGCTTTTGTGCCTTAGTAAATTAACGCATATAAGAAGTTGAACTAAATGATATAGAAGTGCTAACGCTGTCTGCAATCCTAATTCTAAACTTACGTGAAACTCTTGCCATACACTGAAATTGAACAACTTTCCCATATATATGACATGTAAAACCCTTTTACGAGCTTTTGCGCCTAGGTTAAACTAACGCCTCTAAGTAGTTAAACTCAAAGAAATAGAAGTGTTAACGCTATCTGCAATCCTAATTCTAAACTTATGTGAAACTTTTGCAATACAATGAAATTGAACAATTTTCACATATATATGACATGTAAAACACTTTTCCAGCTTTTGAAACTAGGTTAAACTAACGCATCTAAAAAGTTAAAATAAATTATATTGAACTGGTAAAGCTATCTGCAATCCTAATTCTAAACTTATTTGAAACTTTTCCAATACACTGAAATTGAACAACTTTAACATATATATGACATGTAAAACACTTTTCCAAGCTTTTGTGCCTAGGTTAAACTAACGCATCTAAGAAGTTAAACTCAATTATATAGAAGTGCTAACGCTATCTGCAATCCATATTCTAAATTTATGTGAAACCCTTGCAATACAATGAAATAGAACAACTTTCACATATATATGACATGTAAAACACTTTTCCGAGCATTTGCGCCTGGGTTAAACTAACGCATCTAAGAAGTTAAACTAAATGATATTGAACTGGTAAAGCTGTCTGCAATTAATTCTAAACTTATGTGAAACTCTTGCAATCCACTGAAATTGAACAACTTTCACATATATATATATGAAATGTAAAACACTTTTCCGAGCTTTTGTGACTTGGTAAAGTAATGCATATAAGAAGGTAAACTAAATGATATAGAAGTGCTAACGCAATCTGCAATCCTAATTCTAAACTTATGTGAAACTCTTGCAATACACTGAAATTTAAAAATTTTCACATATATATGAAATGTAAAACACTTTTCCGAGCTTTTGCGCCTAGGTTAAACTAACGCATCTAAGAAGTTAAACTAAATGATATAAAAGTGCTAAAGCTATCTGCAATCCTAATTCAAAACTTATATGAAACTATTCCCATACACTGAAATTGAAAAACTTTCACATATATATGACATGTAAAACACTTTTCGAAGCTTTTGCGCCTACGTTAAACTAACGCATCTAAGAAGTTAAATTAAATTGTATTGAACTGGTAAAGCTATCTGCAATCCTAATTCTAAACTTATGTGAAACTCTTGCAATACACTGAAATTGAAAAACTTTCACATATATATGACATGTAAAACACTTTTGTGAGCTTTTGTGCCTAGGTTATACTAACTCATCTAAAAAGTTAAAATAAATGATATAGAAGTGCTAACGCTATCTGCAATCTTAATTCTAAACTTACGTGAAACTCTTCCCATACACTGAAATTGAAAAACGTTCACATATATATGACATGTAAACACTTTTCCAAGCTTTTGCGTGTAGGTTAAACTAACGCACTAAGTAGTTAAACTCAATGAAATAGAAGTGCTAACGTTATCTGCAATCCTAATTCTAAACTATTTGAAACTATTCCCATACACTGAAATTGAACAACTTTCACATATATATGACATGTAATACACTTTTCTGGCTTTTGAAACTAGGTTAAACTAACGCATCTAAAAAGTTAAACTAAATTATATTGAACTGGTAAAGCTATCTGCAATCCTAATTCTAAACTTATTTGAAACTCTTCCAATACACTGAAAATAAACAACTTTAACATATGTATGACATGTAAAACACTTTTCCGAGCTTTTGTGCCTTGGTAAATTAACGCATATAAGAAGTTGAACTAAATGATATAGAAGTGCTAACGCTGTCTGCAATCCTAATTCTATACTTATGTGAAACTCTTGCAATATGCTGAAATTGAACAACTTTCACATATATATGACATGTAAAACACTTTTCCGAGCTTTTGCGCCTAGGTTAAACTAACGCATCTAAGAAGTTAAACTCAATGATATAGAAGTGCTAACGCTATCTGCAATCCATATTCTAAATTTATGTGAAACCCTTGCAATACAATGAAATAGAACAACTTTCACATATATATGACATGTAAAACACTTTTCCGAGCATTTGCGCCTGGGTTAAACTAACGCATCTAAGAAGTTAAACTAAATGATATTGAACTGTTAAAGCTATCTGCAATCCTAATTCTAAACTTATGTGAAACTCTTGCAATACACTGAAATTGAACAACTTTCACATATATATGAAATGTAAAACACTTTCGGAGCTTTTGCGCCTAGGTTAAACTAACGCATCTAAGTAGTTAAACTCAATGAAATAGAAGTGCTATCGCTATCTGTAATCCTAATTCTAAACTTACGTAAAACTCTTCCCATACACTGAAATTGAAAAACTTTCACATGTATATGACATGTAAAACACTTTTCCAAGATTTTGCGCATAGGTTAAACTAACGCATCTAAGAAGTTAAACTCAATGATATAGAAGTGCTAACGCTATCTGCAATCCTAATGCTAGATTTATGTGAAACTCTTGCAATACACTACAATTGAACAACTATCACATATATAAGACATGTAAAACACTTTTCTCAGTTTTTTCGTCTAGGTTAAACTAACACATCTAAGAAGTTAAACTCAATGATATAGAAGTGCAAACGCTGTCTGCAATCCTAATTCTAAACTTAGGTGAAACTCTTGCAATACACTGAAATTGACCAACTTTCTCATATATATGACATGTAAAACACTTTTCCGAGCTTTTGCGCCTAGGTTAACTAACGCATCTACAAAATTAAACTAAATTATATTGAACTGGTAAAGCTATCTGCAATCCTAATTCTAAACTTATGTGAAACTCTTGCAATACACTGAAATTGAACAACTTTCACATATATATGACATGTAAAACACTTTTCCGAGCTTTTACGCCTAGGTTATACTAACGCATCTAAGTAGTTAAACTCAATGATATAGAAGTGCTAACGTTATCTGCAATCCTAATTCTAAACTTATGTGAAAATCTTGCAATATACTAATATTGAGCAACTTTCACATATATATATGAAATGTAAAAAACTTTTCCGAGCTTTTTTGCCTTGGTAAATTAACACATATAAGAATTTGAACTATATGATATAGAAGTGCTAACGCTGTCTGCAATCCCAATTCTATACTTATGTCAAACTCTTGCAATACACTGAAATTGAACAACTTTCACATATATATGACATGTAAAACACTTTTCCGAGTTTTTGGGTCTAGGTTAAACTAACGCATCTAAGAAGTTAAACTAAATGATATAGAAGTGCTAACGCTATCTGCAATCCATATTCTAAATTTACGTGATACTCTTGCAATACAATGAAATTGAACAACTTTCACATAAATATGACATGTAAAACACTTTTCCGAGCTTTTGTGCCTAGGTTAAACTAACGCATCTAAAAAGTTAAACTAAATGATATAGAAGTGCTAACGCTATCTGCAATCCTAATTCTAAACTTCTGTGATACTCTTCCCATACACTGAAATTGAAAAATTTTCACATATATATGACATGTAAAATACTTTTCCAAGCTTTTGTGCCTAGGTTAAACTAACGCATCTAAGTAAACTCAATGAAATAGAAGTGCTAACGCTATCTGCAATCCTAAATCTAAACTTATATGAAACTCTTACAATACAATGAAATTGAAAAACTTTCACATATATATGACATGTAAAACACTTTTCGGAGCTTTTGCACCTAGGTTAAACTAACGCATCCAAGAAGTTAAACTAAATGATATTGAACTATTAAAGCTATCTGCAATCCTAAATCTAAACTTATGTGAATCACTTCCCATACACTGAAATTGAAAAACTTTCACATATATATGACATGTAAAACACTTTTCCGAGCTTTTTCGTCTAGGTTAAACTAACGCATCTAAGAAGTTAAACTAAATGATATTGAACTGGTAAAGCTATCTGCAATCCTAATTCTAAACTTATTTGAAACTCTTCCAATACACTGAAATTAAACAACTTTAACATATATATGACATGTAAAACACTTTTCCGAGCCTTTGTGCCTTGGTAAATTAACGCATATAAGAAGTTGAACTAAATGATATAGAAGTGCTAACGCTGTCTGCAATCCTAATTCTATATTTATGTGAAACTCTTGCAATATGCTGAAATTGAACAACTTTCACATATATATGACATGTAAAACACTTTTCCAAGCTTTAGTGCCTAGGTTAAACTAAGAAGTTAAACTCAATGATATAGAAGTGCTAACGCTATCTGCAATCCATATTCTAAATTTATGTGAAACCCTTGCAATACAATGAAATAGAACAACTTTCACATATATATGACATGTAAAACACTTTTCCGAGCATTTGCGCCTGGGTTAAACTAACGCATCTAAGAAGTTAAACTAAATGATATTGAACTGGTAAAGCTATCTGCAATCCTAATTCTAAACTTATGTGAAACTCTTGCAATACACTGAAATTGAACAACTTTCACATATATATGAAATGTAAAACACTTTTCCGAGCTTTTGCGCCTAGGTTAAACTAACGCATCTAAGTAGTTAAACTCAATGAAATAGAAGTGCTATCGCTATCTGTAATCCTAATTCTAAACTTACGTAAAACTCTTCCCATACACTGAAATTGAAAAACTTTCACATGTATATGACATGTAAAACACTTTTCCAAGATTTTGCGCATAGGTTAAACTAACGCATCTAAGAAGTTAAACTCAATGATATAGAAGTGCTAACGCTATCTGCAATCCTAATGCTAGATTTATGTGAAACTCTTGCAATACACTACAATTGAACAACTATCACATACACAAGACATGTAAAACACTTTTCCGAGCTTTTTCGTCTAGGTTAAACTAACACATCTAAGAAGTTAAACTCAATGATATAGAAGTGCAAACGCTGTCTGCAATCCTAATTCTAAATTTAGGTGAAACTCTTGCAATACACTGAAATTGACCAACTTTCTCATATATATGACATATAAAACACTTTACCGAGCTTTTGCGCCTAAGTTAAACTAACGCATCTACAAAATTAAACTAAATTATATTGAACTGGTAAAGCTATCTGCAATCCTAATTCTAAACTTATGTGAAACTCTTGCAATACACTGAAATTGAACAACTTTAACATATATATGACATGTAAAAAACTTTTCAGAGCTTTGGCGCATAGGTTAAAATAACACATCTAAGAAGTTAAACTCAATGATATAGAAGTGCTAACGCTATCTGCAATCCTAATTCTAAACTTACGTGAAACTCTTCCCATACACTGAAATTGAAAAACTTTCAAATATATATGACATGTAAAACATTTTTCTAAGCATTTGCGCCTAGGTTAAATTAACGCATCTAAGTAGTTAAACTCAGTGAAATAGAAGTGCTAACGCTATCTGTAATCCTAATTCTAAACTTATGTGAAACTATTCCCATACACTGAAATTGAACAACATTCACATATATATGACATGTAAAACACTTTTCCGAGCTTTTGCGCCTAGGTTAAACAAATGCATCTAAGAAGTTAAACTCAATGATATAGAAGTGCTATCGCTATCTGCAATCCATATTCTAATCTTATGTGAAACTATTCCCATACACTGAAATTGAAAAACTTTCACATATATATGACATGTAAAACATTTTTCCGAGCTTTGGCGCATAGGTTAAACTAACGCTTCCAAAAAGTTAAAATAAATGATATTGAACTTTTAAAGCTATCTGCAATCCTAATTCTAAGTAATGTGAAACTCTTGCAATACACTAAAATTGAACAACATTCCCCTATATATGATATGTAAAACACTTTTCCGAGCTTTTGTGCCTAGGTTAAACTAACGCATCTAAGAAGTTAAACTCAATGATATAGAAGTGCTAACATTATCTGCAATCCTAATTCTAAACTTATGTGAAACTCTTACAATACATTGAAATTGAAAAACTTTCACATATATGTGACATGTAAAACACTTTTCGGAGCTTTTGTGCCTAGGTTAAACTAACGCATCTAAGTAGTTAAACTCAATGAAATAGAAGTGCAAACGCAGTCTGCAATCCTAATTCTAAACTTACGTGAAACTCTTGCCATACACTGAAATTGAACAACTTTCCCATATATATGACATGTAAAACCCTTTTACGAGCTTTTGCGCCTAGGTTAAACTAACGCCTCTAAGTAGTTAAACTCAAAGAAATAGAAGTGTTAACGCTATCTGCAATCCTAATTCTAAACTTATGTGAAACTTTTGCAATACAATGAAATTGAACAACTTTCACATATATATGACATGTAAAACACTTTTCCAGCTTTTGAAACTAGGTTAAACTAACGCATCTAAAAAGTTAAAATAAATTATATTGAACTGGTAAAGCTATCTGCAATCCTAATTCTAAACTTATTTGAAACTTTTCCAATACACTGAAATTGAACAACTTTAACATATATATGACATGTAAAACACTTTTCCGAGCTTTTGTGCCTTAGTAAATTAACGCATATAAGAAGTTGAACTAAATGATATAGAAGTGCTAACGCTGTCTGCAATCCTAATTCTAAACTTACGTGAAACTCTTGCCATACACTGAAATTGAACAACTTTCCCATATATATGACATGTAAAACCCTTTTACGAGCTTTTGCGCCTAGGTTAAACTAACGCCTCTAAGTAGTTAAACTCAAAGAAATAGAAGTGTTAACGCTATCTGCAATCCTAATTCTAAACTTATGTGAAACTTTTGCAATACAATGAAATTGAACAATTTTCACATATATATGACATGTAAAACACTTTTCCAGCTTTTGAAACTAGGTTAAACTAACGCATCTAAAAAGTTAAAATAAATTATATTGAACTGGTAAAGCTATCTGCAATCCTAATTCTAAACTTATTTGAAACTTTTCCAATACACTGAAATTGAACAACTTTAACATATATATGACATGTAAAACACTTTTCCAAGCTTTTGTGCCTAGGTTAAACTAACGCATCTAAGAAGTTAAACTCAATTATATAGAAGTGCTAACGCTATCTGCAATCCATATTCTAAATTTATGTGAAACCCTTGCAATACAATGAAATAGAACAACTTTCACATATATATGACATGTAAAACACTTTTCCGAGCATTTGCGCCTGGGTTAAACTAACGCATCTAAGAAGTTAAACTAAATGATATTGAACTGGTAAAGCTATCTGCAATCCTAATTCTAAACTTATGTGAAACTCTTGCAATACACTGAAATTGAACAACTTTCACATATATATGAAATGTAATACACTTTACCAAGCTTTTGCGCCAAGGTTAAACTAACGCATCTAAGTAGTTAAACTCAATGAAACAGAAGTGCTATCGCTATCTGCAATCCTAATTCTAAACTTACGTAAAACTCTTCCCATACACTGAAATTGAAAAACTTTCACATGTATATGACATGTAAAACACTTTTCCAAGATTTTGCGCATAGGTTAAACTAACGCATCTAAGAAGTTAAACTCAATGATATAGAAGTGCTAACACTATCTGCAATCCTAATGCTAGATTTATGTGAAACTCTTGCAATACACTGCAATTGAACAACTATCACATATATAAGACATGAAAAACACTTTTCCGAGCTTTTTCGTCTAGGTTAAACTAACACATCTAAGAAGTTAAACTAAATGATATTGAACTGTTAAAGCTATCTGCAATCCTAATTCTAAACTTATGTGAACTATTCCGATACACTGAAATTGACCAACTTTCTCATATATATGACATGTAAAACACTTTTCCGAGCTTTTGCGCCTAGGTTAAACTAACGCATCTAAGAAATTAAACTAAATGATATTGAATTGGTAAGGCTATCTGCAATTCTAATTCTAAACTTAGGTGAAACTCTTGCAATACACTGAAATTTAACAACTTTCACATATATATGACATGTACAACACTTTTCCGACTTTGGCGCATAGGTTAAACTAACACGTCTAAGAAGTTAAACTCAATGATATAGAAGTGCTAACGCTATCTGCAATCCTAATTCTAAACTTATGTGAAACTCTTGCAATACACTGAAATTGAACAACTTTCACATATATATGACATGTAAAACACTTTTCCGAACTTTGGCGCATAGGTTAAACCAACGCATCTAAGTAGTTAAAATAATGATATAGAAGTGCTAACGCTATCTGCAATGCTAATTCTAAACTTACATGAAACACTTGCAATACACTGAAATTGAACAACTTTCACATATATATGACATGTAAAACACTTTTCCGAGCTTTTGTGCCTAGGTTAAACTAACGCATCTAAGTAGTTAAACTAAATGATATAGAAGGGCCTACGCTATCTGCAATCCAAATACTAAACTTATGTGAAACTCTTGCAATACACTGAAATTTAACAACTTTCACATATAAATGACATGTACAACACTTTTCCGAGCATTTGCGCCTGGGTTAAACTAACGCATCTAAGAAGTTAAACTAAATGATATTGAACTGGTAAAGCTATCTGCAATCCTAATTCTAAACTTATGTGAAACTCTTGCAATACACTGAAATTGAACAACTTTCACATATATATGAAATGTAATACACTTTACCAAGCTTTTGCGCCAAGGTTAAACTAACGCATCTAAGTAGTTAAACTCAATGAAACAGAAGTGCTATCGCTATCTGCAATCCTAATTCTAAACTTACGTAAAACTCTTCCCATACACTGAAATTGAAAAACTTTCACATGTATATGACATGTAAAACACTTTTCCAAGATTTTGCGCATAGGTTAAACTAACGCATCTAAGAAGTTAAACTCAATGATATAGAAGTGCTAATGCTATCTGAAATCCTAATTCTAAACTTATGTAAAACTTTTCCCATACACTGAAACTGGAAAACTTTCACATATATATGACATGTACAACACTTTTCCGAGCTTTTGCGCCTAGGTTAAACTAACGCCTCTAAGTAGTTAAAGTCAATGAAATAGAAGTGCAAACGCTGTCTGCAATCCTAATTCTAAACTTATGTGAAACTCTTCCCATACACTGAAATTGAAAAACTTTCACATATATATGACATGTAAAACACTTTTCCGAGCTTTTGCGCCTAGGTTAAACCAACGCATCCAAGAAGTTAAACTAAATGATATTGAACTGATAAAGCTATCTGCAATCCTAATTCTAAACTTATGTGAAACTGTTCCAATACACTAAAATTGAAAAACTTTCACATGTATATGACATGTAAAACACTTTTCCGAGCTTTTGTGCCTAGGTTAAACTAACGCATCTCAGTAGTTAAACTCAATGAAATAGAAGTGCTAACTCTATCTGCAATCCTAATTCTAAACTTATGTGAAACTCTTGCAATACACTGAAATTGAACCACTTTCACATATATATGAAATGTACAACACTTTTCCGAGCTTTTGCGTGTAGGTTAAATTAACAAATACAAAAAGTTAAACTCAATGATATAGAAGTGCTAACGATATCTGCAATCCTAATTTTAAACATATGTGAAACTCTTGCAATACACTGAAATTGAACAACTTTCACATATATATGACATGTAAAACACTTTCCCGAACTTTTGCCTGTATTTTAAACTAACGCATCTAAGGAGATTAACTAAATGATACAGAACTGGTAACGCTATCTGCAATCCTAATACTAAACTTCTGTGAAACTCTTCCCATACCCTGAAATTGAACCACTTTCACATATATATGAAATGTACAACACTTTTCAGAGCTTTTGCGTGTAGGTTAAATTAACAAATGCAAAAAGTTAAACTCAATGATATAGAAGTGCTAATGCTATCTGCAATCCTAATTCTAAACTTATGTGAAACTCACCCATACACTGAAATTTAACAATTTTCACATATATATGACATGTACAACTCTTTTCCGAGGTTTTTCGGCTAGGTTAAAGTTACGCATCGAAGAAGGTAAACTCAATGATATAGAACTGGTAACGCTATCTGCAATCCTAATTCTAAATTTATGTGAAACTCTTGCAATACACTGAAATTGAACAACTTTCACATATATATGACATGTACAACACTTTTCCGAGCTTTTGCGCCTAGGGCAAACTAACACATCTGAGAAGATAAACTAAAGGATACAAAACTGGTAAGGCTATCTGCAATCCTAATTCTAAACTTATATGAAACTCTTGCCATACACTGAATGTGAACAACTTTCACATATATATGACATTTAAAACACTTTTCCGAGCTTTTGCGCCTAGGGTAAAGTAACGCATACTAGAAGTTAAACTAAATGATACAGAACTAGTAAAGCTATCAGACCTCCCAACCCGGGCAGGGTCTAAGAACCAGGCACAAGACGTGGAGGGAGGCAAACAGGATGAGGACCAAAGGGAATTTCCAGCGTGGAGAGAGGCCACGGCTCAGAGCAGAGAACAGCGGGCTCTCTGTCTGGCAGTTTTGCAGCACGGGTTCCTGTTAATCCTAAGCAACCCAGACACAGCCAGAGGCGCGTCCTCTTACCCTCGCCTAGGGGGCCAGGGGTCTGTGTTTCTCCCTATTGGGCCTAATATCCACTTGCTTTATGTTTATTATTTTCTTTAATTTCATTTTATTTTAGTTTCTGTTTTGCGGGTGCTGGGTTGAGCCCAGGGTCTGTTCTACCTCCGGACTATACTGCCAGACTTAGCATCACTAAGTCGCACAGTCTGTCTTCAAACCTGTGCGTCCCTATGTCTCAGCCTCCCCAGTACTGAGGTTAACAGCGTGCTCCACCCCTCCAGTTTCCACTTGGGATTTAAGCCTCCACATCTGTGGAAGTTTGGGCGTGCTGGAGCGGCTCCGTGCCCTCTCGCGAGAGTCACACATTCCCCGTGGTGCTTTCCATCCAGTCTTTTACATAGGGCAGAACAGAGGCCATGTGTGGTGTGCACAGTAGACACGGAAAGGCAAAGAGGGCACTGGCATCCCTGGGTAACCTGGGGCAGCTTTGTTGAATGGGAGGGAACCCGTGCGACTCTCTCATAAGCCTGCTACCAGCACAGCCTCCCCTGGCATACGCCCTGGAATGGGGAGGCATTCCGAATTGCCACTGCGCATGTGCGGACCACTGACTCCCAGAGAAACTGGGTTCTTTAAAAGGAGAGAGCCTGGAGAGGGCTGGGGGGGGTCGTCCATGCCAGATATCCAGTGAAAAACAGACCTTCCAAGCTGGGCAGGGTAACAGAACCGGGCACAGGAGAGGGAAGGGAGGCTCACGGGATGAGGACCAAAGGGGATGTCCAGCGTGGAGAGAGGCCACAGCTCAGAGCAGAGACCAGCGGGCTGTCTATCTGGCAGTTGCGCAGCATGGGTTCCTGTGACCCATAAGCAACACAGATGCAGCCAGAGGCGTGTCCTCCTTTCTTCACCTAGGGGGCCAGGGTCTGTGCTTCTGTGTAAAGAGCCTAATATCCACTTGGGGCTTTATGTTTATTATTTTCTTTAATTTCATTTCGTTTTAGTTTCTGTTTTGCAGGTGCTGGGTTGAGCCCAGGGTCTGTTCTACCTCCGGACTATACTGCCAGACCTCTTTGATTTATTTTTGAAATCCTGGATGCACTACTTGGCTGAAAGCATCGCTAAGTCGCCGAGCCTAGCTTCAAACCTGTGCGTCCCCAGTACTGAGGTTAACAGCATGCGCCACCCCGCCAGGCTCCACTTGGGGTTTAAGCCTCCACAGCTGTGGAAGCTTGGACATGCTTGAGCGGCTCCGTGCCCTCTCGCGAGAGTGACACATTCCCCGCGGTGCTTCCCATCCAGTCTTTCACATACGGCAGAACAGAGGCCGTGTGTGGTGTGCAGTTAGACACGGCAAGGCAAAGAGGGCACTGGCATCCCTGGGTAACCTGGGGTAGCTCCGTGGAAAGGGAGGGAACCCATGCGACTTTCTTATAAGCCTGCTTCCAGCGCAGCCTCCCCTGGCAAAAGCCCTGGAAAGGGGAGGCAGTCCTAATTGCCACTGCGCATGTGCGGACCGGGGACTCCCAGAGAAACTGGGTTCTTTAAAAGGAGGGAGCCTGGTGAGGGCTGGGGGGGCGGGCTCCATGCCCGACGTCCAGTTAAAAAATAGACCTCCCAACCCGGGCAGGGTCTAAGAACCAGGCACAGGAGAGGGAGGGAGGCAAACGGGATGAGTACCAAAGGGGATTTCCAGCGTGGAGAGAGGCCACGGCTCAGAGCAGAGACCAGCGGGCTGTCTGTCTGGCCATTGTGCAGCATGGGTTCCTATTACCCGTAAGCAACACAGACGCAGCCAGAGGCGCGTCCTCCTACCTTCGCATAGAGGTCCAGGGGCCTGTGTTTCTCCCTATAGGGCCTAATATCCATTTGGGGGTTTATGTTTATTATTTTCTTTAAATTCATTTCATTTTAGTTTCTGTTTTGCGGGTGCTGGGTTGAGCCCAGGGTCTGTTCTATCTCCGGACTATACTGCCAGACCTATTTGATTTTTTTGGAATCCTGGACACACTATGTGGCTGAAAGCTTCGCTAAGTCACCCAGGCTGGCTTTGAACCTGTGTGTCCCTATATCTCAGCCTCCCCAGTATGGAGGTTAAAAGCATGTGCCACCCCACCAAACTCCACTTTGGGTTTAAGCCTCCACAGCTGTGGATACCTGGGCGTGCTGGAGCGGCGCCGTGCCCTCTCGCGAGAGTGACACATTCCCCGCTGTGCTTCCCGTCTCATCTTCCACATAGGGCAGAAGAGAGGCCATGTGTGGTGCGCTCAGTACACAGCAAGGCGAAGATCTCACTGGCATCCCTGGGTAACCGGGGGCAGCTCCGTGGAAAGGGAGGGAACCCGTGCGACTCTCTCATAAGCCTGCTACCAGCGCAGCCTCCCCTGGTAAACGCCCAGGAAAGGGGAGGCAGTCCAAATTGCCACTGCGCATGTGCGGACTGTGGATTCCCAGAGGAACTGGGTTCTTTAAAAGGAGGGAGCCTGGAGAGGGCTGGGGGGGCTCCATGCCCAACGTCTAGGTGAAAAACAGACCTCCCAACCCTTGCAGGGTCTAAGAACCAGGCACAAGAGGGGGAGGGAGGCAAACGGGATGAGGACCAAAGGGATTTCCAGCGTGGAGAGAGGCCACGGCTCAGAGCAGAGACCAGCGGGCTGTCTGTCTGGCAGTTGTGCAGCACGGGTTCCTGTTGAAAGGCTCCATTTAGAAAAAAAATCATAAGCCCCTAGCAGCTAGCTAATAGTTAAAACAGCCAGCTAATAGTTAAAAAGAAAAAGTATATTTTATTGCAGCTTACAGCTTAGGAATATAAGATATGCGATAAGCCCACCCCATCTTATCTATACTGTCTGGGCCAGAGCGCCTTGACCCGGGAGCTTACTGACTGCACCTGGTATTTTATCTAACACTTGACTACAGAATGTATTTTTCAAATGATTCTGTAATTTTCTGTAAACGCATGCAATTTAGCCCAAAACCCCCTAACTAATGGTCTTTTCCCTATAAATACCCTCAGTTTCAGTGGCTTGGGGCCGAACTCCTATACGAGTCAGCCCCAGTGCACTGGCTCCTTAATAACCTTTTATCTTTTGCTTTTGCATCAAGGAAATTAAAGTTTCTCGTGTGTTCTTGCTGTCGTCGCTTATCCCAAGGCTGATTGAGGGTCTCCCCTCAGCGGGGGTCTTACACTGTTACCCATAAGCAACACAGACTCAGCCAGAGGCGCGAACTCCTATCTTCGCATAGGGGGCCAGGGGTCTGTGCTTCTGCGTAAAGGGCCTAATATCCACTTGGGGCTTTATTTTTATTATTTTCTTTCATTTCCTTTCATTTTAGTTTCTGTTTTGCGGGTGCTGGGTTGAGCCCAGGGTCTGTTCTACCTCCGGACTATACTGCCAGACCTATTTGATTTTTTTGGAATCCTGGACACACTAAGTGGCTGAAAGCTTCGCTAAGTCGCCCAGGCTGGCTTCGAACCTGTGCATCCCTATGTCTCAGCCTCCCCCAACGGAGGTTAACAGTGTGCGCCACCCCACCAGGCTCCACTTGGGGTTTAAGCCTCCACAGCTGTGGATGCCTGGGCGTGCTGGAGCGGCGCCATGCACTCTCGCGAGGGTGACACATTACCCGTGGTGCTTCCCGTCCCATCTCCCACATATGGCAGAAGAGAGGCCGTGTGTGGTGCACTCAGTAGACACAGCAAGGCAAAGAGGGCAGTGGCATCCCTGGGTAACCTGGGGCAGCTCCGTGGAAAGGGACGGAACCCGTGTGAGTCTCTCATAAGCCTGCTACCAGGGCAGCCTCCCCTGGCATATGCCCTGGAAATGGGAAGTAGTCCGAATTGCCACTGCGCATGCGCGGACCGCGGATTCCCAGAGAAACTGGGTTCTTTAAAAGGAGGGAGTCTGGAGAGGGCTGGGTGTGCTCCATGCCCGACATCCAGGTGAAAAACAGACCTACCAACCCGGGCAGGGTCTAAGAACCAGGCACATGAGGGGGAGGGTGGCAAACGGAATGAGGACCAAAGGGGATGTCCAGCGTGGAGAGAGGCCACGGCTCAGAGCAGAGACCAGCGGGCTGTCTGTCTGGCAGTTGTGCAGCACGGGTTTCTGTTACGCGTAAGCAACACAGAAGCAGCCAGAGGCGCGTCCTCCTATCTTCACCTAGGGTGCCAGGGGTCTGTGCTTCTGCGTAAAGGGCCTAATATCCACTTGGGGCTTTATGTTTATTATTTTCTTTCATTTCCTTTCATTTTAGTTTCTGTTTTGCGGGTGCTGGGTTGAGCCCAGGGTCTGTTCTACCTCCGGACTATACTGCCAGACCTATTTGATTTTTTTGGAATCCTGGAAACACTAAGTGGCTGAAAGATTTGCTAAGTCACCCAGGCTGGCTTCGAACCTATGTGTCCATATGTTTCAGCTTCCCAAGTAAGGAGGTTAACAGCGTGCGCCACCCCACCAGTCTTCACTTGGGATTTAAGCCTCCACAGCTGTGGATACCTGGGCGTGCTGGTTCGGCACTGTTCCCTCTCGTGAAAGTGACACAGCCTTCACGGCGCTTTCTGTCCTGGCTTCCACATAGGGCAGAAGAGAGGCCGTGTGTGGTGCGCTCAGTAGACACGGCAAGGCAAAGAGGGCACTGGCATCCCTGGGTAACATGGGGCAGTTTAGTGGAAAGGGAGGGAACCTGTGAGACTCCCTCATAAGCCTGCTACCAGCGCCGCCTCCCCTGGCAAACGCCCTGGAAAGGGGAGGCAGTCCGAATTGCCACTGCGCATGCGCTGACCGCGGACTCCCAGAGAAACTGGATTCTTTAAAAGGACGGAGTCTGGAGAGGGCTGGGGGGCTCCAAGCCTGATGTCCAGGTTAAAAACAGCCCTCCCAAGCTGGGCAGGGTATCAGAAGCGGGCCCAGGAGAGGGAGGGAGGTCCACGGGATGAGGACCAAAGGGGATTTCCAGCGTGGAGGAGGCCACGGCTCAGAGCAGAGACCAGCGTCATGTCTGTCTTGCAGATGTGCAGCACGGGTACCTGTTGCCAGTAAGCAACCCAGACGCAGCCAGAGGTGAGTCCTCCTACCTACACCTTGGGGCCAGGGGTCTGTGCTTCTGCGTAAAGGGCCTAATATCCACTTGGGGCTTTATGTTTATTATTTTCTTTAATTTCCTTTCATTTTAGTTTCTGTTTTGCATTGCTGGGTTGAGCCCAGGGTCTGTTCTACCTTCGGACTTTACTACCAGTCCTATTTGATATTTTGTTTGGAACTCTGGATGCACTAAGTGGCTGAAAGCTTCGCTAAGTCGCCGAGGCTGTCTTCAAACCTGTGCCACCCTATTTCTCAGCCTCCCCAGTACAGAGTTAACAGGGTACGTCACCCCGCTAGGCTCCACTTGGGGTTTAAGCCTCCACAGCTGTGTATGCCTGGGCGTGTGGGAGCGGCCCATGCCCTCTTGCGAGAGTGACACATTCCCCGCTGCGCTTCCTGTCCCGGCTTCCACATAGGGCAGAACAGAGGCCGTGTGTGGTGCGCTCAGTAGACACAGCAAGGCAAAGAGGGCACTGGCATCAATGGGTATTTTGGGGCAGCTCCGTGGAAAGGGAGGGAACCCGTGTAACTCTCTCCTAAGCCTGCTTGCCGCGCCGCCTCCCCTGGCAAATGCGCTGGGGAGGGGAGTCAGACCGAATTGCCACTGCGCTTGCGCGGACCGTGGACTCCCAGAGAAACTGGGTTCTTTAAAAGGAGGGAGCCTGGAGAGGGCTGGGGGGCTCCACGACTGACATCCCAGTGAAAAACTGACCTCCTAAGCTGGGCACGGTCTCAGAACCAGGCACATGGGAGGGAGGGAGGCCCACGGGATACGGACCAAAGGGGATTTCCAGCATGGAGGGAAGCCACGGCTCAGAGCAGAGACCAGCGTCATGTCTGTCTGGCCAGTGTGCAGCGCGGGTCCTTGTCACCCGTAAGTGACCCAGATCGGGCCCTGGGCATGCCCTCCTACCTTCGCCTCCGGGGCCAGGTGTCTGTGGTTCTGCGTAAAGGGCCTAATATCCATTTGGGGCTTTATGTTTATTATTTTCTTTAATTTCATTTCATTTTAGTTTCTGTTTTGCATTGCTGGGTTGAGCCCAGGGTCTGCTCTACCTTCGGACTTTACTACCAGTCCTATTTGATATTTTGTTTGGAACCCTGGATGCACTAAGTGGCTGAAAGCTTCGCTAAGTCGCCAAGGCTGGTTTTGATCCTGTGCGATCCTATGTCTCAGCCTCCCCAGCAAGGGGGTTACAAGGTTGGCCACTCGGTCAGGCTCCACTTGGGGTTTAAACCTCTGCAGCTGTGTAGGCCTGGGCTTGCATGAGCGGCCGCATGCCCTCTCGCGAGAATGACACAGTCCCCGTGGCACTTCCCGTCCCGGCTTCCACATAGGGCAGAACAGAGGCCGTGTGTGGCGCGCTCAGTAGACACGGCAAGGCAGAGGGCACAGGCATCCCTGAGTAACTGGGAGCAGCTCCCTGGAAAGAGAGAGAACCAGTGCTACTCTCGCCCCTGCCTGCTGACTGGACCACCTCCCCTGGAAAACACCCTGGGGAGGGGAGGCAGTCCAAACTGCCACTGCGCATGCGTGGACCGCGGACTCTCAGAGAAACTGTGTTCCTTCAAAGGAGGGAGCCTGGAGAGGGCTGGGGGGTTCCATGCCTGACATCCCAGCGAAACACATACCTCCCAAGGTGGGCAGGGCCTCGAGCTGAGCACAGGAGAGGGAGGGAGGCCCATGGGATGAGGACCAAAGGGGATTTCAAGCATGGAGGGAGGCCACGGCTCAGAGCAGAGACCAGCGGGCTGTCTGTCTGTCTGGCAGATGTGCAGCACGGGTCCCTGTCACCTGTAAGCGACCCAGATGCGGCTCCGGGCGTGTCCTCCTACCTTCACCTTGGAGGCCAGGCATCTGTGGTTCTGCGTAAAGGGCCTAATATCCACTCGGTGCTTTATATTTATTATTTTCTTTAATTTCATTTCATTTTAGTTTTTGTTTTTCTGGTGCTGGGTTGAGCACAGGGTCTTTTCTACGTCCGGACTCTACTGCCAGACCTCTGTGATATATTGTTTGTACCCATGGATGCAATAAGTGGCCGAAAGCTTCGCTAAGTCACCGAGGCTGGCTTTGAACCTGTGCGATCCTATGTCTCAGCCTGCCCAGCATGGTGTTTACAAGCGTGGGCCACTCCACCAGGCTCCAGTTGGGGTTCAATCCTCCACAGCTGTGGATGCCTGGGCGTGCGGGAGCGAAGGCGTGCCCTCTTGCGAGAATGACTCAGTCCCCACGGCACTTCCTGTCCCGGCTTCCACATAGGGCAGTACAGAGGCCATGTGT
Source organism: Muscardinus avellanarius (assembly GCF_963383645.1). Classification (NCBI taxonomy): domain Eukaryota; kingdom Metazoa; phylum Chordata; class Mammalia; order Rodentia; family Gliridae; genus Muscardinus; species Muscardinus avellanarius. Next base: position 32,208,352 of record NC_137804.1, on the reverse strand, counting down.
GGTGCGCTCAGTAGACACAGCAAGGCAAAGAGGGCACTGGCTTCCCTGGGTAGCCGGGGGAAGCTCCATGGAAAGAGAGGGAACCTGTGCAACGCTCGCCCAGCCTGTTGCTTGCGCCGCCTCCCCTGGCAAATGCCCTTGGGAGGGGAGGCAGTCTGAACTGCCACTGCGCATGCGTGGACCGCGGACTCCCAGAAAAACTGGGTTCCTTCAAAGGAGGGAGCCTGGAGAGGGCTGGGGGATCCATGCCCAACGTCCCAGCAAAACACAGTCCTCCCAAGCCGGGTCGGGTCTCGGAACTGGGTACAGGAGAGGGAGGGCGGCCCACGGGATGAGGACCAAAGGGGATTTCCAGCGTGGAGGCAGGCCAGGGCTCAGAGCAGAGTCCAGCGGGATGTCTGTCTGTCTGGCAGGCGTGCAGCGTGTGTCCCTGTCACCCATATTCGACCCAGATGCGGCCCCAGGCATGTCCTCCTACCTTCGCCTCAGGGGCCAGGCGTCTGTGGTTCTGCGTAAAGGACCTAATATCCATTTGGGGCTTTATGTTTATTATTTTCTTTCATTTCATTTCATTTTAGTTTCTGTTTTGTGTTGCTGGTTGAGCCCAGGGTGTGTTCTACCTCCGGACTCTACTGCCAGTCCTATTTGGTATTTTGTTTGGAACCCTGAATGCACTAAGTGGCTGAAAGCTTCGCTAAGTTGCTGAGGCTGGCTTCGAACCTGTGCGATCCTATGTCTCAGCCTCCCCAGCAAGGGGGTTACAAGCGTGCCCCACCCGGTCAGGCTCCACTTGGGGTTTAAGCCTCTGCAGCTGTTTAGGCCTGGCGTGCATGAGTGGCCACGTGCCCTCTCGCGAGAATGACACAATCCCCGCAGCACTTCCTGTCCCGGCTTCCACATAGGGCAGAACAGAGGCCATGTGTGGTGCACTCAGTAGACACGGCAAGGCAAAGAGGGCACTGGCATCCCTGGGTAACCGGGAGCAGCTCCCTGGAAAGAGAGAGAACCAGTGCTACTCTCGCCCCAGCCTGCTGCCTGTGCCGCTTCCCCTGGCAAACGCCCTGGGGAGGGGAGGCAGTCCGAACTGCCACTGCGCATGCGCAGACCGCGGACTCTCAGAGAAACTGGGTTCCTTCAAAGGAGGGGGCCTGGAGAGGGCTGGGGGGCTCCATGCCAGACATCCCAGCAAAACACAGACCTCCCAACGCAGACAGGGCCTCTGAACTGAGCACAGGAGAGGGAGGGAGGCCCACAGGATGAGGACCAAAGGGGATTTCCAGCATGGAGGCAGGGCAGGGCTCAGAGCAGAGACCAGCAGGCTGTCTGTCTGTCTGGCAGGTGTGCAGCATGGGTCCCTGTCACCCGTAAGCTACCCAGATGCAGCCCTGGGCATGTCCTTCTACCTTTGCCTTGGGGTCCAGGCATCTGTGGTTCTGCGTAAAGGGCCTAATATCCACTTGGGGCTTTATGTTTATTATTTTCTTTAATTTTATTTCATTTTAGTTTCTGTTTTGCTGGTGCTGGGTAGAGCCCAGGGTCTGTTCTAGCTCTGGACTATACTTTTCAGACCCCTTTGATATTTTGTTTGGAACCCTGGACGCACAAAGTTGCTGAAAGTTTCGCTCAGTCGCCGAGGGTGGCTTCGAACCTATGCGATCCTGTCTCAGCCTCCCCAGCATGGGGGTTACAAGCATGAGCCACCCCGCCAGACTCCACTTGGGGTTTAAGCCTCCGCAGCTGTGGAAGCCTGGGCATGCAGGAGTGGCCGCGTGCCCTCTCGCGAGAATGACACAGTCCCCGCGGAGCTTCCCATCCTGGCTTCCATATAGGGCAGAACAGAGGCCGTGTGTGGTGCGCTCAGTAGACACGACAAGGCAAAGAGGGCATTGGCATCCCTGGGTAACCGGGGGAAGCTCCATGGAAAGGGAGGGAACCCGTGCAACTCTCGCCCCAGCCTGCTGCCTGCGCCGCCTCCCCTGGCAAATGCCCTGGGGAGGGGAGGCAGTACGAACTGCCACTGCGCAAGTGCGGACTGCGGACTCCCAGAGAAACTGGGTTCTTTAAAAGGAGGGAGCCTGCAGAAGACTGGGGGGGCTCCATGCCCAATGTCCCAGAGAAACACAGACCTCCCAAGCCAGGCTGGGTCTCGGAACCAGGCACAGGAGAGGGAGGGAGACCCACGGGATGAGGACCAAAGGGGATTTCCAGCGTGGAGGCAGGCCAGTTCTCAGAGCAGAGACCAGCGTGCTGTCTGTGTGTCAGGATGCAGTGCAGGTCCCTGTCACCCATAAGCGACCCAGATGCGGCTACGGGCGTGCCCTCCTACCTTCGCATCGTGGGCCAGTCATCTATGGTTTTGCATACATGGTCTAATATCCACTCGGGGCTTTATGTTTATTATTTTCTTTAATATCATTTCATTTTAGATTCTGTTTTTCTGGTGCTGGGTTGAGCCCCGGGTCTGTTCTACCTCCGGACTCTACTGCCAGACCTATTTTATATTTTGTTTGGAACCCTGGATGCACTAAGTGGCTGAAAGCTTCGCTAAGTTGCCGAGGCTGGCTTCGAACCTGTGCGATCCTATGTCTCAGCCTCCCCCGCACGGTGGTTACAAGCGTGTGCCACCTCCCCAGGCTCCTCTTGGGGTTTAAGCCTCCGCAGCTGTGTAGGCCTGGGCATGCATGAGCGGCCACGTGCCCTCTCGTGAGATTGACACATTCCCCGCAGCGCATCTTGTCCCAGCTTCCACATAGGGCAGAACAGAGGCCGTGTGCGGTGCACTTGAAAGGCTCCATTTTAAAAGAAAAATTATAAGCCCCTAGAAGCCAGCTAATAGTTAAAAGAAAAATATTTTTTACTGCAGCTTAAGAAGTATAGGCTCAAGAATGAGAAATATGCCCACCCTGTTCCAGGAACCTATCTAGCATCTTATCTATACTGACCGAGTCAGCGTGTCCTGTGCTGGAAACTTGCTGACTACACCTAGTATCTTATCTAACATGTGACTACAGAATGTACTTTTCAAATGATTCTGTAATATTTTGTAAATGTATGTAATCTGGCCCAACCCCCCCCCAACTAGTGGTCTTTTCCCTATAAATACCCTCAATTTCAGTCGCTCAGGACCGAACTCCTCTGCTCTTAAGTGAGATACGAGTCGGCCCCAGTGCACTGGCTCCTTAATAAACCTATTGCTTTTGCATCAAGGACATAAGTCTCTCGTGTGTACTTGGTGTCGCTTATCCCAAGGCTTGATTGAGGGTCACCCCTCTGCGGGGGTCTTTCATTTGGTGCATTGGCCGGGAAAAAGCGACCACCCAAGTTCCGCAAGACACCCCTTGGAGGTAAGACTTTTGCCTGTTTGTCTTGTTTGTCTCCTGTTGCTGGCCGTGTTGATTTCTGTAATTTTTGGTTTTTATACTTTCAGTTTCTGTTATAGTGGTGAGCAGCTGCCTTCTGTTACTTGCAGTTGTCTGCATCAGAGGTGCCCGCTGGCGCAGAACTGCTTGTCCGATTGATTATGGGTTTGAGTCCCATATGCAAGGAGTATTACAACAGGCGTGTCCGTGATAACTGACTGCCACCCTGGGAGATGTCCTGGGAAGTCTGGGGGACCTCCGAGGATGCTTGGAAATGCCCCATCTAAGTGCCATGCGTTTGTGGATTCGAGTCCCACACGCTAGGTTTTGGAAGAGTTGCTTGCCAGAGGTGGCCAATTGTGTCTGTTCTTAGGAGACTCTCGGAGAGAGGAGGGGCTCCACTTCATGTGCTGAGTTTCTTTGACTGGTTTGGGGAGTCTCTCGGTGAGAGGTGAGGCTTTATTTAGAGTTTGTTTGAGGGCCAGTTGTGTCTCTTTTTCTGGTTCGTTTGAGTGTCATTTTTTGTGTTTCTTATCAGGATGTGTGTACCAGCTGGGTTGTAAATAATTTTTTTAATAGGGGTGATTAATAATTTGTTAGATATCTGTTGTATAAACAGCTTTAATTTGGTAGATTATAAAGCTTTGATGTTAAAAGGTTGAGGTGTGTGTGGATTTGTTTAGTTTGTTTTCTCTTTTTTTGTGTTTAATTTTGGCAATGGGGCAAGGAACCCAGGCTGTCCATGGGGAAAGGTAAAAATGCTGTTCTGTGTTTTATTTGTTTGAGATGGTATTTTTTTTTGTATGGTAAAAATTTTATGATATTGTTTTTTCTTCTATAGTGCTTTTAGTGTTTTGCTTAAAGTGATAGTGTTGGAATAGTTGCCCCATGATAATAGAAGGTGGTGTTTGTTATTAGTTGTATGATGGTTGTGATAGGTTGTTAAAGAAAAAAAAATGAGGTGTGGGTCAGAGAAGGCTTCCAGCCTCTGTTCTGCATCAGATTGCATAGAAAAAGATTTTTCAGTACTGTGCATTTATTTTGTGTGTTTAATTTGCTTTTTAATTAGACCTTGGACGGTGAGCTGGAGGGAGGCTGAGCAAACTGCCCTGGGGCGGCCGCTGGAAGATTTCTTCCAGCCCTGGGAAAAAGTTCTGTCAATATCCCACCCTCACTCGTCCAACGAAAAAGGGGGAAGGAAACTACACCTAGCAGGCTTGTGCTGTAAAGTTAAAAAGGTAATTAAGTTGTCTTGTCTCTTTTATCAGGCTGAAGCTCTTTGAAAAGGGACACCCCCCTCCCCCAAACCATTTTCTGATTGCTTGGGACATCAGTTTCTCTGAAATGGTAAAAAGAAAAAAACACCTTGGCTAACTCCATTCCTATAAAGATAATGTTAAAAATTACAGTGGGTAAACAGCACAGATTTAAACCTGGTATATTTTAATAGCTAATCAGTTGATTCCTGGTCTCCCTCCTGCATCCCCAGCACCACCTCTGAGTAGGGTGGGCAAGGAGGCCACCAAGGCGGAGTTGATGGCTGCGCTGAGGGTGGGGCAGAATGCTGGCTGGAGCCTGAGGGAATGGCGGGCTTTAGGAGGCATTCTCCAGGAAAAGAGACCCCTGCTGACCCCTAACCTCTGGGCCCTGCTGACTTCAGGAAGTGTCAACCCCAGGGGGTCCTCCAGCCTTCAGGTCTGGCTGTCTGTGGGAGTCGCCAAGCCTCAGCCTGGCCACTGAACATCCCAGGTGCAGCTTCAGCAGCCTGGGATCCTCAGGGTCTTAGTGCCACCAGATTAGCTTCCAATTAGTTCTGCCCAATACAATAGAGCCAAGGGCCAGGTAAATTCTTGACCATTACACTTAGAACGTGCACTGCCCGGAGACAAGAAGGCACCACCTGGCTAAGGAATAAGTATGTCAGAACAAAAGACAGATATAATAAGTGTGCAGGTATAAAGTTTTGATGGTTATAAAAAAAAGGCTTGTGAGAATAAGAAAACATTTTGTATGAAGTAAGTTTTATCCTAAGATTGTTCCAAATGGGAAAGAAAGAGCCAGGATAAAAAAAAAAAACAGGAAGGTTAAAAGCAAGTTGCAGGATGTTTGTGATATGTTTATTTGCATATGTAATAAAGATAGATTATTAAAAGAGGAGTAAGTTTCTAATAAGCCTACCATTTGTGTATTCCCAAAGAGGACATTAGGGAGAGATAATTCTTTAAAACTGGCTTTAAAATTTATCAGAGAGCAGTTATGGGAATCAATTCAGTTTTCTTTCCTTGTCATGTTGCTTTGTGGCCCTGTCTGCTAACTATTTTGTGAGTGTTATCTCCTACATGAGATGGTATTACAGACAGAACCTGACAGACATCTATCAAAGCCCTTTGAAATGCCATAGAGACATACTCACCCATCTGACTCCCTCACCACCCACCTGCATACCTGTACCCTAAAGCTGGGCCCCCAACTTCATCCCTGTTCAGCTCAAAGCAGTTTATGACTGAGTCTGCATCCTTGTTCACTTGCTAAGGGGTACAGGTGTCAGGAAGTTACTCAACAGAGAGAAAAATGTACCAGTATTGGAAAGAGGCATCAAATGTATAAATATGGCAGTATTAAAAATGTAGTCAGAGCCTAGGTACTGTGGATACCAATACAAATAACACAGGGTAATGCCCACTTTGGAATTTGGAGCATGTACTGTCCACATGTGTCCTTAAAGAGTTTTGCGCCATTTTCTATCTGTCTGCTAAAAATTGTTTATGTTTAACTTAAATGAAAATTTCAAGATACAGAGATATATAGTCCTACAAGGTATAAAGGCTTTGGACTAAAATTCCTTTGTATAATTGGTAATTAATACCGGATTAATACACCTTGCTTTTTATAACAATTTATATGATAGTTTTTTTTTAAGTACAGGTGTTTGTGTTTTAACACTTGGTGTTAACTAGACTAAGAGTCAGCTTTGACTGACCAAGGTCAATGTTTAAAACAATATTATAACTCTAGCCTGATGGCTCAGAAACAAAGAAAAATATTTTATTATTTGGCCTACATGTGAAGGCTTATTCTTGCTACTGACTCAATCCCCAGCAGCTTTTTGTTCTTAAAGGAAAACTTTGTTGAATGTTTGCTAAATGAGTAAAACAAACAATAGTAAAAAGGTATCTTGGTTCATGTGGCTTAAATTGTTAAAGGTTTAAGGTTGTTACTGAAAGATTAACATACTTTGTTTTCTTCAGGCTGAAACAACTACCATCATATTGTCTTCCTGGTAATATTTAAATCATAATGTACTTATATCTAAAAACTAAATGTGTCATATATCTAGAGTCATCTAAGTGTGCTAAGAAGATTTTAAAAATCAAAGATTAGAGGTTAAGAATGTATGAATTTTATATTTGTATGTGAACTAACCAATAAGATTTTGTCTTTTAATCCAGAGATTTAGCCTTAAAACCTGGTTTATATCTGTTTGTCCTAACTAAATGTCTTATTGTAAAATATAGCTGATGGTTGATCAGGTAACACATTTATTTTCATTTTTAATGTTGTTATCTAAAAGATAGAACTATCTAATTTTTATCAATACTGTTAGCTCACATAGACGTATAGTTACTAGTGTAGGCCAGTATAAAAATGGGTCAATGTGCAGAAAACCCTGATAAATATATAAATGAAATTTAAAATTTGGCTATTATGTTTGATCTAACAAAAATGAGATGCATATCCTACTGTGTCTCTGGGATGAAGGCTCCCATTAATCAGCTTTTAAGTTTGACCTTTGGAGTATCTCAACAACAGAAATAGGGTAAACAAAGTTAAGCATCAGAATGGACAGATGCAGACACAGAGACAAGCCCATTTAACAGCCCTGCATTGGGTAATAAGTCTTTGCCCCCTCAGAGATACCAAAGGCTTCTTATACAGAGAGGGAAGGAGCTAAAGGCCTTATACCTGCCAGCATGGCAAAGATGCCTGGGTGTCATGTCGAAGACTGGCCAAAGAGTCTGTCGGCACCTGGGGGAGAAAGCATGTTGTCCTCACTTCTGAAGGGAAGTTAGGTCGACTGTGCTCCTTGTGCCTACCCTCAAAAGCTGAGAACTAAGGATGCCCAAGGCTCGGCAAGGCCCCTCTGATCAGCCCTCTGACCAGCTGGAGGAAGTCTGGGTAACTCTTGAGGTAACAGGCAAAATATTGAATTTCTTTAGATACCATGCTTAGTTCTCTGCTCGCTCTGTCTCTCTTAGAGTTTTATTTAGTAGAGACTTATTTTGTATCTGGGGTTGACAATACTCCAAGGCCAACGAAATATAATGTCTTGAGTCTATAAAAGATAATTTAGTTTACTTGTATATGTATTTATATGCTAGCTGGCTTGATCCTGCTGATTTGCCTCTAACCCTAATATAAAGTGAGTAACCAAGAAGAGCAGCCTCATGAGTACTATTCAAGGTTGTTCAAAACCTTACTATTCTAGCCAGTTCTGATTGAAATGTAAGCATCTAGAAAAAAGACTAACTCTTTGGGGTACAGGCTACTACAAAACTTAGATTGGTGATGTTACAGCATATTGTTTGAACCCTTAAGATACAGAGCTTGACTGAGAAATGCCAGCCTTGTGCCCAGGTCCTTACAGGCTCTCCAAATGGTCAGAGAGCAAACCCACTACCTGGTGTGAGGCAGATCAACCCAAAACCCCAGTTGCACAGCCAGGTGACCTGGTCTGAATAGCACCCTGGCTGCAGTGAAGGTAAAAGAAAAACACCACTGGATTCATCTCTCTCGAGTCAAGCAACACCTGGAGCAGATAACTAGGACATTTGAACCATAGACAGAACTGTTGATGGGATTGCACTTTGAAAGCACTTTTCCCTCGTGCGAGAAGCACAGACCAAAGGAGTGGAACTTAGACAATATCTTACCAACTCATTGAAGCTGCACCTCATTAGGAAGTCCTGTGATGGCAATAATGACCGCTTATCTACACCTTCTCCTACTAGGAAAAATGCTGTTTTTATGCTAACCATTCTGGGGTAGTTCAGAAATCTATGGCAAGATTTAGAAAATGGCTAGAAGAGCGTAAACACACCAGAGAGGCTTCATTGGGATGGTTTGAAGGATGGTTCAACAAATCTCCCTGGATGACCACATTAATATCTGCCCTTATGGGGCCACTTTTATTATTGCTGCTTTTGCTTACCATAGGATCTTGTATAATAAATAGATTAATTGCCTTTGTTAAGGAACGAGTTAATGCCATTCAGATTTTAATGGTATACCAACAGTACCAAAAAGTTAAGCCCGAAGACCTTAAATATATAGAATCAGAAACTTAGTTCTATGATTAGAACTATTTCCTAAAAGGAGTGGGGAATGAAAGGCTCCATTTTAAAAGAAAAATTATAAGCCCCTAGCAGCCAGCTAATAGTTTAAAGAAAAATATTTTTTACTGCAGCTTAAGAAGTATAGGCTCAAGAATGAGAAATATGCCCACCCTGTTCCAGGAACCTATCTAGCATCTTATCTATACTGACCGAGTCAGCGTGTCCTGTGCCGGAAACTTGCTGACTACACCTAGTATCTTATCTAACATGTGACTACAGAATGTACTTTTCAAATGATTCTGTAATATTTTGTAAACGTATGTAATCTGCCCCCCCCCAACTAGTGGTCTTTTCCCTATAAATACCCTCAATTTCAGTCGCTCGGGGCCGAACTCCTCTGCTCTTAAGTGAGATACGAGTCGGCCCCAGTGCACTGGCTCCTTAATAAACCTTTTGCTTTTGCATAAAGGACATAAGTCTCTCATGTGTACTTGATGTCGCTTATCCCAAGGATTGATTGAGGGTCTCCCATCTGCGGGGGTCTTTCACACTCAGTAGACACAGCAAGGGAAAGAGGGCACTGGCATATCTGGGTGGCCAGGGGCAGCTCCGTGGAAAGGGAGGGAACCCTTGCAACTCTCGCCCAGCCTGCTGCCAGTGCCGCCTCCCCTGGCAAACGCCCTGGGGAGAGGAGGCAGTCCGAACTGCCACTGCACATGCGCAGACTGTGGACTCCCAGAGAAACTGGGTTCTTTCATAGGAGGGAGCCTGGAAGGGCTGGGGGGGCTCCATGACCGACGTCTCAGCGAAACAGACCTCCCAAGCTGGGTAGGGTTTAAAAACCGGGCACAGGAGAGGGAGGGAGGCCCACGGGATGAGGACCAATGGGGATTTCCAGCGTGGAGGGAGGCCACGGCTCAGAGCAGAGACCAGCGGGCTGTCTGTCTGGCAGGTGTGCAGCATGGGTCCCTGGCACCCGTAAGCAACACAGATGCAGCCAGAGGCGCGTCCTCCTACCTTCACCTAGGGGGCCAGGGGTCTGTGTTTCTCCCTATAGGGCCTAATATCCACTTGGGGCTTTATGTTTTTTATTTTCTTTAATTTCATTTCATTTTAGTTTCTGTTTTGTGGGTGCTGGGTTGAGCCCAGGGTCAGTCCTACCTCCGGACTATACTGCCAGATCTATTTGATATTTTGTTTGGAACCCTGGACGCACTAAGTGGCTGAAATCTTCACTAAGTCGCCGAGGCTGGCTTCGAACCTGTGCGATCCTATGTCTCAGCCTTTCCAGCACGGGGTTTAACAGCGTGCGCAACCCTGCCAAGCTCCACTTGGGGTTTAAGCCTCCACAGCTGTGGATGCCTGGGCGTGCGGGAGCGGGCACGTGCCCTCTCGCGAGAGTGACACAGTCCCCGCGGCGCTTCCAATCCCGGCTTCCACATAGGGCAAAACAGAGGCTGTGTGTGGTGCACTCAGTAGACACGGCAAGGCAAAGTGGGCACTGGCATCCCTGGATAACCTGGGGCAGCTCCGTGGAAAGGGAGCAAACCCATGCAACTCTCTCCGAAGTCTGCTATCCCCGCCGCCTCCCCTGGCAAATGCCCTGGGGAGGGGAGGCAGTCCAAATTGCCACTGAGCATTCGTGGACCGTGGACTCCCAGAGAAACTGGGTTCTTTAAAAGGAGGGAGTCTGGAGAGGGCTGGGGGGCTCCATGCCCAATGTCCTAGTGAAACACAGACTTCCCAAGCCTGGAAGGATCTCGGAACCAGGCACAGGAGAGGGAAGGAGGCCCACAGGATGAGGACCAAAGGGGATTTCCAGTGTGGAGGCAGGCCAAGGCTCAGAGCAGAGACCAGCGTGCTGTCTGTCTTGCAGGTGTTCAGTACGGGACCATGTAACCCGTAAGCGACCCAGATGTGGCCCCAGGCATATCCTCATACCTTCGCTTTGGGGGCCTCGCATCCATGGTTCTGCTTAATGGGCCTAATATCCACTCAGGGCTTTATGTTTATTATTTTTTTTAATTTTATTTCATTAGTTTTCTGTTTTGCTGGTGCTGGTTTGAGCCCAGGGTCAGTTACCTCCGGACTATACTGCCAGACCCTTTTGATATTTTGTTTGGAACTCTGGAAGCACTAAGTGGCTGAAACCTTCACTAAGTCACCGAGGCTGGCTTCGAAACTGTGCGATCCTATGTCTCAGCCTCCCAAGCACAGGGGTTACAACCGTGCAACACCCCGCCAGGCTCCACTTGGGGTTTAAGCCTCTACAGCTGTGGATGAATGGGCGTGCTGGAGCGGCCGTGTGCCCTCTCGCAAAAATGACACAGTCCCCGCAGCACTTCACGTCCCAGATTCCAAATAGGGCAGAACAGAGGCCGTGTGGTGTGCTCAGTAGACATGACAAGGCAAAGAGGGCACTGGCATCCCTGAGTAACCGGGAGCAGCTCCGTGAAAAGGAGGGGAACACGTGCAAGTCGAGCCCCAGCCTGCTGCCTGTGCCGCCTCCCCTGGCAAATGCCCTGGAAAGGGGAGGCAGTCTGAATTGCCACTGCGCATGCGTGGAACGGGACTCCCAGAGAAACTGGGTTTTTTAAAAGGAGGGAACATGGAGAGGGCTGAAGGGCTCCATGCCCGACGTCCCAGCGAAACACCGACCTCCCAAGCTGGGCAGGGTCTCGGAACCCAGCCCAGGAGAGGGAGGGAGGCCCACGGGATGAGGACCAAATGGGATTTCCATCGTGGAGGCAGGCCAGGGCTCAGAGCAGAGACCAACGGGCTGTCTGTCTGGCAGGTGTGCTGCGCAGGTCCCTGTCACCCGTTAGAGACCCAGATACGGCCACGAGCATGTCCTCTTACCTTCTCCTCGGGGGCCAGGCATCTGTGGTTCTGCGTAAAGGGCCTAATATCCACTCTGGGCTTTATGTTTATTATTTTCTTTAGTTTAATTTCATTTTAGTTTCTGTTTCGGTGGTGCTGGGTTGAGCCAGGGTCTGTTCTTCCTCCGGACTATACTGCCAGTCCTATTTGATATTTTGTTTGGAACCCTGGATGCACTAAGTGGCTGAAAGCTTCGCCAAGTCGCCGAGGCTGGCTTTGAACGTGTGCGATCCTATGTCTCAGCCTCCCCAGCACGGGAGTTACAAGCGTGCTCCACCCCACCAGGCTCCACTTGGGGTTTAAGCCTCCACAGCTGTGGATGCCTGGGCTTGCAGGAGCAGGCGCGTGCCCTCTCGTGAGAATGACACAGTCCCCGCGGCGCTTCCCATCCTGGCTTCCACATAGGGCAGAACAGAGTCCGTGTGTGGTGCACTCAGTAGACACGGCAAGGCAAAGACTGCACTGGCATCCCTGGTTAACCGGGGGAAGCTCCATGAAAAGGGAGGGAAACCATGCAAGTCTCGCCCCAGAATGCTGCCTGCCCCACCTCCCCTGGTAAACTCCCTGGGGAGCGGTGGCAGTGCAAACTGCCATGGTGCATGCACGGACCGCGGACTTCCAGAGAAACTGGGTTCTTTAAAAGGAGGGAGCCTGGAGAGGGCTGGGGGGCTCCGTGCCCCACGTCCCCATGAAACACAGACCTCCCAAGCTGGGCAGGATCTCAGAACCGGGCAGAGGAGAGGGAACGAGGCCCACGGGATGAGGACCAAAGGGGATTTTCAGCGTGGAGGGAGGCCAGGGCTCAGAGCAGAGACCAGCGGGCTCTCTGTCTGGCAGTTGTGCAGCGCGGTTCCCTGTCACCTGTAAGCGACCCAGATGTGGCCTTGGGCGTGTCCTCCTACCTTCGCCTCGGAATCAGGCATCTGTAGTTCTACATAAGGGGCGTAATATCCACTCGGGGCTTTATGTTTATTATTTTTTCTTAATTTCATTTCATTTTAGTTTCTGTTTTGTGGGTGCTGGGTTGAGCCCAGGGTCAGTCCTACCTCCGGACTATACTGCCAGACCTATTTGATATTTTGTTTGGAACCCTGAATGCACTAAGTGGCTGAAAGCTTTGCTAAGTCGCCGAAGCTGGCTTCGAACCTGTGCGATCCTATGTCTCACCCTCCCCAGCACCAGGGTTACAAGCGTATGCCACCCCGCTAGGATCCAATTGGGGTTTAAGCCTCCGAAGCTGTGGATGCCTGGTCTTGCGGGAGCGGCCGCGTGCCCTCTCGCGAGAATGTCAGTCCCCGGTGCGCTTCCTCTCCCAGCTTCCACATAGGGCAAAACAGAGGCTGTGTGTGGTGCGCTCAGTAGACACAGCAAGGCAAAAAGGGCACTGGCATCCCTGGGTAACCGGGGACAGCTCCATGGAAAGGGAGGGAACCCATGGAAGTCTAGCCCAAGTCTGCTGCCCGCAGCGCCTCCCCTGGTAAACGCCCTGGGCAGGGTAGGCACTCCGAACTGCCACTGCGCATGCGCGGACCGCGGACTCCAAGAGAAACTGGGTTCTTTAAAAGTAGGGAGCCTGGAGAGGGCTTGGGGTCTCCATGCCCAATGTCCGAGGAAAACACAGGCCTCCTAAGCCAGGCAGAGTCTCGGAACCAGGAACAGGAGAGGGAGGGAGGCCCATGGGATGAGGACCAAAGGGGGATTTACAGCGTGGAGGCAGGCCAGGGCTCAGAGACCAGCGCATTGTCTATCTGGCAGGTGTGCAGCGCAGGTCCCTTTCACCCATAAGCAACACAGATGCGGCCTTGGACGTGTCCTCCTACCTTCAACTCGGGGCTATGCTTCTGTGGTTCTGCCTAAAGGGCCTAATATCCACTCGGGGCTTTATGTTTATTATTTTCTTTAATTTCATTTCATTTTAGTTTTTGTTTTGCCGTTGCTCGCTTGAGCCCAGGTTCTGTTCTACCTCCGGACAATACTGCCAGACCTATTTGATATTTTGTTTGGAACCCTGGACAAACTATGTGGCTGAAAGCTTCGCTAAGTCACCGAAGCTGGCTTCGAACCTATGCAATCCTATGTCTCAGGCTCCCCAGCACGGGGGTTACAAGCGTGCGCCACCTCGCCAGGCTCCACTTGGGGTTTAAGCCTCTGCAGTTTTGGATGCCAGGGCATGCGGGAGCGACCGCATGCCCTCTCGTGACAAAGACATGGTCCCACGGTGCTTCCCATCCCGTCTTCCACATAGGGCAGAACAGAGGCATTGTGTGGTGCACTCAGTAGACACGGCAAGGCAAAGAGGGCACTTTTATCCCTGGGTAACCTAGGGAAGCTCCGTGTAAAGAGAGGGAACCCATGCAAGTCTCGCTCCAGCCTGCTGCTTGTGCCGCCTTCCCTGGCAAATGCCCTGGGGAGGGAAGGCAGTCCGAACTGCCATGGCGCATGCGCGGGCCACGGACTTCCAGATAAACTGGGTTCTTTTAAGGAGGGAGCCTGGAGAGGGCTGGGGGGCTCCATGCCCGACGTCCCAGTGAAACACAGAGCTCCCATGCCGGGCAGGGTCTCGGAACCGGGCACAGGAGAGGAAGGGAGGTCCACAGGATGAGGACCAAAGGGGATTTCCAGCATGGAAGCAGGCCAGGTCTCAGAGCAGAGACCAGTGGGCTGTCTGTCTGGCAGGTGTGCAGCGTCGGTCCCTATCACCTGTTAGCGACCCAGATGCGGCCCCGTGTTTGTCCTCCTACCTTCGCCTCGGGGACCAGGCATCTGTGGTTCGGTGTAAAGGGCCTAATATCCACTCGGGGCTTTATGTTAATATTTTTATTTCATTTCATTTTAGTTTCTTTTTTGCTGGTGCTGGGTTGAGCCCAGGGTCTGTTCTTCCTCTGGACTATACTGCCATGCCGCTTCCAGGCTCAGTCAAGATGAGCTTGATACCACTCACAATCGAATCAATCTCAGAAAAGATGGGCATGGATGGGGTGTCATACTGCAGCCGCTTATCTACAGCGATTCTTTCCCTTCTAGGAAATAAATTTTTTTAAGTTCCTATTTACGGCGCTTCTGGAAAGAATCTGACATGGACATGAGCTTCTTGAGCTAATGATACTTTATTACAAGAACCCAGAAAAATTTATACCCTTTGCCAGTAAAGTTAATAATAAGAGAAAAAGAGGGGAATGCCATCACTGTAAAACAATAGTGAATAACATGTAAACAATGGTAAAAAAAAAAAAAAAAACTAGTCTGACTTTCAGCTTTCAAGAGATTACCTCTGGATCTTCTCCTGGATCTTGCAGACAGGTAGTTCCAAAGGGCAACTTCCAGAAAAAAAAGGCACGCCCAGGGTTTGGAGGCCTCTCAGGGAATCTTCTTTAACTTTTTTAGAACTTTCCATCTTTAGGGCTCAGTCCATATGGCAGGCATGGGGAGATGTGGTGATTCAGGTGGATGTGATAAAGATTTCCCAGGTGTTGCCCACCTTGCCTTCTAAAATCTGAAATCTTTTATTTTATTTTATTTTTATTTTTTTTATTGGTGCATTGTATTCATGCATCATAGTGGGATACAAACTTTTATAGACATACATGCATACATCGCCCAGTCAGCCCCCACCCGATCCCCACCCCATTCTCTCCCCATCCCTCCCTCCCATGATTGGCTTAGTGGTTGACATCTAGTATTATAGCAATTTATCCAAAATTAAAAATGATAATCTCTCATAACAGTTTAAATTGTCTGATACCAAGCTTTTGATGACTTAAAGATAAGATTTCAATATTTCTTTTTGCTTTCTTTCTTACCAGAGAATATTTTTTTCTATTTTTTTTGGTGAAACTATCATATATTTATATATTTATTTTTCAGAAAAAAATCTATCCTAATATGGGATATGGATTCTAGATACCCAGAACGATCTTGAAAAAGAACAAAGCTAGAAGATATATATTTTCTGATTTCAAATCATATAAAGCTACAATAATTGAAACAGTGTAGTACTGTTCTAAAGGCAGATATATAAACCATTGGAGTTAAATACAAGCCTAGAGCTAAATTCTTCCCTATATTATCAAGTTATTTTTGACAAGGTTTCCACGAACCTTTGGTGGTGGAAATAATAATCTTTTAACTAAATATTGTTGAAACATAATAATTACATGGAAAAGAATAAAATTGGACCCTTACCTAATCCCATATACAAGTATTAGCTCAAAATAGATAAAAGACCTAAATATAAATCTTAAGACTATAAACTTTTAGGAGAAAATCTGGGTCATAAAACCTCACAACATTGAAATTGGCAGTGATTTCTTGGATATGATTTCAATGGCACAGGCAACAAAAGGGTATACAAACTCCCTAGAAAATAAAAAAAAATATTGTATATCCAAAGACAATGTAAACAGAGTTAAAAGTTACTAATAGAATTGGATAAAATATTTCCAAATGCTATATCTGAAGGTATAATAATATTCCAACTAGAAATCCTAAAAATTAACAACAATAAAAGCAAACAATACCATTTAGAGATAGGTAAAAGACTAACATAAATAATGAATCTCCACAGATAATCAATTTTAGTTGTCTGTTGGATGGAAAATCTTGTTTCTCTGGTTCTGGTGTGTGTTACCTATTTCTTCTTTGTAGTTAATCTCTTTGAGTATTTTCTCTAGCACTGGTTTTGAAGACATAAATTCCTTCAGTTTCTGTTTGTCATGGAGGCTTCTTATTTTTCCATCTAATTTGATAGAAAGTTTTGCTGGGTAGGAAATTTTTGGCTGGAAGTTGTTTTCTTTTAGAGTTTGGAATATGTTACTCCAAGCGCTTCTGGCTCTCATGACTTGGTTTGGGAAGTCTGGAGTGATTCTAATTGGTTTGCCTCTGAATGTCACTTGGCCCTTTGTTTTTGTTGCCTTTAAGATTCTCTGCTTGGCTTCCACATTGGTCATTTTTTTTTTTTTTTTTTTTTTTTTTTTTTTTTTTTTTTTTTTTTTTTTTTTTTTTTTTTTTATTAAACTCAAATTTCTCATTTGATGAAAGAAGAGGAAAAGTAAATTTAAAAAGAAGAAAGAAAAAGATGGAGAGGGCAAGGAGGTGAGAATAGCTAAGTAGCCTAATTTTTTTTTTTGGGGGGGGGTGAATCACATTCCCTGAAACAGCATGCCTCAGAAAGCAGGGGCACTAAAAGGGTGGATTTTGGATTAAAAATCTAAATAATAGTAAAAGCATTTTAACTTCTGCTTGTCAGAAATATGCCAATTCTTTACATTTCATAGTGCATTTTTACAAAATTCTATCTAAAGAGAAGACCTGACCTAACAAGTCTCATTCTGTTATTAGATGGAGAAATAGTGACAGGTCAGCAGAGCAAAGCAGAAAGTTGACATTTCTAACCCAAATAATGCTACACTAGCTCTTATAGAGAAGTCTGTGTTTTTATTTTTCCAACCCAGTCCTAGATTCCTTCCCCTTCCTATGAAGATGCTTAATTCTCCTGCATCCTAAAAACTGTCTCTGTATTTGCCTCATTATCTTATTTCCCCACACATTCCAAACTTTTACCAATGAACAACTCAAAGCACATCACTTCAACCCCACTTTCATTTCATTAGGTCAGACTTTCCATTACTGCCTGAATTCTTGAAATGATGTACCAATTCAACTCCTTAACGTTGATCCTAAATCCTCTACTCCATTTCCCCTTTTGTTTCCTGGACTTTTAAATTGTTAGCATTAGTCAGCTAATTTATTTATTTATTTATTGTGCTGAGGGTGGAACCCAGGACCTTTTACATGCTAAGCACATGCTCTACAACTAAGTTGCACCCCTAGCCCATTTACTCTCAATGTCAATCACATCCCTGCAAGCTAAATTTTACATCTAATGGCACAAAATTTAAGGATTGACATTTTTACTGAATGCAACAAATATTACATATTTTCTTGAAATAAGGAACTTTGCTAGATTCTGTGGTTATGAAGATAAAAAGACCTTTTAAAGTATATGGTCAAATGAGACAGGATGAAATAATAAAAATTGAGATAACCTTTATTTTTTGATACTGGAGATTGCCAGGACATTCTTTGAGATATAACCCTAGCCTTTTTTATTTTGTTTATTTTAAAACAGGGACTCACTAAGTTGCTGAAGCTAGCCTAGAGCCTGAGATCCTCCTGACTCAGCCTGTCAAGTATTGGAATTTGAGGCAAGCACCACCATACCTGGCTTGAGATCATTTTTTAAACTTTGACAGTAATGATGAAATATATCCTTGATCAAGTCTCAGCCCAAATGCATGGGTTCCTTCAGTGATCATTACATATTTATTCATTCATCTAATAAATATTTATTGAGTTCTTATCAAGAATTCAGGCCAGGCTTTTATAAAGCTGACCCTACTGTAGCCTCCCTTTGCTCTCTGCCCTGTTCTACTTCCTTCCCTTTTCCTTTCATAGGTTGTAATGCTAAGTGCACATCCTAACAAACCTCTCTACACCAATGTTTTTAGTACTGGGAGTTGAACCCAGGAGCTTTTGACTTCTGAGCTTCACCCACAGTCTTTTTTGAAATTATCATCATTATTATTATTTTTTTTTTTTAATTTTTATTTTTTTTTATTTTATTTTATTTTTTTAACAATTTTTTATTGAACATAAATAGTATACATTTACACTATATTTGGTGCCCTCTCCCCCCGCCCCCATTTTCTCCCCCCCCCCCACCAATGGTTGGCCAGGTTAACCATGTCTTATTCATAATTTTACACATGTTCAGGTGAAGATGCTCCTTAATCAAGATCGGCCTTTCTCCTCTCCTATCTTTCCATTAAAACTTAGCTAGTATTTCCCCTCTAATATCTGGGGTCCTACTGGTATCCTTTGTGTTTTCTAGTTTGGGCATATTAGAGGAAACATGTGTATCTTCTCCTTCTGTGCTTGGCTGATCTCACTTAACATGATGCTTTCCAGGGCTTTCCATCTTCTTGCAAATGATAAAATTTTGTTCTTCTTTATGGCTGAATAGAATTCCATTGTGTGTATTTCCCACAGTTTTGCTATCCATTCATCTGTTGATGGTGATCTGGGTTGGATCCATATTTTGGCTATTACAAATTGTGCTGCTATGAACATAGGTATGCATATGTTGCTGTATTTCTCTGAATTCAACCCTTTTGGAAAGATACCCAGGAGTGGTATAGCTGGATCATATGGTGGATCTATTCCCACCTTTCTTAGGAATCTCCACACAGATCTCCATAGTGGCTGAACTAGTTTGCACTCCCACCAACAGTGTAAAAGAGTTCCTCTTTCCCCACATCCTCGCCAGCATTTGTTGTTGTTTGATTTCTTTATGCTTGCTACTCTCACTGGGGTTAGATGGAATCTCAGTGTAGTTTTGATTTGCATCTCCCTGATGGCCAGTGATGAAGAACATCTTTTCATGTATCTATTAGCCCTTTGTATCTCTTCTTTTGTGAAGTGTCTATTTAGTTCATTTGCCCATTTCTTGATTGGGTTGTTTGTTTTGTTGGTGTAGAGCCTTTTGAGCTCTTTGTATACTCTGGATATTAGCCCCCTATCAGAATGGTGGCTGGTAAAGATCCTTTCCCATTCTGTAGGCTTCCTCTTTAGGTTATTGATAGTTTCCTTTGATGAGAAGAAACTTTTTAGTTTAATGTTATCCCACTTGTTTATTCTTGCTTTAATTTCCTGAGCTTTGGAGGTTTTGTTGAGAAAGTTACTGCCTGTGCCAATATGTTGTAGTGTTGAACCTATGTTCTCCTCTACTAACTTCACCGTCTCAGGTCTAATTTCTAAGTCTTTGATCCATCTTGAGTTGATTCCTGTGTTAGGTGAGATATAGGGGTTTAGCTTCATCTTTTTACAAATGGCTAGCCAGTTCTCCCAGCACCACTTGTTGAAAAGGCTGTCTTTTCTCCAGCGTATGTGTTTGGCCCCTTTGTCAAAGATTAATTGACTAAAGATGTGTGGGTTTGTTTCTGTATCTTCTATTCTAATCCACTGGTCAGTATATCTGTTTTTGTGCCAGTACCATGCTGTTTTTACTACTATTGCTCTATAGTATAGTTTGAAGTCTGGGATTGTAATGCCTCCTGCGTGTTTCTTGTTATTGAGAATTGCTTTGGCTATTCTAGGTCTTTTCTTTCTCCATATGAAGTTCATGATTGATTTTTCTAGGTCTCTGAAGAATGTCACTGGTATTTTAATGGGAATTGCATTGAACCTATAGATCAGTTTTGGCAGAATGGCCATTTTGATGATATTTATTCTGCCTATCCATGAGCACGGGAGATCTTTCCATCTTCCAAGGTCTTCTTCTATTTCTTTTTTTAATGTTTTATAGTTTTTGTTGTAGAGGTCTTTTACATCTTGGGTTAGGTTTATTCCTAGGTATTTTATTGGTTTTGAGGTTATAGTGAATGGAATTGTTGTTTTTGTTTCCTTCATTGTGGATTCGTTGTTGGCATAAAGAAAGGCCACTGATTTCTTTAGGTTGATTTTGTAACCTGCGACTTTGCCGAATTTGTCGATCAGCTCCAGAAGTCTTTTGGTTGAGTTCTTTGGGTCTTCCAGGTAAAGGATCATGTCATCTGCGAATAAGGATAATTTCACTTCCTCTCTTCCTATGTGGATTCCTTTGATTTCCTTCTCTTGTCTGATTGCTGCAGCAAGAGTCTCAAGGACTATATTGAAAAGGAGAGGTGAAAGTGGGCATCCTTGTCTTGTTCCTGACTGTAGCGGAAATTCTTGCAGTTTTTCCCCATTCAATATAATGTTGGCTTTGGGTTTGCAGTATATTGCCTTGATGATGTTGAAGTACTTTCCTTCTATCCCAATTTTTTGCAGTGTTTTTAACATAAATGGGTGTTGGATTTTGTCGAATGCTTTTTCAGCATCTATTGCTATGATGATGTGGTTTTTGTTCTTGGTTCTATTTATGTGGTGAATAACATGTATTGATTTGCGTATGTTGAACCAGCCTTGTTTTTCTGGGATGAAACCGACTTGGTCGTGATGAATTATTCTCTTGATATAGTTTTGAATGCGTATAGCTAGTATTTTGTTTAGAATTTTTGCATCTATGTTCATTAAGGATATTGGTCTGTAGTTTTCCTTTCTTGAGGTATCTTTATTTGGTTTGGGGATTAATGTGATACTGGCCTCATAGAAGGAATTTGGAAGAGTTCCATCTCTTTCAATTTCCCGGAACGTGTTATGAAGTATTGGTATTAGTTGTTCACTGAAGGTTTTGTAGAATTCAGCTGGGAACCCATCTGGGCCTGGGCTTTTCTTTGGTGGAAGAATTTTTATTGCCGTTTCTATTTCTTTGGTTGTTATTGGTTGGTTTAGGCTTGCTATGTCCTCTTGGTTGAGTGTAGGAAGGTTAACTGTGTTTAGAAATCTGTCAATTTCATCCAGGTTTTCAAATCTATTGGAGTATAAATTTTTAAAGTAGTTTCTGATAATGTTTTGAATTTCTTCACTATCAGTGGTGATATCTCCTTTTTCATTTCTAATTTTGGTAATTTGAGTTGATTCTCTTTTTCTTTTGGTTAGGTTGGCCAGGGGTTTATCAATTCTATTAATCTTTTCAAAGAACCAACTTTTTGTTTTATTGATTCTTTGAATTGTTTTTTTGTTCTCTATTTCATTTATTTCTGCTCTAATTTTGATGATTTCTCGTCTTCTGCTGGCTTTGGGAATGGATTGTTGCAGAATTTCTAGATCCTTGAGTTGTTTCATTAGGTTCTTTACTTGGTGGTTCTCCATCCTTTTTATGTGGGCACTCAATGCGATAAACTTTCCTCTTAGTACTGCCTTCATGGTGTCCCATAGGTTTTGGTGGGTTGTGTCTCTGTTTTCGTTTGTTTCCATAAATTTCTTTATTTCTTCCCTAATTTCTGCTCTTACCCATTCGTCATTTAGTAGTGTATCATTCATTCTCCATGAATTTGAATACTTTCTTTCGAGTTTCCTGTTGTTGATTTCTACTTTTATTCCATTGTGGTCTGAAAAGATGCATGGGATTATATTACATTTTTTGAATTTGCTGGTATTTTCTTTGTGTCCCAGGATGTGATCTATTTTGGAGAAGGTTCCATGGGCTGCTGAGAAGAAAGTGTATTCTGTAGTTCCTGGTTGAAATACTCTGAAAACGTCTATTAGGTCCATTTGGTTTATGGTTTCCTTTAGTTCTAGAGCATCTTTACTCATCTTTTGCCTCGAAGATCGATCCAGTGGTGTGAGAGGCGTATTAAAGTCTCCCAGAATTATTGTATTTGGGTCTACTTGGGATCTTATGTCCAGAAGGGTTTGTTTTACGAATGTGGTTGCACCCACATTTGGGGCATAAATATTTACTATCATTATATCTTCTTGGTGTATTGTTCCTTTTAATAAAAGGAAGTGCCCTGATTTGTCTCTTTTGATGTGTTTTATTTTAAAGTCTGTTTTGTTGGATATCAGGGTTGCTACCCCTGCTCTTTTTCGGTCACTGGTGGCATGGTATATCTTTTTCCATCCTTTCACCTTCAACCTGTGAATGTCTTTGGCTGTGAGGTGAGTTTCTTGCAGACAGCATATGTTTGGATTATGTTTCCTAATCCACATTGCCAGTCTATGTCTTTTGATTGGTGAGTTAAGTCCTTTGACATTAAGTGATATTATTGAAATATGCTTTTTGTTTTCTGCCATTTTGTGTTCTGTCTACTCTTGGGTGTTGTGATCTTTCTTCTTTACTTAAATGGCCCACTTATTAACTTCCTCGCTTCTCTGATTCTGGAGTCTGCTTCTTTTTTCTTCCTTATGATTTATTTCTTTAAGAATTTTCTCTAGTGTTGGCTTTGAATTCATGAATTTTTTGAGATTCTGTTTATCCTGAAAGACTTTGACTTCCCCATTGATCTTGAATAGTAGTTTTGCTGGGTAGATTAATTTGGGCTGGAAGTTATGTTCTTCCAGGGTCTGAATCACGTCATACCAGTCTCTCCTAGCATTCCTGACCTGGGTTGTATAGTCTGGGGTGATTCTTATTGTTTTGCCTCTATATGTCACCTGTCCTTTTGTTCTTACTGCTTTTAAGATTCCTTCCTTGGCCTCTATGCTGGTCAATTTGGTTATTATGTGGCGTGGAGTGGTTTTTCTTTGGTCCTGTCTCAGTGGAGTTCTGTATGCCTCCTGTACTTGAAGATTCAAGTCTCTTTCCATATTTGGAAAATTCTCTGAGATTATTTCCTTGAAGATATTACATATGCCCTTGGTCTGTACCTCTATCCCTTCCTCAATGCCTATTATCCGTAAATTAGGGCGCTTCATATTATCCCATAATTGCTGGATGTTTAGGTTTTGTTGCTGTAAAGATTTCTGTATATCGCTGACTGTGTTTTCGGTTTGGGATGTACTGTCTTCTAATATTGATATTCTGTTTTCCATTTCATCTAATCTTCCAGAGTTTCTTTCTATTGCTGTCTTCATTTCACTTATTGCCTCTTTCATTTCATTCCAGACCTCTTTCTGATTCTTTTTTAGTGTTTCTATTTCACCTTTAACCTCCTCTATACTTGTTTTAAAACCTTTCATCATATTGAACAACAAGATTCTGAACTCCCCTTCTTGCATTTCTAGTAGGTCAGTATTCGTGATTTCTGCTGTCTCTTCATAACTCCTGGTTCTCATATTTATAGTGTTCTCTGTCCTGTTTTTCTGATTTCTACCCATCGTTCGTGAGTAATGTGTTTAGTCAAATCTTAATATTAGGAGTTTAGGAGTGTCGGCCAGTCAGCAGAGCCTTTCCAGTGTTGAAAGTGGGTGATGTGGGAGGAGCTGGGGTGATGGGTAAAGGAGTCAGATTAGGTGGAGGATATGTTAGGTTGAGAAGGACTTTAAGTATGATAAAGTAATAACTTGCTATGAATGAGAGAGAGTTAACTACTAGGACTCTTGTTGTTAGTAGAGTAGTTATGGATATAAAAAATACTTTGAGTTTTAAACCATGAGGTATATTATGGGGAAAAGTTTTGGGGGAGAAATGTATGTAGGTTAGTGTGGGAAGGTTTGTAAATAGGGATGCTGGTAGGAGCAGGCAGACATAAAAAAAAAAAAAAAAAAAAAAAAAAAGAATCCGCTCAAGATACCAAGACTATTATGTAATCCAAGAAAAAGGAAGGTAAACCAATCAAAGGAGGAGAATGAAAGAAAAGGAAGGAAAAGGGAAGAAAGAGGAAAAAGGAAGAGGAATAAAATAAAAGGAACTAGCAGCCGTGTGAAATAAAGAAATAAGGCAAACTATCCAATGTATATATATATAAAACAACAAGTTAAAGTAAGAGAAGTTTGGATTAAAAGAAGAAAGAAAAAGAAAAAAAAAGAAAACAGCAATAACCATACTAAAACAAAAGCACTTTAAAAGCAAAAGAAAACATAACATCCACATTAAAAGTAAAACAAACAGTCCTACTTATTTACGCATATGGGGTCAGGTCCATATAATATGTGTGTATCTGATTGCTTGGTAGCTTTCAGGATACCGTCCAATGTCTCTTAGTTTTCTTTGTACTCTATTTTTATCTTCTTAAGTCACTCTGGGTGTTTGGACACCTTTTTCTCCTTTAGCTGCTTTAGGTTTATGTGTCCGGGTGTCTGGTTTCACTGTTATTTGATTCTGTACAGTTCACAGATTCTGCGAAATTCTAACCTGTGGTCAGCACATCTGCACTCACCACCCTCGCCTCCAGCCTGTGCTTCCCTACAGCAGGGGTGGAGAGTGACTAAAGTGTAATTGGCACTTCCCCCTGAGGTCCTGAGCAGATTTTGTGGCCCGATGGATTTTCTTGTGTCTCTGGAAATTCCAGCTGGGCTAGCCAGGTGTGGTCCCAAGATGTGCCCTGGGCAAATGAATGCTGGTTCCTGGGTGGCCACACTTACTGCCAGAGCTCTGCCTATTCCAAGAGTGCAGGCTGGATGCCCTGTTAATACTGGACCCTAGTGAGAGTGGGTGCAGCTGTCTATTGCTGCTGGTATGTTCTTCCAAGGTGTATTGAGCTGTGTTCTCACTTAGAACTAAGCATCTGGCTACCAGGAGGTTGGGAATACCCCGCGGTGGGCCAGGGGTGCAGGGTAGGTGCTCAAGGTTCCAGTGTGCGGTGTCCAGCAATGGTCTCTGCGTCCCGCGGGACGTAGAGGCTGGGGGTGCCCCAAGGAGATTTCCGGGTCTCCCAGTGCTTTTGCAGCCTGGAGGGTAGGCTCTGGCAAGGTGGCAGGGGTTAGCCACAGAAGCAGGCTCCAATTTAGGAGGGCAGTGTACAGGCGCTGATTACTAGTAGGGGACAGGCAGGAAGCGCGAGGAGAGTGCTCTGAGGCTTGAGCCCGTGGTGGGGGTTTGAGACTGCGACTCCGCACACGCTAGGACCCCAGTTACTAGGGCGCCCTCAGGTACCTGTCTTGGTGCAGGAATCCGTGTGAGTCTCTGTGCCGATGTGATCCGGTCGCTGGTGGGCAGACAGAGTTCTGGAGGGTGCTGCTCGCTGCTTAGGATGCGGTCCTAAGTCCGTTTTTATTCCCGGATTATCTTGCCGTGGAAATATCGGGCAGGCAGCTCCTTGGACAGCTGCCAAAGCAGCCCGCGGTTCAGCGTTCTGGTCCGCGGTCAGATTGTATCTGCAGCAGGTCCCGTGTCCGATCTTTGTTCTTCTTGTTCAAGTTCAGGGTTCCGCCGAGGTACAGGATGTGTTTTGGTTCCTGGTATGTATTTGTTTTGTTGATTTAGACACTGCTTTCTCAGTATTTAAACTTTATTTACTTCAGCTACTGAGAGGTGCTGTGTCCCTCAGTCGCCATTTTGAAAAAAGAAAAAAAAAAAAAAAAAAAAAAAAAAAAAAAAACCACATTGGTCATTTTGACAATTATATGGCGTGGGGATCCTCTTCTCCGATCTTGTCTAAAGGGAGTTCTATAAGTTTCCTGGACCTGTGTATCAACCTCTTGCTCTATGTTTGGAAAATTTTCTGCTATTACTTCCTTGAAGAGATTGTTGATCCCTTTGGTTTCGCTTTCTTTTCCCTCCTCTATTCCAATTATTCTTAGGTTAGCTCTCTTAAAATGGGCCCATATTTCTTCAATGTCAGATTCCTGCTGTTGGATATTATTTTCTAGATTAGAAACTATGCATTCATTTTTGGAATGATCATCTTCTAAGAGCAAGATTCTGTTCTCCATATGGTCTAATCGGTTGTTTGTGCTTTGAATTGAGGAATTTACTTCATTAATTGCATCTTTTATCTCTTTTTGGCTCTCTCTGAGTTCTTTTTGAAGCACCTCTATTATTTCTACAGTTATTTTTCTGATTTGATCTTCTAGAAATCTCTGATTTTCTGTTTTATCGGGTTCTGATGTTGTGGGGTTGTGGGCATTCATTGCTCCAGTGTTATTCCTCTTTCCCATGATTTTGGAAGTTTGTGCCTTCTCTGGGTTCTTCCCTTGGGTCACTATGACTTCACTTAAGATGCTCTGGATCTCGAGTCTGTAGTATCTCAGACCCCACTACTCCTTTACTGGGTTGTATCACAGAGTCTCCAACCCAGGGAGTCGATAGAGGCTGCTTTAAACTATGGGGGGTGCCAGGTTGCACGTTCTCCTATGGTGTGATATCTCTGCCACTGCCACTCCCCCACTGGGTCAAGTCCCAGGGAGTACAGTACTGGGATTTCTCCTCTGTGGCGCACAATTTGACTCACTGTTCTTGAGTATGCAGATGTAGCTGTACTGGACTAGGTGAATTCGGTGCTGTTGCCGCCGGTGGCAATATGGCGCTGCTGGTACGCCCTGGCCGTGAGGCTGGCTTATTTCTTCTTGGTTTTGAGTTCCACTCTGAGTCCCTGCAGCGTGTGCTGAGCTCAGCCACTGGGAGCTTTAGATGCTCCCTGTGCTGAAAAATCCCGCCTGGCTGTTCCGCAGCAGCTCACCTCGGCTTGCTGTAGCCGTCCAGTGAACTCGCCGCTGCCGCCGGCAGTATGGCGCTGCTGTCGCATCCTCTGTTCTCAGTCCGTTTTCTCTCTGGAGCCTGGTGATTTTTTTGTTTCTCTGGTGATGGTGTTTTCTGGCTATGAAAGGCACTGATTTTGTGGTAATGGAGATTGGTTGTTAGCGGGGCTCTTAAACCCCGCTTTTCTTGGTCGCCATCTTCCCGGAAGTCATAATATATATCCAATAGTTTTTTGATCTGTTCATCTGTTGGCAGACACCAAGTTTAGTCCCATAATTTGGCTATCATGACCAAATAAAATGGGAGATTTTCCAGCTACTCCTGATAGAGGGCTAATATTTAGAATATATAAAGAACTCAAGAAACTTACCCCCTAAAACGCCCAAATAACTCAATCAAAAAATGACCAAGTGAACCAAATAGTTACTTAACAAAGAAGAAATACAAATGGCCAATAAATATATAAAAATGTTAAAACATCTTAGTAACTAGAAAGATTTTACCAAACCACAATTAAAATGGCAATCATTAAGGACACAAATAATAATAAGTGCTGGCAAGTGTTGGAAGGTAGAGACTCTGTTACATTGTTGGTGGGATTTCAAATTAATGCAAACACTCTGGAATTCCCTGTGGAAGGTTCTCAGAACAATGGGAATGAACTTATCATATGACCCATCTATACCACTACTGGATATCTGTTCAAAGGAACTGAAAGTAACAAAACATAGTAATGCATTCATATCTATTTTTATAAGAAGCACAATGCAAAATATTCTGCCGCCTTTTCCTCGGTATTTGCATGTGTAATTTCCACGCAAAATTGGCTGATCGCTTAAAGGAAGCAGAGCCCCAAGTGGAAGTGCATTTGGAACCGAGATCCTCAGAAAGATGGACAAGGGTCGGTTACAGTTCTGCAGCCACTTATCTGCAGCGATTTTTTCCCTTTTATGAAATAAACTCCTTAAGTTCCTGTTCACGGCACTAAAGGTGGAGCTTCCTCTCTGGGAAAAAATCTGAAATAATTATTGACATGGACAACCACCTTCTGTGCAGTTGACAAAATTTTTAATTTCCATCACCAGTATTTATACCCTATACCCCGTGTGTGCACTAAAGGACAATAGTGAGGCATTAAGTATAAACAAGATAAACAGGATAAGAGAGGATCTGTGGTGTCACAGTTTAAGATTCATCTGGGACTAGGTGATTAAAGTCACTCCCCTTGTCCTTTGTCATTGCAATCAGATTTCTGGCCTTGGGTGAGCCTTAGGGGGCAAGGTCTGGAGTCCCAGAAAGGCATCTGGAACAGGCAGGCATCTGTAAAGGTGGGGGTTCACACCCAAAGTCCGTTTTGGGGAAATTGAGTCTTCTAGGATCTCCTTAGATCCTTCCAGAGTCTTTTTGTCTCTAGGGCTTAGTCCAGGCTTTCCTTTATCAAGATCCATGGGCTGCATTGCAGATTTGTCCGGTCCTGTCTGCTCTGCTATCCCCTATGAAGCAATACTTATATTACAGTTAGTAAAACAGGGCAAAAACATTATAACACAGGTGATTGGATTTCTATAATTGTTCTTTAATGCGTGATTTTGGGGCAGACTTTTGAGTTTTTTACTGTCCTGCTGCTGAGTCCTAAGGATAGGATTGTTAAGGCCAGATAAGAGCTTATTAGCATCTCTTAAGAGGAAAAACAAATGGCCCAGGTTCCAGAGACAGTTTTACATCTCTTTGGGAAATGGGGCAAGCAGCTTCCACTGCTGGCAGAAAGGTGCTGGGAGCTCAAAGGACCTGCCTGTGGGGGGAAAAGACTGAAAGGAATTTTGTAGCCCCTGAATTCTGGCTTCCCTTTACTAGAAAATTTATCTTTCATGGACTCAATTTCTTCCACAGTCCTAATTCTTGGGATCCTGTTTTACATCATTGGAGCTTTTTAGTGTAGAAATCTAAGAGCAGGGAGTATTTCTGCCAGAGATGACGCCTCTTTTCTCGGGGCGTGGCCTCCTTGGACCTTGCCAATTGTTACAAGCATTTTTCAGGCTCGTATATGCCGAGGGGGGCCGTGGCATTGTACCAAGTCATGTTTTACTACATTTGCACATGGTTGGAAATACAGTGGCATTGGTACTGTTCTCCACTGCTAACTTTGGTATCTTCTTGGTCCTACTCTTTCTCTATTGGTCTGACAGTTTTCATAGGAAAGGCAGGAGGTTGCTGATTATCTTCCAAATGGGTAATTATAGATAATATACTCAGCTATATTAAAATTAATGGTAGCTATAATTAGGTAATAAAATGGTTCTATTAAAAATAGAGCTCAGGCCGGGCGTGGTGGCACATGCTTGTAATCCCCGCACTTGGGAGGTGGAGACAGGAGGATCACGCAGGTTCAAAGCCAGCCTTGGTGACTTAAGAGACCCTGTTTCCAAATAAAAAATATAAAATAGGTCTAGGAGTGTAGCCCGGAGGTAGAAGGGTTCCATCTCCAGTACCACCAAAAATAAATAAATAAATAAATAAATAAATAAATATAGAGTTCAGAATGCTACAAAACAAAAATGTAATCTCTGCATAATATTGCTTAGTGAATCTGCTGCTTTCTTGATATGGGATTAGAATGAATTTATTTTAGACTAAATTATTTTTATTTTTCTTCCCCTTCCCATTTGTTTATCTCTTCATGAGTTGTTGGGGGGGGCTTTTCCCAATACTTATATTTTTCACAATAATATTTCTTCTAATTCCTTTAAAGCTAAAGTGTAAGCATTAAATAGAAAAATAAGAAGCTTTGAAGGGACTTTGGCAACTTGATTTTCTGTTTATTCACTTGCTTAGGAAATCATTCTTTAGTTTGACAGAGAGCAATCTTATTTATAAACATTAGAACTAGGGATAGAATTATGATTTTAAAAAATAATTATAATTGTTATAGTTAGATATAAAATATCCTCTGAAGAGCTTATTTG
Organism: Muscardinus avellanarius; assembly: GCF_963383645.1. Taxonomy (NCBI): domain Eukaryota; kingdom Metazoa; phylum Chordata; class Mammalia; order Rodentia; family Gliridae; genus Muscardinus; species Muscardinus avellanarius. Next base: position 32,178,819 of record NC_137804.1, on the reverse strand, counting down.
TTGGTGTTTGGAGTTGATACAATTGAATAATGAGGGTTATAATATCATCAGTAGGTGGTGACCTAGGCTGATGGAGTGCATCTGGAGAAATTGTGTCTCTGGGGCAATGGCCTTAGGGACTATGCTTGGGTCTTTGAATACCCTTGCTTTATTACTTTCTCTTGCTCCCAGACTCCATGATGTGAGAGCAGAGCCTCATTCTCTTCCTCTGTTTCCAACTGCCATGCACTGAGATCCAGACCCTTGCTTCCCATGTACTGAATCTGGTCTCCAAAACACAGCAAATAAATCTTTTCTCTACTTTGTATGGTCAGGGTTTTTGGATTAAGGCAGTGAGAATGCTGACTGAGACAGAAATCTTAGGTAAACTTTTCAGTGTATAAGAATATTTAGGTATTGTCACAAAATGTTAACCCAATAAAATATGAACTTTACACATCTTATTTCATTTCAGGCTGGAATATATAAATAAACATTCCATTATTAGTGCTCTATAACTACTTCATTTTGTTTCCATTTTCAGCACAATGTAGTCTCTTCTTTTAAAATGATTGTATTTAGTTACAACATGTTGAAAATCAAATGGATTTAATTAGAAGATTCTTTGTTGTATGAAAATATTTAATGTTTTATGTCATAAAATAAGCTGAAAAGGTGCATTTTGTTTTTTAAATCTATAACAAATTATTTTAATTTGTAAACACATGCAAATATGAATAATTATAGTCTATGTGGCTTGTGTTTTATAATGTAATCTAACCCATTTGAATATATTGGGAATTGCAAATCCTCTCCTTGACTATTAAGACAACAGTACCATTTGTTCAGATATTAAATTTTTACATATATTTAAGTAGGAAAGATGATACAGATTTATAGAGATTTAGATGAGCAGATAAGAGATGCACAAGGCCTTTTTTAATAAATAGTTTTATTTATTTATTTATTTATTTATTTATTTTGGTGATGGTGGTACTGAGAATTGAATTCACGGATATTCTGTCTCCAAACTACACCCCCATCCCAATTATATTTTGTTTTGAAACAGGGTATCACTAGGTTGTTGAGAGTCTCACTACTTGTTGAAACTGTCCTTAAACCTATGGTCCACTTGTCTCAGCCTTCCAAGAAATTGGGATTATAAGTGTGAGTCACTACGCCCAGCTTTAAAGAAGTCTTTAAAAAATTCTTTAGACTTTAAAATTAGGTCTAGTTGAGGACCAAAATGTTATTTTGTGTATTATGGTCTCCTCAGATGTTTTTAATGAACAGCTGGTGTGGTAGTACATACCTCTAATTTCAATAGTTGGGAGGCTGAGAAAGGAGGTTTGCAGATTCATGACCAGTGTCAGGAAATTAGTGAGGCTTTCTGCAACTTAATGAGACTCTGTTTTAAAACAAAAAATAAAATAGGAGACATAGCTCAGAGGTACAGTGCTCCTGGGTTCAACCCCCAGTACCACAAAAGAAAAAAAAAATCAAAAACAAAAGTTCAGTAATAATTGTAAGCATTGTTATGGTCAGCTAAGGATGTTTATGCTGTAATAACAAATGCTCAAATCTCAGAAGCTTAAAAACAACAAATATTTATTTCCTGGTCTTATAGCATTGCTTGCATTGGTTAGCTGCAGCTCCATTTGATGATGTCTTCATTCTGGGACTCATGGGGCAGTAGACCCTACCTAGAGCATTGCCATTCTCAATGAAAGAAAATAAGGAATGTAGTAGAACACAAGTATGTCTAGTTTCAGTACTGCAGTAAATGCTGCCATTCGTGAAAGGGGAGAAATAGGGGGCAGGGCATAGCAGCCATGAAATCATACATGTTCTGAAATTCTTCATGAGGGCCTCTTGACCTAGGGTGAAGAAAATTCTTGATCAGTGAATCTTCCTGTTTCCAGGAGCGGCTCCTCAGAACATCTATAGGTCTTTGCTCTCCTTCTTTTTAAATTAACCTTGGCCACATTAGAAAAGGACATTGGGGAATATGTCCTCCTTTGAGTCTGTGCAGCTTCCTTAGGATCGGGTGGGGGCTGACTGGGTGATGTGTGCATGTATGTCTACAAAACATATGATGTATAAATACAGTGCACCAATAAAAAATTAAAAAAAAGAACCATCTAAGATCTTTTAATAACATTACCATGTTCATAAATTACTTTATGGTAGAATAAAGACAACTATATTTTTGAGGTTTTTAAATTATTATTATGCCGGGAGTGGTGGCGCACACTTGTAATCCCCACGCTTGGGAGGCGGAGACAGGAGGATCGCGCAGGTTCAAAGCCAGCCACGCGCGCTGGCTTAGGAGACCCTGTTTCCAAAAATGAAAATGTAAAAATAGGTCTGGGAGTGTAGCCCGGAGGTAGAAGGGCTTCCAGGAACCCCAGTACCACCAAAAAAAAATTATTATTATTTTTATTTTATTTATATGTGGAACATATAGAAAATGGTGTTCATTTAGATTGTGCTTTGTGCCCTTTCCCTGCACTCCATTCCCCTTCCCCTCTTCCAATAAAGAGTGTCCAGGTTAACTATGCTTTATTTATAAATTACACAAATTACACATATTTGGATGTAGCGCCTCCATTGAACAACCTCAGCTTTCTTCCTCTCCTCTCCTTCCATTCTAGCTTTGCTGAGATTTCCCCTCCATTATCTGGAGTCCCTCTGGGATTACCACTACTCCCTAGCTTGGGCATATTAGAGAAAACATATGTCCCTTCTCTTTCTGTGCTTGACTAATTTCACTTAACATAATGTTCTCCAGTTCCTTCCATCTTCTTGCAAATGCTACTATTTTATTCTTTATAGCTGAATAGAATTCCATTGTGTGTATGTCCCATAATCTTGCAATCCATTCATCTCTTGATGGAGATTTAGTTTGGTTCCATACTTTGGCTATTACAAATGTGCTGCTATGAACATGGGTATGCATATGTTAATGTAGTTTCAACCCCTTTGGAAAGATACCCAAGTAGTGGTATAGCCGGATCAAATGGTGGATCTATTCTCAGTTTTCTAAGGAATCTCCACACTGATCTCCATAGTGGCTTAACTACTTCGCACTCCCACCAACAGTGTAAAAGAGTTCCTCTTTCCCCACATCCTCACCAGCATTTGTTGTTTGATTTCTTTATGTTTGCCACTTTTATTTTTTTCTCCATCAATTTTGAATAATAGTTTTTCTGGATATAGCAGTTTTGGTTGGAAGTTGTTTTCTTCTAGGGTCTGGATCACATCATACCAGTCACTCCTAGCATTCATGACTTGGGTTGTATAGTCTGGGGTGATTATTGTTTTGCCTCTATAAGTCACCCAACCTTTTGTTCTCACTGCTTTAAGATTCTTTCCTTGACATCTATGTTGGTCATTTTGATTATTATATGGCATGGGGATGTTCTTCTTTGATCTTGTCTCAATGGTGTTCTGTATGTCTCCTGAATGTGAAGATCCAAGTCTCTTTCCATATTTGGAAAATTCTCTGAAATTATTTGAAAAGATTATGGATGCCTTTGGTCTGTACCTCTATCCTTTCTTCAATGCCTTTTATCCATAAGTTAGGACACTTCATATTGTCCCATAGTTGTTGGATGTTTAGGTTTTGTTGCTGTAATGACTTCTGTATGCTACTGACTGTGTTTTCAGTTTTGAATGAACTGTCTTCTAACTTTCCATTTCATCTAATCTTCCAGAATTTCTTTCTATTGCTGTCTTCATTTCATTTATTGACTCTTATTTCATTCCAGACCTTTTTCTGATTCTTAGTGTCTCTATTTCCTCTTTCATTTTCTGTGGATTTGTTTTAAAGCCTTTCATCATATTGTAGATCAAGATTCTGAACTCCCCTTCTTGCATTTTTTGTAGGTCAGTATTCGTGATTTCTGTTGTCTCTTCATTATTCCTGGTTCTCATATTTTCAAGGTTCTCAGGCCTGTTTTATTGATGTCTACTCATAGTTTGTGAGTATTATGTCCAATCCAATCTTAGTATTAGGAATTTAGAAGTGTCAGCAGTTCAGCAGTACTTTTTCCAATGGTGAGGTAGTGACAGTTGAGTGATGGGAGAGGAGCCAGCGTGATGGGTACAGCAGTCGGGTTAGGTAGAGGATATGTTTAGGTTGAGTAAGAATTTAAGTATAATAAGGTAATATCTTGTTGAGAATGAGAGAGAGTTAAATAGTAGGACTCTTGTAGTTAGTAGAGTAAGTATGGAGATATGAAATAGTTTGAATATTAAACAAGGAGATATAGTATGGGAAAAAGCTTTGAGGGAAGAGAGTAGATAGGTTAGAATGGGGAAGTTTGTAAGAGGGATGGGGGAAGGAGCAAACAAACAAAAATAAAGTATCAACACAAGATACAAAAGCTAACTATTATATAATTAAAGAAAAAATCAACCGAAAGAGGAAAAAGAAAAAAGAAAAAATAGAGTAAGAAAGAGGAAAAAAGGACAAGAATAAAATAAAATAAAAAGAAATAGCGACTATGTGAGACCAGAAAACAAAGCAAACTGTCAAACATATTTAAAAAACCAAATAAAAGGGAAAGAAAGAAGGAGGAAAAAAGAACAATAAAAAAAAAACCAGTCCTACCTACTAATTTACCAATATGGGGTCAGGTCCATACAATATCTGAATGTCCGATTGCTGTGGTGGCTTTTGGAGAATAATCCAATGTCTCTTAATTTGCTCTATACTCTATTGTAAGCTTCTTAAGCCACTCTCCGGGTGTTTGGACCACTTTCTTGTCTTTGAAAGCTTTGGGTTTAGGTGTCAGGGCATCTGGTGTCACTGTTAATAAATTCTGTACAAGCCCCAGGTTCTGTGTATTTCCAGTCTTTAGTCAGCACCTCTGCATTCTCCACCCTGGACTCAGGCCTATGCTTCCCTACCACAGGGGTTGAAGGTGTCCAAAGTAGTCTTGGAACCTCCCCCTGAGGCCCTGTGCAGGCATTGTGCCTTGAGAATTTTTCCTGTGTCTCTGGAAATTCTAACTGGGCTGGCCCATGGTTGTCCCAAGGTGCACCCTGGGGAAAGGTGCTGTAGGGTCCCGGGGCACACACAATTACTGCCAGAGTTCTGCTGAATCCCAGGCCGCAGACTGGGTGCACGGCTATTGCTGGTCCTGGGGCGCGGGTGGGCGCAGACACCTAGTGCCTGGCCCAGGGCTTGGGCAGGATGTACAGGGCTAGGGCAAGACCCAGGACGTGGGCTGGGCACTCTAGACTAGCGCTGGGTGTCGGGGCATGGGGCGGACACAGATAGCTAGTGGTGTGTCTCAGGGCATGGAGTGAGTGCAAACAGCTAGCACTGGGTCTGGGGACACAGGCGGGACACAGAGGCTAGCACTGGTCTCAGGCTCAGGCAGGGCACAGGAGGGTAGCACTAGGTCCCAGGGCATAGGCCAGGCATACACGGCTAGTGCTGAACCCAGAGCACGGGTGGGCTGCACATAGGTAGCGCCATCCTGGGGAGTGGGCAGGGCCTGTGAGATTAGTGCCAGGGCTCAGGCAGGGCAGGGCGCATAGGCTAGGTGCACAAAGTGAGCGCCAGGTCTAGGGGTTTGGGTGGCACAGACAAGTAGCACAGGTCCTGGGGTGTGGGCAGGGCACACGAGGATAGCTCTGCGTCCTGGGGTGGGGGACAAGTGCCCAGGGCTAGCGCCAGACCTGGGGCACATGGTAAGACCTGCAGCTTCTCTGAATGTACTCGGATACCTGGCTTTCTTGATCCTGGTGTCTGGAGGACTCACTGTGCCACTGTGGTCCCACCTTTGCTGAGCACATGGGCTTCTGGCTTGGGTGCCACTGGCTGCTTAAGATGTTGGAGCTCTATGTCCGTTTTCAGACTCTTGAGTTATTTTGCCATGTTGGTGTCAGCTAGGTCCAGAAATTGTGGTTTGGGCCGGCAACCTGTGCTGGTGCGGATGGCCTGGCTGTGTCTGTAGCAGATTCAATGCTCAAATTTTTTTTTTTTAAATTGTTTTGCAGTGGATCTCGCAGTTCAGAGTTTCTGGATTCCTTCCGCCGAGGTTCCTGAATCTGTTTTGGTTCCTGAGATATATTTATTTTGTTGGTTAAGACTCTGCTTTCTCAGTAGTTGAGCTTTATTTATTTCAGCCACTGAGAAGTGCTGTGTCCTGAAGTCGCCATTTTGAATCCCCCCAAGATCCTCAAGACAACTATATTAAAGCTTATAAAGTGAGTAATTTTTAATGTTTTAAAATTAAGTTAAGCAATTTTATGCAATTACTAATGTACTAACTTCTTAAAAATTATAGCAATTAAAGAAACTATTTCGCCGGGCGTGGTGGTGCACGCTTGTAATCTCCATGCTTGGGAGGCCGAGACAGGAGGATTACATGGATTTGAAGCCAGCCTCAGCTACTTAGTGAGGCTTTCAGCACCTTAGTGAGACCCTGTTTCCAAATAAAATATAAAAAAAGGTCTGGGAGTATAGCCTGGAGGTAGAAAGCCTCTGGGTTCCACCCCCAGTACCACACACACAAAAAGAAACTATTTCCACTGTCTTTTATAAAGTGCATAAATAACTTGCATAACTTTTTATAAAGTGCATAAATAACTTGCATAAATAACTTAAAGTGCATAAATAAAACAAGTTCTTTGAGCAAGGTGATTTTTTTCTTTTCAGAATTCTAGTAGACATTCTTGAAGTGAGAGTCAAATCCACTTATAGCTAGTATTCATTCAAATTTACCAATGTATCTAAAATGAAGGGGGGTTCAAAATGTAGAACAATGCAAAATGTTCAAAATGCAGAGGAAATCAAAGGCTAGATCTTACAGAGCCCAACAGGTTCTCTAGCACAAAAGAGAAGCAAGGAAACTTGCTTTGAATTTGCATTTTATAGAGATTTGCAAACTGGATTGCATTTTATAGAGATGACTATGGCTGCAATGTGAGGAATGACTTGCAAGGGGCCCGGCATTGTGTGAATTGGAAGGCTATTATCATAGTTCAGGGAAGAGAAAATTATAAGTAAATCACAGCCTAGTCTAAAGTACAGGGAAGGTGAACAGATTTGCGAACCATTTAGATAAGTAAGTTTGAGTGATAGGTTGGTTATGGGGAGTATATTAGTTATTTAGTGCTATGTAAAAATTTTTATCCAAAATCTTAGCAGTTTATAATAAATATTTATCTCAGTTTATCTGTTTGTCACTGACTAACATCAGTCATAATCAAATACTCAAGCACGTGGTCACAAGTATATTTGACTGCAAAGGATTAGGATTCACTTTCAAGTCTACTGGTGGGGCTGTTGGCAGGGCTCATGTCCTCATTGACTACTGGCTGGAGACATGAGTTCTTTGACATGTGGGCATCTACATGGGACATTTGGCCTCAGAGTGGAGGGAGAGGAGGAAGATGGGGGAGGGGGAAATAAAATGAAAAACGAAACAAGGGAGTGAAAGAGAGCAAGCAAGAAGTCATAGTTCTTTTTTTGTAACCTAGTCTTGGAAAAAACATCCTGTATTTTTGTCATCTTGTATTCATTAGAAGTGAGTCTATGTTTATGAAAAATTTGTAAAAGTAAGAGATTTTAAAGTCCATTTTTAAAAATGGGATCCCAGAATTTATAAGCTTTAGGTATCACAATATTTGTATACATGTTCTCTCTCATCTATGAGGAGCATTTATCAATTCATTCATTTAACATAAAGTCCCTAGGAACACAAAATGTTACAGATTCTATGCTGAGAGGCTGGTCTTTCATTTAAGTCCTCAGCTTTCATGTAACATATATTAGTGAGATGAAAAGGATAGTGAATAAGCAAATAATTGCAATTTATAATAAATGCTATGAGTGCAGTGAAAATGATTAAGTGATAAGGAATAAGGAAAGTATATTAGTTTTCTATACTAGAATACTTTTTTTCCTGTCTGTTGTAACAAGTTTACCACAAACAGAATGAATTTAAACAACAGGGATTTATTCTCTCATAATTCTGAAGGCCAGAGGTCCAAAATCAAGGTATCACCAGGACACATTCCCTCTGGAGGTTTTAGAGGAAAACCCATTTTTTGCCTCTTCAAACTTCTGGTGGTAGTTGTCATCCCATGACTTGTGGCTACATCTCTCCAACTGTCTGCCCCATGGCACAGGCACTCCGTCCGTGTGTTTTCAAATCTCCATTATAATTTTTAGAGAAGAAAATTATGCAATATTATTCTCCAAGTTTTCATTAAAAATCCAGCCTAATTATAAAGTGTGGTTAGAACATTAGATAAATTCTTAAATACTTTTCCACTCCTTTGATAATAAGACTACTTTTTTAAGGTTTTACCACCAAAAATCCTATTTGTGATTAGAAACTATTTGAAATATGGACTTATATTACCTAACTGTAATGTTTCATCTCCCACATTTATTTTTTTATTTTTTTGGTGGTACTGGGGTTCCTGGAAGCCCTTCCACCTCCGGGCTACACTCCCAGACCTATTTTTATATTTTTTTTATTTGGAAACAGGGTCTCCTAAGCCAGCACACGCAGCTGGCTTCGAACCTGCGCGATCCTCCTGTCTCTGCCTCCCAAGCAGGGTGGGGGGGGGATTACAAGCGTGCGCCACCACGCCCGGCCATCTCCCACATTTAAACAAATAGATATAAAGAGATCAACACACACACACACACACACACACACACACACACACACACACACATCATTAGAGTCACAAATGGGAAAGATAACACAAAAGGCCACACATACCAGAAGACAGGACCACTGTAAGCGAGTTGAGAAGTTCCTTACCATATAGGAAATAAGGGAGCAGGAGGCATTGCGATATTGGTGAGATTTGGAAGGATATAAAAGGCCAAGGTTTGGAGAAAAGGCCCATTTTGGACCACGTCTTTCATTAAATCAACAAATATGAAGGTATAAAATATCTACCATGTGCCAGGCACTAATCTACAGATGGAATATGGTGGTATACACTGAAAAGTACTTTTAATAATTGAAGACAGATAATATATGTAGTGATTAATTAAGATACTCATAAAAGATAGAAACAAAATTTTAAAAAGTCAAAATGACCTGATTATTATTAACTTGTATCTGATTATTATTAACTTAGCCATGGATACAGCATCAGACAAATGGTTCCAGCCAGTGCTGTCATTTACTAGCAATATGACCTTGGTGAGCTATTTTATTTTTTATTTTTTGCGGGTCTGGGGATAGAACCCAGGGACATTCAACCTCCGAGCTACACCCTCTCCCCTATTTTTTATTATTTATTTTTGAAACAGAGTCTCACTAAGTTGCAGAGAGCCTCACTAAATACCTGAGGCTGTCCAGGAACTGAAATCTTCCTGTCTCAGCCTCCCGAATGCTGAGATTACAAGCATGTGCCACCACACCCGGCTTGGTGAACTATTTAACCTCACAGCCCAATACTGTAAATAATATCTTCCATGCAGGAGTGATTTTGATCTAGAAATTAAATGCAGTAACCGAATAGTTACATTTAAGAGGGTGCTTGTCTCAGTTTAAGTTATTTTGGGAGAAACAAAAGCAAAATAAAAAAAAAACTTCGGTTTCTGAAGTGATCTTGAGTAAGCATTCCCACTTCCTATGTTCTTCTCAAACAATGAAAGGGACCTAAACGATGCCCCAAGGAAGCCAAGTTTGGGAACCTATTAACCCAAGGCCATCTGAGGATTTCAAGATTCTATGACACTATATCCTCCCGCAACTTATCAAGTTATTAGTGTTTACATTAAGAAGAAACCAAGTCCACATGTCTGGTACCCTGGAAGAGTTCAGTAGTTGAGGTCTCTGAATGAATGCTAGATTTCAGCTTTCTTAGGTGACACAAGCCAGTATCAAAGGAGAACACGGTCACAGGTAGCACAGTCCACCAGTTTTTTTGTTCCTTGGTTGCCGGGGCAACGCTTCCCAAGCGCTGCCTCATAGGCAGGTCGGGCCTCAGCCTGGAGAGGGAAATGCGCAGGCGCCTCCCAAGAGCCAATGAGCGCGAAGCGCTGGCCCGCTTTCTCTGGGCGTCGGGGCGGGGCCTCGGCAGCGCGCCTCCGGCGCCGCGAGCGGTTGGAAGCGCTGTTGGTGCCGTCAGGTAGTTACCACAGCGGTTCCCCCGAGAGTTCGCCACACCCGGGTGCCCCTGCGGAGGCAGGCCGCCATGGTGCGGGGCCGAGGCTCGAGGTGCACCTGACCCAGGGCAAGGGGTGAGAAGAACCTGACTCGAGCCTTTCCCCGAGCGCCGGCTCTGGAGGACCTGAGCTCTGCGCCGTCCCCAGCCCCGGGGCCTGGCGGGAATGTTCAAAAATGAGTACCAGGTAACCTGCAGCGGCTCTCCAAACTGTAGCTTTCTCCTCTTGGGTGAGGTGGGTGATCCGGGTGAAGATAAACCCCTCCTCCTCTTCCCGTCCCAATATTAGCACGTTTTTTTTTTTTTTTTTTCCCTCTCTGTAAAAAGGAATTGTGGATGAGTGGTAGTCATCCCTCTCCCAAAATAAAGCCACCAGCATCTTCGTTTATGTGTTGGCTTTTGTTCATTCTCCAGCTCAGTGCTTCTCAAAGTGTATGAAATTGTGATTCTGATTAAAACCCTACAAGAACGCCTGAATCAGAATCTTTTTAGGTCAGGGTCCAGAAATTGTTTTCCACAAGCGCCTTGCTACTTAATATTGATGCATCCTGGTATCTGAGAAGGAAATTTGAAGTATAAATGAATAAGCACTTTGTATATGTGCTGTTTTCTTTTTCCAAAACGGGCTCAGTGAATCCCAAGCATTGGAGTGCATAAGGATCATTTGGGGGTACTTGTTAAAGTGCAAATGACCTGATTCTTCCTCCGGGCCCAGTGATTAGAGTCTTTGTAGATGGGGGTGAGGCCTTTCTAATAACTCTCAAGTGATTCAGATGCACATAGTTCAAGGATTACACTTTGAAGAACCTTACTTCTGGGATTCCTCAGTCACCATGAGTATCCTAAGAGTGTCTTCATACATGGCCTGCTCTCCTTAACTCAGTAGGCATTTTCTTTTCTGCTTTTGCTTGGCCCCAGCCTCCTGCTTTGTCCTCTTCACCTCTACACTCTCTATTTATAGTTTGTGTACTATCCTGTCCTGCTGTTTGGATCTTTCCCACTGCTTCAATAGTGCTCCCCTTGTCTCAACTTCTTCTAATTCTACCTTTTTCACCATACGCTACCTGTCCTCGGGTATGCTGAAGTTCTCTTTCTTCTGTCCCATTTGTTATCATTAAATGGGTTAGAATAAATTTAGAGAGTTTGTCTTCTTTCATGTAGGTAAAGTATATTTTTACAAAGAAGCATGTGCCCCACAGTGGGAAACTTGGAAAACACAAGAAAGCAAAAGGAAGCAAGGAGAAATTTTGCAGTTTCACTGAGTGAATTCAAGGAGTTATCAAAAGACTTCAGCTGTAGAATGCCACTGGGTTCCATCCCCAGTATCATAATAAATAAACTCTCAGCTATCTCAAATTTAAAATTTATAGTGAAATCTGTTAAGTCTTCAGAAACTCTAGTAATGTTTTCCCATATACAGCTTTGTACATAACACTGCCTAGGGGAGAAGAAATTAAAATATGTCATCAAGTGATTATGTGTTCAAACTTAGAAGTGAAAATATCTTTATATTATTGAGGAAAATTAAAAGCTGGAAATTCTTTATAAAAAAGTATAAGCAGCACATGAAAAACTAATTCAAACTATACTTAATTTTATATATGAAAACAGCATCATTTGAATTTTTTTCTTCATTAAGTCTTCCCTTTCACCTCCCCACATCACTCTCCAAATCCCTTTCCAGTATTCTTCCCACATTTATCTGTAAGTATCAACACCAATGAGGTAAAGGAGTGGGATGGGATCTGGAGGGAAAAATCAAGTGCAATGTACATGTATGTTTCTGTCATGCTGAATATCATTATGATATATAATTACAATGCACCAATAAAAACATAAATCTTAATTTTTGTAATGTTTTCTCTGAGATAATTTAATTCCTCTTTTTATAACAAAAGTGTGGACCTTTAGTAATATCTTTAGCATTTTTAATAACTATGTCTAATTTTTTAGTTTTACAACATAAACCAAATAACCTGTCTATAGAAATGCTTCTCTTTTGCTGGGTGTGGTGGTACATGCAATCCCAGTATATGAGAGGCTGATACAAGGAGGATCACAGGTTTGCAGCCAGCCTCAGCAACTTAGTGAGGTCCTCTGCAAGTTAATGAGACCCTTTTCTAAAATAAAAAATAAAATAATACTGGGAGTATAGCTCAGAGGTAAAATGCCCCTGGGTTCAATCCCCAGTATGAGGAAAAAAAAAAAAAGAAAGAAAGAAAGAAAAGAAATTCTCTTTCTTGTACAGATTATTCTTTTGTTTATATACATCTCCAAATTTATTTGCATTAATAAATAAAAACCTCTTAAGGGATCCTCAAAATAAGACTCTTGCCTGAATCAGATCTCTCAGGCCTTCTTATTGACCAGTACTAAACTAATTTTCTATTGTTTTGAATAATCTCTGATGGCATTATTGAGCTCTTCTATATGCTTGACAGTTATATAATCTAAGTAACTCCAGGGTCAGATAGTTAAAAAAAAAAAAAAAAAAAAAAAAGTAGTGTTGGAGCCCTGGTCAGTATGACTAGAAAGCTTGTATTCACAGATAATTGTCAGAATATATTGGTTCAAGAATTGAGTTTATACCCTGTTAAATCAGGGTTGCATAGAATATTTTGCAAGCATGACAAGAACATGTCAAGTAAATGAGCTCCACATTAACATTTGTATGGCATAATTCATCATGCTTTAAGAATAAGTTCCTTAAACCATTAATCCAAGGTGACCCAAATCAGAAGGGTTATGGGTTAGATATAAGAGAGGTATAACACAAAAAATGAATAATAACAGGAACAACATTTCCTCTCAGGTCTATTTAACTGACAGATGCTTGAAACACTGTTTTTAGACTATGAGGCAGATACTATTTCCTCCTTAGGTTTGTATTTCACTTTAAACATCTTGTTTTTCTTTTTTAGGGAGGTGCATTTGTTGAAATCTTTAGTGCTCAGGGAAAAAATCCTGGAGCAAACTGGAAGATCCTTGGCAGTCCATCTGTGATTTGGAAAGTAAGTGTTAGAAATTAGAGCCTCATAAATCCTGGGAAGAAATGTTAACAGAGGTTAAGGAAAAAAAGGCATAAGATTTGAGAACGATTTTTTCTATTCTTTACTCCAAAGCCTTTTCATGATGATGTAGCTTCAGCTATCCTAGACCTCACCATTCAGTTGCCGAGACCTTGGCACATATGATTCATACCCTCTTTTATTCCTGATTCTACTATATGTATTTTTTATTGACCAGTAAGGAAAATTTCTCTAAGCCCTGAACTCATTAGTTTATTTATTTATTTTCATCTTTTTTTTTGCGGGGGGGCATCGAACCCAGGGGCATTCTACCTCCCCAATTCTGTTTTTTATTCTTTATTTTCAAACAAGGTCTCACTAAGTTGTGGAAGCCCTCACTAAGTACCTGAGGCTGGCCACAAACCTGCAATCCTCCTGTCTCAGCTTTCTAGGTTCTGGGATTACAAGTGTGCACCACCATGCCTGGCTCTTGTTTTCATATTTATGACCTTTTTCCCTCTACTGCAGCATTCATGCCCATTGTTGCTCTCTAGACCTTCTTACCACAAACTGCAGGACCTTAGAAGTTACTGAGACACTGAGATGTCCCTCTTTGACACCAATCTTTGATTCTTATTATTTTTATTTGTGGTACTTAGAATTAAACCCAGGGCCACATACATGCTAGGCAAGTACTCTAGCACATACATCCTTGTTCCTTATTTTTTACTTTAAGACAGGGTCTAGCTAAGTTTCCCACCCTATTCTCCTGCCCCTTCCTCCTGAGTGGCCCAATTTTTGGTTCTTAAGATCACTTATTTAAGTATTCTCACTGTTTATTCTTCAGTCTAGTTGGGACCTGCATACCTTTCTTCTTTCTCCTTGTGCACATATGATTTTATATATATTCTTTTTTTCTGTTTTTACTTCCGTTTCTCTCCAGCCCAGAAACCAAGGGTTTTCAGTTACTTTCCAGTGAAAATTTTGAACATCGTTGCTCCTTGTCCTTTCTTCATACCTATGTAACCAGTCTTGTCTTGTCTTTGCCTTCATCTGGGCTCCTCAGTTCCTTTGGAGAAAACATTTACAGCCTTACCAATCGATAATAGCATACATGTAACCTGAACAGCCCAGAAAGTTATCCTGTTATGTTTTCTTGGTCTCCAAACTGATTGTTTCTCCATTATATTCAGGTTCCCAACCATCCAACACACTACTCTTGTTCCCCAGCCTATACCCTGGAAATGCCCTCTTTTACTCACCGCAAGACCTCCTTCACTTCACAGGGAAAACTAGAGCCATAGGGCAGAAGCTATCTCAGCTTGTAGCCACCAGATCTAAAAACCTGTATCCACCTCTATTCTTCTTTTATTCTCTCCAGTATAACCATGAGAATAATGACTTTGTAGTCTCTCCAGTATAACCATGAGAATAATGACTTTGTAGGTGGCATAGCTCTTTTCCCATTCTGTAGGCTCTGTCTTTAAACTCTTGATTATTTTCTTTCCTGCACAGAAGCTTTGTTAGTTTGATACCATCCCATTTATTGATTCTTAGTTTTACTTTCTGGGGCTTGGGAGTTTTACTGAGAAAGCCTCTACCAATGTCTATGTGTTAAACAGTTGGCCTATGTTTTCTCCTAGTAATTGCAAAGTTTATAGTCTAATTTTTATATCTTTGATCCATCTTGAGTTGACTTTTTTGTGTAGGGCAAGAGATAGGAATATAATTTCATTGTTCTACAAGTGGATTTCCAATTATTCTAGCACCATTTGTTAAAAAGGCTCTCTTTTCCACAGTGTATGTTTTTAGCTTTTTTCAAAATAATTTGACAATAAGTGTAAGGCTTTGTCTATGTATCTTCTATTTCATTGGTCTATGTGTCTATTTTTGAACCAGAACCATGCTGTTTTTGTTACTATGGCTTTGTACTATAATTTGAAATCAGGTATTATGCCATCAGTGGGTTCTTATTGCTCAGAATTGCTTTCGCTATTCTGATATTTTGTTCTTGCATATAAATTTTATTATTTATCTTGTAACAGGGTCTAACTAAGTTGGGGAGGGCCTCACTAAGTAGCTGAGGGCTGACCATGAACCTGCAATCCTCCTGTTTTAGCCTCCCAAATACTGGGATTACAAGCCTGTGTCACCATGCTTGGCATGTCATTGATAGAGGCTAAAGTTGTAGATAGTTTTTCTCTGGATCATTTTTGTTTGTTTGTTTTTTAGTTTTTTTAAAATTTTTTAATTGGTGTATTGTAGTCATACATCTTAATAGGGTACAAGATGATTGAGGCATACATGCACACATCACTCATAATGCTGCTGTTATTAGAGTGCTTGCTCTTTGTTAGGCACAGCATTAAGCATTTACATATGTTATCTAAACAATAACCTTGTGAGTTACTCTATTGTATCCCCTGTGTTAGGTAAGAAGCTTGGGGAGGATAGGCTCAAACTCACACAGCCATTGTTATGAATGTGAGATAGCCTGCACTCTGAGAATATGTAGCAGGGAGATCAGGAGGTGCTTTCCTCAGGAAATGACATTTGAGTTCAAGGAGCCAGCTGCACAGAGTAGAGCTGGTGTGTAGAAGAGAATTCCAGGCTAAGGGATAGCATCTGCAGAGCTCTTGTATCAGGAGAGAGTGAAAGAAGGTGCTAAGGCTGAGGTGAAGAGCTGAGGGAAGGGGTGAGGTGGGAACCAGAATATGAAGTGGTTGATGACAGTGTCAAATATAGTAGCAAGTTATTGAAAGAGCTTAAAAATATGCCCAACTTGTGCGTGCATAGAATAAATAACATACTTGGTGTATGTATGTTTATTTCAAATACATAGAGATGTTAGTGATGGCACTGTCATGCTTGTAATCCTAGTACTGGGGAGGCTAAGACACTTGGGAGGCTGAGATGCAAGGATTGTAACCAAGAGGACCCTGTTTAAATAACAACAAAAAAATTAAAAGGGCTGAGAGTATAGCTTGAAGGTAGAATGCCTCTGAGTTCAGTCCCCAGACACACACACACACACACACACACACACACACACAAGATAATAATAATAAAATGAAGACTATGCTAAACTTGTGCATACATGGAATAATATACTTGGTGCATGTACGTTTATTTCAAATACACAGAGGTGCTAGTGTGATGGATATAATACAAATTTATTTAGTTGTTACTTAATTCTTGGCTGCTGTTAGTTGCAATGAATTTATTAAAAAATGCAAAAAAGAGCCGGGTGTGGTGGTGCACGCTTGTAATCCCAGCATTTGGGAGGCTGAGACTGGAGGATCGTGGTTCGCGGACAGCCTCAGCTACTTAGTAAGGCCCTCTACAACTCAATGAGACCCGGTTTCAAAATAAAGAATAAAAAATAGGGCAGGGGGTGTAGCTCAGAGGTCAAATGCCCCTGGGTTCCATCCCTAGACCCGCAAAAAAAAAAAAAAAAAAAAAAAAGACAAAAAAGAAAAAAGTCTTAAGTGTCATGTGAAAGAATTAGATTATCTATGATCTATTCCAATGTGAAAGGAAGTGCTGAGGGATTGAAAATTAGCTCCAATATAAAAAATAACCATTTGATAAAAATTGGACTCTTACATATAATAGATTTTTCATTTCCATATTTTTTCCTGATTTTCCTACCTTAGCTTTTTAGTTAATCTTAAATGCATTTTAATTCATATTGATTTAAAGTAAATGATATATTTTTATAGTTACAGCAGGTATAAAGTAATACAGTGATTAATTCTATTTTAATTATGGCCTGAAACCAAAGAAATTTCAGACTGGATACAACATAGATTAGATTGCTTATTGTGCCATGGCAGGGAAAGATATATAGCTCTCAGATGTTAGATAGAAATACATAGACTGAAAGGGAAGCGAGACAGCTAAACTCAGGAAACTAACTTAGTGATTTGGGAATCTCGGAAGTTAGAGAATTTCTTATCATTTAGAGGAAGGATATCTGATGTAATAGTGGATTTGCCAAGTGGTGTAGTGTGGCTTTTATATCCCAGTTCCCAGCATGTCTCAGGATAAGAGTATCATCAAGGCCTAAGCCTACTTTTAAGTCATTTGAAATGGGACTTTCCCCTGTTGTTTTGCAGTTCCAATATTAAAGAAAAAGCCAAATAAAATGTTTAATTACCACTGTTTTCATTTTGTTCTTTAGGAGTTTGATAAAGAAGTTAAAAGTTTTGTGTTTGTCCTGGAAGGCAGCAGCCAAAGAAACAAAATTCAATTACCAAAGGAGAATAAGCAAATCCGTAAGTAAAATTTTTAATATTGAAATAACATTTGGTAAATTTATTCTTTTATGTTTCATAAACAGGCATATTAGTATTATTTCTACTGGCATGCTTGTATGATTTGATGTGAAAGGATGTGATTTATTTTCTAATGTAGAAAGTAATTGTGCCAGGCATTCAGCTTTTTTTTTTTAATGTATTTTGCCCTACTATTAGAAATCTAGAGGTATTTTTAAAACCTAGAAGATTAGTACCTATTAATTATACAATAATAGTATGTATCGAACACTAGCTCTGTACAAGGGACTGAACATTTTATATTTATTAGTCCTTTAATTCCTCCTGATAGCTCTTATACAGATGAACAAACTGAGTTTGGTTTCTTATCAAGAAAGAAGGTAGTAGCTGGGTATGGTGGTGCATGCTTGTAATCCCAACATTTGAAAGGCTGAGACAGGAGGATTGCATTTCGTGGCCAGCCTCAGCTAATAATGAGGCCCTTTGCAACTTAGTGAGACCCTGTTTCAAAAATAAAGAATAAAAAATAGGGCTGGGGTGTAGTTCGGAGGTAGAATGCTCCTGGGTTCCATCCCCAATACTGTGGAAGAAAGAAAGAAAGAAGGAAGGAGTGAAGGAAAAAAGTTAAGGTTAAATTGTTTTCTTTATGCTTTTTCTTTTGTGGTACTAGGGATTGAACCCACCTCTAAGCTATACTTTCAGCCCCATTTTTTATTCTTTATTTTGAAATAGGGCTTCACTAAGTATCTGAGGCCGGCCATGAAACTGTCCTCCTTCTGTCTCAGCCTCTCAAGTACTGGGATTACAAGTGTGTACCACCATGCCTGGCTTGAGGCTAAGTTTTGAAGTAAGCTCAGGAGTTCCTAAAGGATGGAAAAATTTTATCAAAAATACTATGGAAGACATTATTTAGGAACATAACTCATGTATCTTTAGGAATTAATATAAATATATGTATAAATTTGTGATTTAACAAAAAGCCTAGAGTTGATATCTAATTATTCCATTTATTTTTATGTGGATCATATTGAAAATGGCATATATTCACACAGCGCTTGGTGCCCTCTTCCCCCCTCGCCGCTGCTTTCCCTTTCCCCCTCCCCAACAATAAGTATCCAGGTTGACCTTATATAATATTCTATATAATATTATAATATTATATAATATTCTAATGTAGCTCCTCCATTAATTAACCTCACCCTTCTTCCTTTCCTACCTTTCCTTTTAGCTTTGCTGAAGTTTCCTCTCCATTATCTGGAGTCCCTCTGGTATCCCTAATACTTCCTAGTTTAGGCATATTAGAGAAAACATATGTCCCTTCTCTTTCTGTGCTTGGCTGATCTCACTTCACATAATGTTCGTTAGGTCTTTCCATCTTCTTGCAAATGACATGATTATGGTCTTCTTTATTGCTGAGTAGAACTTTGTAAATTGGTATCAGCATTCTAAAGCAGAAGTAACCTTGAGAGACCACCTAAGTTTATGATCAGAATCCCAGTTACTAGCAGAAATGTTAAATTCAAAGCTCTGTCACCAGATTAGGCTATGAGAAAACAAATGTGATTTCAGAAATATATTTTATAAAGATAATTAATCAGATTTTCTATCAACTGTGTCCTATGTTTTAAATATAAATTTTAGGTGATACTTTAGTAAGTATAAGCATACTAATCTCTTTTGTATTCGTCATTTACTTCTTTCTTTATGTAATATCTACTATGCACCAGGCACTATGAAAAGATCTGTTTTTCTGACTTTCATTTTATTTTGGTACTGGGGGCTAGAATTCAAGGGCAGTCTACACCCTAGTCTATTCATTCATTCATTCATTCATTCATTCATTCATTCATTCATTTACTTTGAAATAGGTCTCACTAAGTTGATGAGGCTGGCCTCAACCCTGTGATCCTCCTGTCACAGCCTCCCAAGTTTTGGAATTACAGATGTGTATCACCATGCCAAGCTCTAATTTTCTATTTTTAATTTAACTTTCTGAACTTATATAAGGTCTGTTCTTTTGTACAATTTCCTGGTACTGCATGGATATTTTAGATTTTGAGGATGCAGATGAAATCATAGCAGGTATAGACTGAAGATGACTTGTTCTAAAGTAGTTTGCCAGTGTTTCTTTTTAAACTAACATAAGAAAGAACTTTAAAAGAATTTGCCAGTTTTCTACCATTTGTAAATCAAGGTTTTCTCATACTTCCTGCCTGCATGTTTATGTGTGTGTGTGTGTGTGTGTGTGTGTGTGTGTGTGTGTGTGTATGTATGTGTGTGTGTGTGTGTGTGTGTGTGTAGGGAATGTTTAATGGTAGTCATTTTTCATTTTCCAGATAAATGAAGCAAACTAAGATGAGCTGGGAAAACATGCCTGACACTGTAGTTTATTTTTATAAGAAATACATTTCAACTGTTTCAGGACACTGACTTTGTGAGACAGATATATTTGATTTACAGGAACATGATTTTGTTCTAAGCCAGTGTTCTTTTTTCTTCTTTTCTTATTGTTGCACTTATAAAGCCCACCTATACTTCTATTTAATGCAATTAATGTCTTTAGAATCTGTGTACATGGTCATGTTTTTGGCTTCCTCTGCCAGTGACAAAAGTGATAAAATAAAAGCTCCCCATTCCTTCTCTACCTGAGGTTCTTTTTCTAGAAACAAAATTTAATATGTTATAATTACCTTCTTAAATGGAAAGATGCTGGCTTTTAATTAGAAGAAACAGAAGAATTTTTAATGTATTTCTTATACAATGCTCTGTAATTAAAAATTAATCTGGCTTTTCTGTAGCACATGTAGCACTGTAACAAATGAAACCATTTATAGAATTGTTATTTGGAATTCTCGATAACAGAAATTTATAGCCATTTTTTCTTGCATAAAGTGACCTTGCATGCGAGGTTGGTGTAATTAAATTAGATGACATGTTCTGAAGGGAAATAGCTTTTGTAAATTACCATTATATATTTCTTTGTAAATTGCTGTCAGCATTCTAAAGCAGAAGTAACCCTGAGAGACCACCTAAGTTTATGATCGGAATCCCAGTTGCTAGCAGAAATTATGTTAAATTTCTTTTTTATTTTTTAAATCTTTTTGTTGGTGCATTATAGTCATACATCTTAATGAGATAAAAGACTTATGGAAATGTACGTGCACACATCACCCAATTAGCCCTTACCCAATCCCCACCCCATTTCCTCACCATCCCTCCTTCCCATGCTTGGCTTAGTGATTGACTTTGATGTTTGTTTAAGTACATCTTGTGTTTTAGAGAGTTTCCCTCTTCCCCCTTTCAATTCCCTCAGGTCACCTTATTTGCTCATCTATAGTGTCCCCTTCTTCCTCTAGAGTTCTTTCTATGACCCATTTTCTCCCTAGCTTTTGCATTGGGGAAAGCATCCGATTTCTTATTTTTTGTGGCTAATCTCACTTAGCATAATGTCCTCCAGTTCCATCCATTTCCCTGTAAATGATGCAATTGTGTTTTTCTTTATGGCTGAGTAAACGTCCATTGTGTACATATCCCACAGTTTTGTAATCCATTTATCTGTTGATGGACATCTTGGCTGGTTCCATATTTTGGCAATGGTGAATTGTTCAGCTATGAACATAGATACACATGCATTAGTTTGGTAGTTTGGTTTCCTTTCTTTTGATACCTTTTTAACTTAGCCTTATCTCCTATAACTTTTTCCATTGCTCATTCTGTTCTAATCTTAAGGACTCATTGCTGTTTTTTTTTTTTTTTTTTTTTTTTTTTTTGCGGTACTGGGGATTGAACCCAGGGGCATTCAAGGTACACCCCCAGCCTTAGTTTTGATTCTTTAGTTTGAAACAGGGTCTCACTCAGTTCGGAAGGCCTCACTAAGTAGCTAAGGCTGGTGGAGAAACTTTGATCCTCCTGTCTCAGCTTCCCAAGTACTGGGGTTACAAGCGGGTGCCATCATGCCTGGTTCTTATTGCTGTTTTGAAGCATGGCCTGTACCTTAGAACCTGTGCATAGCCTGTACCCTTAACCTAGAGGCTTCTTTCCCCAAAGAGACATGGTTTACCCTTTCCCCTTCAAGCCTTTACTGAAGTATTATAGCCTTCTCCACAATGTTCACCTGATCTATACTTAAATCACCCTATGTTTTATGTCCCTTCTTCATTCTTGATCCCTTTTACCCAGTCCCCCCCCACACTTAAATAATCATTTAATATACTGCATAACTGTTATGTTGGTTTATTGTTTCTTTCACCATCAGAGAGAGGAAGCCCACTGGCAGAGATGATGCAGTTTATTTTGTTCCCCTATAAGAGTACCTGCAACAAGGACCCAGGATTATATGCTCTCATAGAACCCTGACCTTCTCTTTCATAGACCTAAAATATAAGTTCCAAGAGGTCAGAGATCCTGTCTATTTACTGCAAAAACTTAAACATTGAGTCTTATGCATAATAGATGTTCAATAAATCTTTTGTGAATCATGGGACTAACACAGATCATGCAGATGATCCTGAGTGGTATAAATTTAAATTATTAACCTAACTTTATGATTTAACCTAACTTTATGAATGGAAAAATAAAAGGCTCAGACATGCCCGAGGGATATGGCATGGTCGATAATGAAGGCTTTTCAATTCTTACTTTGTATGTTAAGATGGGAGAGGTACACTTCAGTGTGCTCTTTGTGCAAGGACTGATTGGAACTATGGAATAACTTAAGTTGAGATTTTTCAGGACACTTGTAAAGAATGACTGTATTGTGTTCTCATCTCAACTTCTGGGATGCAATGTAACACTGTGGGGTGCACAGTTTGTCATTTGCTTTAATTAAACAACTATAAAACTACTGTTTAAAGCTCTAATGGTATTTTACTAGTTAACTGTGTCTTAATATATTCAAAAGATAAAAGGGCTTTACTTTTAAAAATAAGCAGTCTCAGGAAGACCACATATTCTAAAACTGCAGAAACGTTCATATTTCAGGAGCAAGACTGAATATGTATTCCATGTACTTAATGGGCATTTTTTGTGTTTTAAAATACAATGAGACTTGAAGAATTGATTTAAATTACTAGGCCACTAGAAAAGAGTGCTGTGGAGTTTATATGGAATTCTTGATATGTAGTATCAGTCTGTCAGATGTTATTAAAATATTTTTTTTGTCAGATCATCATATGGTATCATAGTACTTGTTTTAATCTTAGAAGTGAAACCTTTAGGCTCCTATATGTGAGGATGGTGAATTACAAAGTGCTCTCTCTTTTTTTTTATAAGGGTACTCAGTTTTCATTTTTAAAAATGTTCATACAAAAATGCCTAGCCAGGCGTGGTAGCACAGGTTTGTAATACCCACACTTGGGGAGTACAAAAAATAGGTCTGGGAGTGTAGCCCGGAGGTAGAAGGGCTTCCAGGAACCCCAGTACCACCAAAAAAAAAAAAAAAAAAAAGCCTAAATGTGTGGTTCTTTGTGTTTGATGGGAACAGTGCTGATGTAGTGAGATTTTTGGCATAAATTAGGATCTTTTAAAAAGATTGATGCCATTGATCCTAGTTTTCTCTCAGCTGTATTTATAGAGGACACTGGACACTGTGCAATGGTAAAATACCACAGGAACAATCAGTGCAAGATGCAGTAGAGACTGGATAACGATGGCTTATTAAAGTTGACCTCATTTTGTATCTTACTTTGCTTTTGTGATCAGAACTCTCATTATCTTACTGGCTCTCCTGATAGATATCATAGAATCAGATTACTAAAGAATTTTCTAGGTTAAGAGCCTACTATTTCCTATTTCTATCATATTGCTTACTCTATTGTTGGTTCTCTGTTGGCCACTTTATAAGCTTAGTACTTTAAATAAAACTTATCCTTGTATATTTGATTAAAATATTATTAAGCATATTTGGTCAAATATATTTATTGTTTAGAAACTGAGATAAAACATATAAACTGTTTAGGCATGTTACAAAGCAGTTCACTATAGGAATTATATACCAGAAAGTCTTTATATAGACTACCAGAAATATATTCTCACTTTGGAATATTTTAATCTGTTAAGTCTACTAAGAGTAAATAAAATAACATCGTTTTAGACGACTTGCCTTCCTGGAAGCCTTTTACCTGCCTTTTAGCTTGTACTGTTAGCTTTATAGGAAAGGTTCACAGAAAGAGTCAAGACATGTCTATTTCCTATACATCAGGAAAAATGTTCCTAAGCTACACATTTTAGGAGGTGTAATGCTACAGTGAGGTTGAGCGCATCATAATCGAGAGATAAAAACAAAAGTTCAGGACCTAAGAAGAGAGGCGTTAAGTGAGTAGATCAGTAGAGATAATATAAAATCAGTAGATTTTTTTAAAAACAATTGTAGAATTCACCTATCAAAAGTGCTTTGGGAATAGAATTTTCTTCATATATTTTTTAATCCAGATGAAACTAGTGATGGAGAATAAAAAGCTATTCTTACTTAGTAAGCATTAATTAAAGGTACATTAAGTTAAGAAAAGGCATTATAGGTGAAAGATGGTTCCTCTAACCATCTCAATATGGACACATTTAAAACCATATGATCTAGGTATGACTCAGCAACCTTTCTATTGTAGTTGTCACAGAATTGTCTTTTTTGACCTATTTTTATTAAGATTTTTGGAACAGTTAAAATTGTCAACTGAATACAAATCATTGCCACATGCTTTAATGGCCATCTTGCTGGGAACTTATGGTTCAATTTTATGTGTGTCTGTTGAATGAAGTTTTATATGTACATTCTTTTGTAGCTTAATAAAAATAGTAAATAAAAATTATTATTTTTAATATTTTTATAAAACTTTTACCAAAGGCAGGCATGGTGGCGCACACTTGTAATCCCAGCATTCAGGAGGCTGAGACTGGAGGATCGCTGTTCGCGGACAGCCTCAGCTACTTAGCGAGGCCCTCTGCAACTTAGTGAGACTCTGTTTCAAAATAAAGAATAAAATATAGGGCAGGGGGTATACCTTGGAGGTCCAGTGCCTCTGGGTTCCATCCCCAGACCTGCAAAAAAAAAATTTTTTTTTTCACCAAAATCACAGATGGAATTTAAATTTTTTTAACTTGCCGATAGAATTTGATTTGATTTTTATTAATTTTTTCACTTTGTAACTTGGTTATCACTCATGTGTAATGCTATTGCAGTTCTATATATTCTTGCAATGCCAAAAGCTTCAACTTAATGATGTGTGATTGTGTATATTTCTGTGCATATATAAATGGTTTGAGCCTTTGAATGTATATTTTTCGCCTCTTTTTCTAGTTGGACTGATCCAGCGGTTTCTTGTACTTCAGATTTACATACCTCTGGGACAAGACTTCTCCACTGAATTGCTGTAAGATATACAGAACTTCTTTAAATGTTTTATGTGCGTTAGACATTGATCAGTTGAAGCAATACCAATCATCATTAATCGCAGGTGGCAGTTTTTGCATTAAGTAGCAGAGGCTTATCAAGTTGGCACGAAGTAATTAAACTAATTTATTTGTATTTTTATATATCATTCTACTCTTAAATTTATCTAGGGAAAGAAAGCAAATTTTATGTTAAAGAGGTATCCAGGAATTATGATTTTGACAATAAATGGCCTATATCTTGGGGAAAAAAAAGCCTAGTCCAAAAGAAAGGTGCTGTTATGCTTAATAATGTTAGCTATTTAAAATTATTTTTAGCTTAGTTGGGCATGATGGCACACGCTTGTAATCCCCACACTTGGGAGGTGGAGACAGGAGGATCTCGCTGGTTCGGAGCCAGCCTCACTGGCTTAAGAGATCCTGTTTCCAAATTTAAAAAATATATAAAATAGGTCTGGGAGTGTAGCCCAGAGGTAGAAGGGCTTCCAGGAACCCCAGCACTACAAAAAAAAAAAAAAAAAATTATGGTTAGCTTAAAATTGATTGAAATACCTTATTTTAATAATGTTTGTTATATTAGTCCTTCCTGTATATTATATATATTATATATATATATATTATATTAGTCCTTCCTGTATATGTATAGATAGCTTGATATGTATTTGTTTTAAATGACCTTATTAGATTGTTTAGCAAATGAAAATATCCAGTTTTTACTCAGTTATCTGTTTGAAATGATACTGTGAATGAAAATAACATTTGATTTGTAGTGAGACCCTATTCCAAACTAAAATAATAGAACTGGGGGTGTAGCTCAGAGGTAGACTGCCTCTGGCTTCAATCTTCAGTAACACACACACACACACACACACACACACACACACACACACACACACTCCTAAAATTCCATTAATAAATTTGTCTATTTTAAGTGAACCAATGCATTTAAGTATTCTATTTTTCTAGTTTTTCTTTTAAATTAATAGCTATATAAGGCTTAAGCTTAGGCTTTTATTTTTCATCTAGCATAAATGGCTTTTTTCTTATTAATAAAGATAATTTTATACTAGTTTTACTGATGTAAATCCAAAAGAGAAATACAGAATATATTTTTAATACAAAGGAAATTTCATAAATTAATTTCTAGTTATGTTAACTTAAGATATAAATGATTCTTTGGTATGCCATTAAAGTATGAGATAGATAATGAGTTGCAATCTTTTCTTGGATGATAAAGGATGGAACAACTTATTCCTTTGTTTTAGTCAACCTAGATGAAAAGATTTTCTTTTATCATCTGCCATACTCCCCAAGATTCTTTTATTTATTTTTATTTTTTAATTTAATTTTTATTTTTTTATAAGTGGAACATATTGAGAGTGGTGTACATTTACCTTATGCTTCATGCCCTTCCCCCTCCCTTGCCCTCCCCCCCAATAGAGAGTGTCCAGGTTAATCATGTTGTATTTATGCTATTTGACATATTCGTATGTAGCTCCTCCATTGAACAACCTCAGCTTTCTTCCTTTCCTATCCTTCTGTTCAAGCTTTGCTGAGATTTCCCCTCCATCATCTGGAGTCCCTCTGGGATTACCACTACTCCCTAGCTTGAACATATTAGAGAAAACATATGTCCCTTCTCTTTCTGTGCTTGACTAATCTCACTTAACCTAATGTTCTCCAGTTCCTTCCATCTTCTTGCAAATGCTATTATTTTATTTTTCTTTATAGCTGAATAGAATTCCATTGTGTGTATTTCCCATAATTTTGCAATCCACTCATCTGTTGATGGAGATCTAGGTTGGTTCCATATTTTGGCTATTACAAACTGTGCTGCTATGAACATGGGTATGCATATGTTAACGTAGTTCTCTGATTTCAACCCCTTTGGAAAGATACCCAGGAGTGGTATAGCCGGATCAAATGGTGGATCTATTCCCAGTTTTCTAAGGAATCTCCATACTGATCCTCCATAGTGGCTGAACTACTTTGCACTCCACCAACAGTGTAAAAGAGTTCCTCTTTCCCCACATTCTCGCCAGGAATTGTTGTTGTTTGATTTCTTTATGTTTGCCACTCTGATTGGGGTTAGATGGAATCTCAGCGTAGTTTTGACTTGCATCTCCCTGATGGCTAGTGATGTTGAACATCTTTTCATGTATCTATTGGCAATTTGTATCTCTTCTTTTGTGAAATGTCTATTCATTTCAGTTGCCCATTTCTTGATTGGGTTGTTTGTTTTGCTAGTGTAGAGTCTTTTGAGCTCTTTGTATATTCTGGATATTAGCCCCCTATCAGAGTGGTGGCTGGTAAAGATATTCTCCCTTTTTGTAGGCTTCCTCTTTAGGTTGTTGGTGGTTTCCTTTGATGAGAAGAAACTTTTTAGTTTGAAGAGATCCCACTTATTAATTCTTGCTTTAATTTCCTGCACTTTGGAAGTCTTATTGAGAAAGTTACTCCCTGTACCTATATGTTGAAGTGTAGATCCTATGCCTTTTTCTAATAACTTCACAGTCTCTGGTCTAATTTCTAAGTCTTTGATCCATTTCGAGTTGATTCCTGTGCATGGTGAGAAGTAAGGATTCAGATCCAACTCTCTACAAATGGATAGCTAGTTCTCCCAGCACCATTTGTTGAAAAGGCTGTCTTTTCTCCAGCGTATGAGTTTGGCCCCTTTGTCAAAGATCAGTTGACTATAGATGTGTGGGTTTGTTTCTGTGTCTTCTATTCTCTTCCACTGGTCAGTCTGCCTATTGTTGTGCCAATACCATGCTGTTTTTACTACTATTGCTATATAGTATAATTTGAAGTCTGGGATTGTGATGCTTCCTGCCTGGTTCTTGTTGCTGAGAATTGCTTTGGCTATTCTGGGTCTTTTCTTCCTCCGTACAAAATTCATAACTGATTTTTCCAGGTCTATGAGAAATGTTGTTGGTATTTTAATGGGGATTGCATTGAATCTATAGATCACTTTTGGCAGAATGGCCATTTTGATGATTTTAATTCTGCCTGTCCATGAGCAAGGGAGATCTTTCCATCTTCCAAGGTCTTCTTCAATTTCTTTCCTTAATGTTTTGTAGTTTTCTCTGTAGAGGTCTTTTACATCTTTGGTTTGGTTTATTCCTAGGTATTTTATTAGTTTCGAGGTTATAGTTTTCTTGATTTCTTTCGTTGTGGATTCATTGTTGGCATAAAGAAAAGCAACTGATTTCTTTAGGTTGATTTTGTATCCTGCAACTTTGCTCAATTGGTTAATCAGCTCCAGAAGTCTTTTGGTTAAAATAGTTCTTAGAGTAAGAAGACTAAAGCATTATCTTATGTACTACTTTCTGAGTCTGTAGAAAATGTATTTTCAAGACTCCAAAGACATTCCAGAAGCACAAAGAGTACCACATATAGCTTTATTTTCAGTATAGGGGAAAGTGGTTTCTGAAATGGGAGAAGGCAAATTATATTTTAAGTTTTTAAAGCTCATCACATAGGAATCTAGCTCCGTTCTCTCTACCTCTCTACCACCTACACTCTGAGCCTTTTCGGAAGCATTTGTGGAGCCCCTGGTAGTGGACCTTCTGATGAGAGCTGTGATAGTTACCTGGCAGAACCTGGGAACAGAATCTTTTTCTATGTAAAATTAAGCCTTGTTTTTGCTCTTAAACACCTTAGGCTATCATCACAGCCAAGGCAATATACTGTTCTAACTACTTTCATGACAAGGCTTTAATTACTGAGAAGTCAACAAAGACCTTAAAGGTTAATGTAGACCTAGTGGGACAGCAGTTGATACCTAAGTAAGCCTGACTACCTCTTTGTTAAACCAGTAATAGAATATAGTGCTCTTCGCCTGTTTAAAAATGGTAAAACATTTTGAGAAATGTTAGATTGGTGATTAGATTTTGAATTCAGCTCACTAATCATCGATTCCCACCCATGTTTTCATGTACACATTGAAAAACATTTGGATTTTCCAAAATGGTTTTTAGTTGTGTAATTTTTGTAAAATAAATATCTCAGGAGCAAAAAGTTGAAATTATTAAACAAAACTGGAGAGGGCATCATCCTGACATTCTGAGTTTATTAGATTATAAGGAAATATGTTAATGTCATATATTAATTTGTGTTTAATAGATAACCAAAGCATTTTGTTTTAGGAAGTAATGACAGAGACCATGTCTTTGGAAGGAAGTAGAAGGACAAATATAGATTCTCTTTTTTTTCAGTACTCAGTGTTCTATTATGTTTCTAGCAGCATAGATCTAGGCTATTTTAAATAATCCCTTTTTTTGTGGTGGTACTGGGGTTCCTGGAAACCCTTCTACCTCCAGGCTACACTCCCCGACATATGTTTATACTTTTTATTTGGAAACAGGGTCTCTTAAGCCAGCGCGGCTGGCTTCAAACCTGCACGATCCTCCTGTCTCCGCCTCCCAAGCGTGGGGATTACAAGCATACAGCACCACGCCTGGCTAAATAATACATTTTTTCTTTTAACAAGTGTAGAGAGTCACATAGCAAAAAGATATCTGGTTTCTGAAACTTCATTGTCAGGGTGGGAGAGGCACTTTGTTTATACAAAGGTACGTTTTATACATCAAGAGGACAACTAAGTGATGTCTCACCAGCTGGTTTATGCATTTAGTGATCATTTCCTCAGCATCTCCCTATGCCCCCCAAGCGCACTGGATGATTGTACTGCTCAGAAGGAGGTTATGCATGTGGGTTAGTGGATGCCTCAGAACTAGTAACTCCTCTGCTGGAGGAACACTCATTCAGTTATTCATTTGGTGAACTATTTTCTGTTATTGTTACACCTAGTTGTAGACTTGGGGGATTTGATATACTTGGAATCTGTATATATCTCCCCAGGCTCACTGGTACTGAGTCCCAATCCAACACCACAATTCCCCAGATTGACTGTTCTAGCTTTCTACTGAACTTCCCAGCTTCCTTTCATTTTCTTAAGTTAGTGCCCACACTGAAGCTAGGGTGATCATTCTAAAACCAGGTGAGATTCCCCCTTAACTGAAGATAAACTTCCAAATCCTTAATGCTGCTGCATGCTCTGGTCTCTCACCTCTTCCTTCTCACCTCAGTGACTCTGCTCTGGACTCAGAGTGGGTTAGCAACACTGGTTCTTCCCAGCCACATCCACATGACTCTTTCTCTTCCTCACATGCCCATTGAAGTCTCTTCTTAGAGTCCTCCACAAGTGATTTTTGTCCCCATTTCATTGCCTAGCTAACTCCCATTCTGAAGTGTCCCTTCTTCCCAAAGGCTTTTTTTCTACCCACCTCCAATGAGGTTTATCTCTTCTGCCCTTTTCTAGCGTCCTGCTCCTTTCCTTCATTACAACTCTGAAGTTTAAAATTATGTGTATATTTAATTATGTGTCTCTCTGGTAAATTTTTGAGTTCCCTAAGGACAGAGACCCTGTCTTTTTGACTCAGCATGATATCCCCAGCACCTAAGACAGTGCTTAGCATTAACAAGCTCTGAAGTATATTAGATGACTAGGCAGGAGGATGATGTGTGACCTGATGAATGGCCAGATTCCATCTTTGTCCCCTCACCAATGGGTGGAGAGTATCATATGTACTAAGTGTGAAAATAAACATTAAGTAATAATAATCATTAATTTTATTAAATACTAATAAAATAATTTTATTAAATACAACATATCTAAGCATTGGACTGTTATTATTCTAAGAACTTTAATTGTTGTATCTGATTTAATCCGCAAATAAACCTGTGTGGTGGTCATAATTATTAATTATTACTTCTATTAGTCACTAAGGACACTGAAATCCAGAAAGGTTAAGAAATTGGCCAGAATTTATATACCTACTAACTCTTTTTTTCTTTTTTTAGTGGTACTGGGGGGTGAAACCCAGAGGCTTTATACTCCAGGCTATATTCCCAGACCTATTTTATATTTTATTTGGAAACAGGGTCTCACTAAGTTGCTGAGAGCCTCACTAAGTAGCCGAGGCTGGCTTCGAACCTGTGCAGTCCTCCTATCTCAGCCTCCCAAGCCCAGGGATTACAAGCGTGCACCACCAGGCCCAGCCACCTATTAACTCTTAATGTAGTTCCAATCTAGAACCTGTCTCTGGACCACCATGTCATGCTTCCTCACTTGTATATATCATTATTTTTCTACATGCATGCATTGGGTAGTAGATAAGTAGTATATATTTCATTTAAATCTTAGTTCAAGATGAGAGGGCTAAACCCTCTACCTCTTTTTCAGGAATTTCAAAATACAGTTTTATCATTAGAATTCCAAGAAGGAGAGCTCTTTCATGCTGAGATATTTCTGTCTTTATACTGATATCCTTTTGAGAGATAAACGTCTGAGGGTTCAAAAGGAACTTACCCAAATCCTTTTTTATTTTTGGTACTTTGTCTTGAATGTAAAATATTAAACTTTTAAAATGAAAACTAATAAGAAACTTTACCTTTTCTGTATTGAATCTTTACTCTAGTCCATGTGTAGGCCTTTTTTTTGTTCTTTAACATCTAAAAAATTATACTATCCAAAATCTTGTACCTGTGGGTAAGAGGCCTCTTTAACTTTATGAGCTGACCAGCAATTATCTAAACACATGGCATTTTGTGTAGAGAAAGGAGTGTCTAGTATAGTAATACATACAAATTTAACAGTGAAGTAACAGAATCCATTTGACTTTCTCTTTCAGTGTTTTAACTCACAAAACTCCTCTACTTTTTACAGAAGTAATTTTTTTTTGTTTTGGTGGTACTACAGGTGGAACCCAGAGGCTTTCTACCTCCGGGCTATACTTCCAGACCTTTTTTATATTTTATTTGGAAACAGGGTCTCACTAAGTTGCTGAGAGCCTCACTAAGTAGCTGAGGCTGGCTTCGAACCCATGCGATCCTCCTGTCTCAGCCTCCCAAGCGTGGGGATTACAAGCGTGCACCACCATGCCTGGCTCCAGAAGTAATTTTAATTTTTTTTGGGGGGGAAGTTTCAGTTGCAGTTTTTTTTTTTCCCAAAGTAACTGTCTGTTTGTCTCGAAGGTAAATGATTGGATAAGCAAAAGGTCTTTAAAAATTCTTTCATTTTTGTGGTGTCTTCCACATTTCATTATCAAGGCAATGGGAGCCAGCAAGTCCCTCGTGTGGGCTGGGTAGATGTTTGAGAGCCTGGGGGCAGATATCTGTGCTCAGGAGGAATACTCTGAACCTGTACTCTTGGAAAAGAACCAATTGCATCTGGAAAAAAAATCCATTTTGCTAAATCCATATATGCCAATCACACCAAATGATTCTAGAATATTACATTTTTTTTTTTTTTTTGGTCAGGAATTGCATTCCTTTTATGGACTACTGTTGAGCTGCATTAGTACCTTTCTCTGTCCTGATCTTGTCATTGTCTCATTGAATTCTGAGAGGCATTTTGTACTGTTATGGCTAGTAAACTGACATTATTTTTCCATTTTTACTTAGCACAAATAGTGCCTTGGCAATACAGGTTGAAAACGCTATAAAAACCTGTGTGGTAGATGTGATGGGCTGTTTGGAGAGATTGGAGTTCTTGGCCTGTGGATTCTAGAGAATATTTCTGCTAGAATACTACACATGTTGAGCCCTTAAATATTTAGAGTATTGCTTGTATTTGGAGTCTGATAAAGGTAGGAAGCAAAAATTAAAATCTTTTTTAAAAGAAATCTCTTTTTTGTGTGTGTGTGTGTGTGTGTGTGTGTGTGTGTGAGAGAGAGAGAGAGAGAGAGAGAGAGAGAGAGAGAGAGAGAGAGAGAGAAGAGTCCCTACAATTTTTATCAGATCCTTTGTGCTTTTGACAAATTGTATCTAAAGTTTAATGATTTCAACGTGGAATTCAGTCTAGGATTTATGATACTCATTGCAGAGCTTTGGGTTTTATCTTCTGTTCTACCCATACCTAGTTATATGGCTTTGGAGTGGACACTTTAATTCTGTGCCTCAGTTAATCATCAGCAAATGGTAATATCAACTGTTTTGTTAATTGTCAGCATTAGTTGAAGACAGTGACTTTTTAAAAGAAATTTTAGGAAGCTTAGGTCCATGCAGATCTCAAACCTTCCTTTTCTTTTCTGTATTATAGAAAATTGGAACAAAATAAAACATAGCTTGAACCTGAAGCTAATTTAATGAAAGCTACTCTTTTATCACCCTTTCTCTTATTACTAGTGAGCTGGACAAAGAAGTCAGAAAAGAAGTCAGAAATAGAAATTTCAGGTGCTTCTACCCTGTTGAAATTTGCTCCTCTCTGTCTTTCTTCATTGGTGTCAAAAATAGCCATTTTTTGAAACTTTAAAACAATTAAAGTGAGTATGGCTTCACAGGCACAGATTTGTCCTTTTCATATGCCATCTGTCTTCTTCAGCTTCTTTAAAGCCACTAGAGTGGAGAGAATACCTAAATTTGCTGTCTTGAGGTCAGAATGACTTTGATAGGGGCTTTTGAGATAGCTCATTTAACCAAGCACAACTTTTTCTATGGAAACTTTATTTCTTATCTTTTTGGTCATTTTGATGCCTTTGAAGAAAATAATGATTTCTATCTAGCTCTTAAGTTATTTGTGAAAGAGATGTTATTCAAATGCCACATATTATTGTAGTATTAAGTGAAATCTCCGTTTTCTGAGTGAAATCTTTTGTTACCAAGGTAATACACCTCTGAACTGTGTGTTTAAAATTGGGCAAAAATGGCCAGTGGTAGGTCTTTTTAAACTAGAAGTATGAGATTAAGTAAAAAAAAAAAATAAGAAATTGGATACTTTCCCTAATACACGAAAGCTAGGGAGAAATGGGCAACAGGAGGAACTCTAGATGAAAAAGGAGATTCCATAGATGAGTAAATAAGGCAACCTAACTGAGAGGATGGAAAGGGGGAAGAGAGAAATTCTCTAAAGCACATGATGTACTTTAACAAACATATCAAAGTCAATTACTAAGCCAAGCATGAGAAAGAGGGATGAGGACAGAATGGGGTAGGAATTGGGTAAGGGCTAATTGGGTGATGTGTGCATCTATGTCTCAACCATCTTTTATCCCATTAAGATATATGACTGCAGTGCACCAATAAAAGTTTTTAAAAAAATAAATTAAGCCGGGCGTGGAGGCGCACGCTTGTAATCCCCGTGCTTGGGAGGCTGAGACAGGAGGATTGCACAGGTTCGAAGCCAGCCTCAGCTACTTAGTGAGGTGCTCAGCAATTTAGTGAGACCCTGTTTCCAAATAAAGTATAAAATAGGTCGGGGGTGTAGCCCGGAGGTAGAGGCCCTTGGGTTCCATCCCCAGGACCACAAAAAATAAATTAATAAAAATAAATAATAAATAAGCTAGAAGTATTATATACTAAAGTACAAATGGCATTGCATATTTTATTAACATTTTGAATGCATCTCATGGCTAATTCCATCTTCTATTTTAAAATAATTAGTATTTAAATCTCATTATTTTAATTATATTATTTTAATTATTTTAATTATATTTATTTTAATTATATCCGATTAAATATTCTTGCATAATCAATATGTTTTGTTACATGCATTAGTAAAGAGTAGTTTACGATGCTTGTATATCGACTTTCTTAATATATTACATTTGCATGCCTTAAAATAGCTTTTATGTAGAAGTCGTAGATAACATGTGGAAGGTATAGAAATGAGATGTTGTATATTTTATCCATTAAACATATGTTTCTTAAAAGTCTTCTTGTATCTTCTGAATGTTATAGTACTGTTTAGATAATCTAGATACATGCTTTAAAGATAAAACACAAGCAGAAGAAAAATTATACATACATATATAATCTTTGAAAGTATTTTACTCTAAGATAGTAATAAAAGTCCATACATTTAAGCACTGTACAGTTAATAATTGATGTATCAGTTATCAACGCAGAAGTCCTGGGATTGGTCCTGTCATACCTTGGAAGTATCTGGCTCTTCCACTTATTAGTATAGATTCTGGGCAGTTTGCTGAACCCTCTGCCTAATGCAGCCTCATCTGTACAATGAGGATGATATTAATATCTATTGGATAGTTAGGTGCATAGTAAGTGGGATTATTACATCTCTATAGGTGAGAGTACGATGCTATTTAATTTTTGAATTACATTTCTGAAACATTTTAAGACAGGTTGGGCACATCTGTTTTCCTGGTGAATTTTTCATGGTACTTCTCCCTGAAGATGGAAAAATAGCTTTTCATTGCTTAACTATTGACTCATGCAGGCTGTCTATCAGAAAACAAAAAAGGTGAACCAGAAAAGAGAAGTGACTCTTACTGCTTACGTGTGGATGCTAGTGATCTTTTTAAAAAAATTGGCATCAGAATCTTGGTAATATGGGAGTTACAAGTGACAGTCCAAGTGTAGAACCACAGAGAGAAAGAAAGATTCACCCATGAAGAAACAGGATCTGAGAAAAATTGATAGAGCAGGTAGACTCCTGATTACTTATGGCATAATAAGCAGGCATTTGCTATTTTCACCTTCCCTTTTTTTTGTCTGCTGTCACAGGGATCATTTAATATGACACAGCAAATCACAGGTTTTCCAAATGCTCTCTTATTTTATATTGCAGTCAGGAGAGTATGTCTTTATGTATGGAGCTCACATCACTTTTTTTTTTAATCAAGAGAAATATCTCCTCTGGTTTGGCTCTCCTCTCTTGTATTTTATTTTTATTTTGGTAGTTAATTATTTTAATTATTTATTTTTTAATTACTTAAATATTCCCATTTATAAAATATATGGACATTTTGATTAGTGGGCCATTCTGAAATGATTATAATATGGGGGGATTTCTTGTTAGCAATTGAGGTATATCATAGGAATTATTTGATTTTGTTCAAGCTGGTCAGTAATAAATACAAGAAAAATCTCTATTTCACTATGATGAGGGCTGATACCTCTAGGGTTCCTGAATTTTTAAATTTTTAAATTTGGATATAAAGTATTTTATAGTCTTTATTTGGATTTATAGAAATTGATAGATTAAAATACACGTATCATAAATATATCTTACAATAGTACTTTTATATGTCCATTGTAGAATTTATTGCAGAATAGTCTAATTATTTATGTATCTTCACAACCAACTCTCTACTTCCAACCAAACAGGAGATCTTCAGAGCCTAGCCATTTTATTCCAGTGAGGCTATCACTGAACATTGAATTTCCAAACCTCATTAATAAAAGACATTGCCTAGATGATGCAGTAGATGGAAGCCAACTTAATTGGATTTTAGAGTATTTATAGATACCTAACATGTACCTGGCACATATTACATCAGCAAGTTAGTTTCCTTCTCTGAGCCTTTTTCTTTCTTGTTTTTCTTCCTTTTTTTTTTTAAACTGATACATTATAGTTCTCTGAGCCATTTGTAATTTTTTTACATTGTTAGAGCCCTTCAAGTTAGTTTCAACTTGTGTGATATAGTTCTTTGGGGAAGATAATACTGATGTTTGAAATTTTACTCATAGAGATGTAATTTTGGAGCTAGCTAGATGGGATATTTAAAATTATTTGATCCATTGCTTTTTAAATGGGTCTGCATCACCTCTGTTACTTCAAACAGAATGACCCATCCTTTTTTCAGTTATTTTATGGCCATTTTGGGTTGAACATGTTTATATATTTTATATAAATAGAGGATGATATGGCTCATTCAAAAGGTTGAAATTCACTAAAATGGTTCAACCTTCTCTTTAAAATTGGGTAATAATTAGGTGAATAAATTTATAGTTAAATACAGCTGACATTGTAAACTTTGGCTACATTTCAGTTCTATGTTTCAAGATATTCTGATATCTGGTTTTACTTTTTAAATGATAAATATTTGACTTTTAAGTTTTAAATGTGGTCCTAGACAGCCTAGGTTCATCAGGATTTGCTGCAGCCCAGGTCTTTATCCAAGTGTCTTACAGAATTGGTGGTAACTGGTCACCATAGACTTTTCTGGATCTGAATTCAAGCACCTGTCTCTGCACAACTCATTCTACTCTCCTTCTGAACCCAGCCACTCACAAGCTCTCATGCCTTTGCTCAAGTTTTCATACAACTTAATCCTATCTTTACATCTTTAATAACACTAAACATTCTTTTTTTTGGGGGGGTATGTGTTTCTATGTGTGGCACTGGGGATTGAACCCAGTATCATTCTACCTCTGAGCTATACTCCCAGCCCTATTTCTTTTCTTTCTCTCCCTCTTCTCTCCACCTCCTCCTCCTCCTCCTCCACCTCCTCCTTCTCCTCCACCTCCTCCTCCTCCTTTACCTCCTTCTCCTCCTCCTCCTTCTTTTTTTTCTCTCTCCTCCCTCCCTCCCTCCCTCCCTCTCTCTCTCCTTTCTCTCCTTCTCTCTCTCCCTCACCCTATCTCTCCCTCTCTTCCTCTCCCTCTCCCCCTCTCTCCCCCCTCTCTATTTTTCTTTCTCCCTTCCTCTCTCCCTCCCTCTCTCCCCCCCCTCTCTCTCCCTCCCCACTCTCTCTCCCTCTCTCTCCTTCCCTCTCTTTCTCTCTCCCCTCTCCCTCTCTCTCCCCTCTCCCTCTCTCCCTCTCTCTCCCCCTCCCTCTATGCCTGTCTCTCCCTCCCTCCCTCCCTCTCTCTCTCCCTCTCTCCCTGCCTCCTCCCCCCCCCCTTTTCTGGGGATTGAACCCAGCGGCATTCCACCTTTTGAGCTATACCCCTGGCCCCGTATTTTTCTTTTTATTTTGAAATGGTCTCAGTAAGTTGCAGAGGGCCTAAGTAGCTGAGGCTGTTGGTGAACCTCCAATTCTCCTATCTTAGCCTTTTAAGTACTAGGATTACAATCATGTACCATCATGTCTGGGAACACTTTAGCATTCCTTAAGGCTAAATTTAAATGCATATCCCCATGAATACTCTGTATGTATCCTTTATCTAGAAGACCCAAAAAACTCAACCAAAAGACTACTGAAGCTGATTAAACAATTCAGCGAAGTAGCAGGATATAAAATCAACCTAATGAAATCAGTAGCTTTTCTTTATGCCAACAATGAATTCACAAAGAAAGAATACAGAAAAAAAAAATCCCTTTTACAATAAACTCAAAACCAATAAAAAACCTAGGAATAAACCTAACCAAAGATGTAAAAGACCTCTACCATGAAAACTGTAAATGTTAAAGAAATTGAAGATGACCTTGGAAGATGAAAAGATCTCCCTTGCTCATTAATAGGCAAAATAAATAGCATCAAAATGGTATTCTGCCAAAAGCATCTACAGAATCAATGCAATCCCTATCAAAATAACCAACCACATTCTTCATAGACCTAGAAAAATCAGTCATGAATTTCATTTGGAGAAACAAAAGACCCAGAATAGCCGAAGCAATTCTCAGCAATAAGAACCATGCAGGAGACATTACAGTTCCTGACAAATTAGACTACAGAGCTATATTAATCAAAACAGCATGATATTGGCACAAAGACAGGAACACCAACCAGTGGAACAGAATAGAAGATACAGAAATAAACCCACATAATTAAAGTCAGTTGATTTTGACAAAGGTGCCAAATTCATACGCTGGAGAAAAGACAGCCTTTTCAACAAATAGTACTGGAAGAACTGGCTATACATTTGTAGAAAAATGAAACTAAATCCTTACCTCTCACCCTGCACAGGAATCAGATCAAGATGGATCAGAGACCTGAAAGTCAGACCAGAAACTGTGAAGTTATTAGAGGAGAGCTCTAGGTTCAACACTCCAACATATAGGCACAGATAGTAACTTCCTCAACAAGACCTTCAAAGCTTAGGAAATTAAAACAAGAATTAAGTGGGATGGCATCAAACTAAATTTTCTGTTCATTAAAGGAAATCAAGAATCTAAAGAGAAAGCCTACAGAATGGTAGATGATCTTGATCTATCTTTCTTTATAGAGCTAAGATCCAGAATATGCAAATAGCTTAATAGAGTCTGCACTAGCAAAATAAATAAACTGATCAAGAAGTGGGCCACTGAATTGAATAGACACTTCATAAAAGAAGAGATACAAATGGCCAATAGATACACGAAAAAATGTTCAGTCAGCGAGATGCAAATTAAAACTACACTGAGATTCCATCTAACTCTAATTAGGATGGCAAGCATAAAGAAGTCAAATAACAACATATGTTGGTGAGGATGTGGGGAAATAGAAACTCTTCTACACTATTGGTGGGAATGCAGACTAGTTCAGCCACTATGTAGATCAGTGTCGAGATCCCTTAGAAAACTGGGAATGCCAACCGGGCGTGGTGGCGCAATCCCCGCGCTTGGGAGGCTGAGACAAGAGGATCGCGCAGGTTCAAAGCCAGCCTCAGCTACTTAGTGAGGCTCTCAGCAACTTAGTGAGACCCTGTTTCCAAAATAAAATATAAATGGGTCTGGGAGTATAGCCCAGAGGTAGAAAGCCTCTGGGTTCCACCCCCAGTACCACCAAAAAAAAAAAAAAAAAAAAAGAAAACTGGGAA
Source organism: Muscardinus avellanarius (assembly GCF_963383645.1). Classification (NCBI taxonomy): domain Eukaryota; kingdom Metazoa; phylum Chordata; class Mammalia; order Rodentia; family Gliridae; genus Muscardinus; species Muscardinus avellanarius. The sequence continues at coordinate 32,139,530 of NC_137804.1, read as the reverse complement.
TAGATCCATCATATGATCCAGCAATACCACTACTAGGTATCTTTCCAAAGGGATTAAAACCAGATAACTACAGTAACATATGCGTACCCATGTTCGTAACAGCAGAATTTATAATAGTCAAGCTACAGAACCAACCTACGTGTTCATCACAGATGAATGGATTACAAAATTATGGGAAATACACACAATGGAATTCTACTCAGCAGTAAAGAACAAAATTAGGTCATTTGTAAGAAAACCTGGAGAACATTATGTTAAGTTAGATTACCCAAGCACAGAAAGAGAAGTGACATATGTTTTCTAATATGCTCGAGTTAGAGAGTATTTGGGATACCAGAGGGATTCCAGATAACGGAGAAGATCCTAAGTGGAGCCAGAGGGGAGGAAGAAGGCTGAGGTTCATTAATGGAAATGCTACCTGCGACTATATGTATACATGTGAATCTAACATTGTTAACTTGGACACTTGGTATTGGGAGGGAGGGAAATGGGTTTGTAGGGGGGCACCAAGTACTATGTGAATGTATGACATTGTCAACATGACCGACACCAAAATTATATATATATATATATATATGTGTGTGTGTGTGTGTGTGTGTGTGTGTGTATTTATACATATATACACATATATACACACACATATATGAAAAAAACAACTGGAAGAATAACAACAAAATGGCAGGCAATAACTTTTTATACCTTCCAACAATAACAATATAAATATACTTTAATTCTCCCATTAAAAGATACAAATTGACTGAATGAATTAAAAAATAAGATGTAAGAACAACTTGCTACCTACAAAAACTCAACTGAGGGTCTGCGTTGAAGGGGCTGGGCTTCTGCCAGAGTTGCCGGGCCCATTATGTGACATGGCACAGCTGGAGGAATCTTAATGCCAGAGCCCAAGCAGTCGCCAAACAAGTCCTCCCGCTAGTTCCAGCCCTGGAGCTTTTTCAGACATGCTGATCAGCGAGCTGCCCCTAGCACCATTTCAGCCTCAGTTTTTTCTCTTCCCTTTGGCTCATTTGTCTGGAGTGAAAGGAGAAGGCCCAGGGACAACCCTTACCACTTTTTCTGTCCCTCACAAGTGCCACTACCACCATGGGCCTCACCATCTCCTCTCTCTTCTCCTATCTCTTTGGCAAGAAGTACATGCATATATTGGTAGTTGGACTGGATGCTGCTAGCAAGATGACCATTCTGTATAAACTAAAGTTGAGGGAGATAGTCACCACCATTCCTACCATTGGTTTTAATGTGGAAACAATATAAAAATATTTGTTTCACAGTGTGGAATGTTGGTGGTCAAGATGAAATTAGGCTTTTCTGGAAGCATTACTTCCAGAATACCCAGGACCTTATTTTTGTGGTAGATAGCAGCAATAGTAAAAGAAGTCAAGAAGGAGCAACTGCACTGCAGATAATCCTTGAGAAAGATGAGTTGCAAAATGCAGTACTGCTACTTTTTACCAATAGGATTTGCCAAAAGCCATGGCCATCAGTGAAATGACAGGTAAGTTAGGTCTTTAGTCCAAACCACTTGTGCTACACAAGGAACTAGTCTGTATGAGGGACTTGACTGGCTGTCAAATGAGCTTTCAAAATGTTAACTGTAATTGGATATTTAAGGACACGTTTGATAGAATGGTCTAGGTTGTTACAACAAAATTAGTTTGCATTTTGGTAATAAAACAGTATCTGGGACTGGTTTGGGGCAAAATATTACACCGTTTAAACTTATTTTCTTGTGAATTATTGTTTACCAAGTATAATGTTGCTATTTAGCAATATACTTTGTTTTAAAGAAATTCTTAGGAAAAAAGTATCCTCTTTTAATTTTACTTTCTTTAAGCCTAAATGCCTAGACAATGCTAATGTGACACCTCCAAATATATCTGTATTGAGTGTTCTTGAGCTGACAACAAATAATGTTTTAAAGTTATCTCCTTGCTACTTTACTGACACCTTTGTCATTCATAATACAATCTGCTGATTTAAAAATATAACATTCCATTTGTATTTACTTCTATCCTTTGCCAAAAAGATTTTCTGATACCAGTCAAGGAAATGCTCCAGAACACTATTGAGCTCTCTTTCACTGAAGAACTTATTGTTCCCTCCACTCCTAGCTTTCATCAGCCAGACTTACCTTGGTGTGGTTTGGATTTGACAGCTAATTCTATGCTGGCTTCAAAGAGTTTGTATTGAGATGGATTTTAATACTCAGTAGATTGTCTTCCTTCGTTTTGTTATCTTTTTTATGTTGCATGATGCTTTGGTATCAGTCTTTTTGCCCAGTATGTGGTAGTTCTGCTGATGTTTTATTGTTTATTGGTGAAAATATCTTCATTAAGAGTTTTTTGAAAGCTCATTAAACACAATCAGTTTTCTTCACAACCTATTTGGAATTATTCCTAACAAACTAATGAAATATTAAAAAACCCTCACCTGATCATAAAGACACACACAGATTGAAAGTGAAAGGATAGAAAGTGATATTTTAAGCAAAAGGAATCCTAAAGCAAGTTGGAGTAGTGATACTTGATTCTGATAAAATAGACTTTGAGATAAAAGCAGTAACAAGAGACAATGAAGATCTCTATATAATGATCAAGAATCAATTTAGCAAGATACTGATAACTCTTTAGATACCTAATGTCAGAACACTCAGTTTTTTAAAGCAAACACTGTTAGGTCTAAAGGGAAAGGTAGGCTTCAATACAATAATACTGGGGGATTTCAATATCCCAATCTCAACATTGGATAGATCAGCCAGATAAAATTCAATGAAAAAAAAATTAAAGATAAAACTATACTGTAGATCAAATGAACTTAACAGATATTTATAGAACACTCCACCCAGCAACTGCATTATACATTTTCTCTTCATCAGTGCATGGAACTTTCTCTATTGTACACCATATATTAGGCTACAGAACAAGTCTTGACAAAGTCAAAAACTTGAAATTATATCCTGTATCTTTTGATCACAGTGGAAGGAAACTTGAAGTCAGTAACAACAGAGACTTTAGAAATTGTATAAAAACATGAAGACTGAACAATACACTTGAATGGACAATGGAGCACTGAAGAAATCAGAGGAAAAATTTAAACTCCTTGAAATAAAATGAAAATGGAAATACATGATACTCGAACCTCTGGTATATAGTAAAAGTAGTATTAGAGAAATTTAAAGCAATGAAAACCTATGTAAAAAAAAGTTTATGATCTGTTTCAAGGGCTTAAAAAATAAGGAAAAAGCAATCCCAAAATTAGTAGATTGAAATAATGAAGATCACAGAAGAAATAAATGAGTCTAAAAGAGCACTAAAAAGGATCAGTGACAATATTGACAAACCTTTAGCTACACTAACAAAAGAAAAAGAGAAGAACCAAATAAATGAAAAAGATCAACTGATATCATAGAGATACCAAGGATCAATAAGAGTTATTTTGAAATGCTATATACTACTAAATTGGAGAGAGTAGACAAATTTCTTGACACTTATTACTTACCAAAATTGAATCAAGAAGATGTAAAAACCTGAATGGATTTACAAAATTGAGAGAAGATTGAATCAATAATAAAAATGTCTCGTTAAAAGCCAAAGACCAAATTATTTCCTTGTTGAGTATTACTAAAATTTAAAGAATAAATACCAATGCTTATCAAACTGTTCTATAGAATATAAAGAGAACCCTTTGAAAATCATTCTGTGAGGCTAGCATTATCCTTTTACCAAAATCTGACAAGGACAAAACCAAAAAGAAAACTATAGACCAATATCCCTGGTGAACATAGATGCAAAATTCTTTTTTTTTATTCTTTACTTTTATTATTTTATTTTTTTTACAGTTTTTTAAATTTATTTTTATTGGTGCATTGTAATCATACATCACATTGGAATATAAGACTTGAGAGGATATACAAGCACACATCATCCAATTAGCCCTCATCCAGCCCCCATCCCATTCCCTCCCCCTCCCTCTATCCCATGTTTGTTTGGTGATTAACTTTGATACATATGTTTATGTACCTCCTGCTTTTTAAAGAGGCTCCATCCTCCCCTATTCCATACTCTCTGATTGGTCACCTTAATTGCTTCACTATAGGGCCCTTTCTATAGCTCGACCACTTCCTGTTGCCCGTTTCCACCTAGTTATTGCTGATTAGTGGAAGCATCTGGTTTTAATTTTCTGCGATATTTCTCTGTGCATGCCGCGTTGCAAATACCGATCCCACTCTTAACGGCCCCAGTTGTGGCCTGGCTACCTGGTGGACTGATCAGACCTCGCTGGCTCAAGCAGCAGCCTTGCCTCATGGGAGGCCTCGGTTCTGGCTCACTGGCCCCGACACTGGCCTAACCTCTCAGCTGGCTCCGATCCTGGCCTCGGAGTCCCCAGCACCAGCCTTGCCTCACGGCAGGCTCCGATGTTAGCCGATGGCCCCGGCATCGGCCTAACCCCTCGGCAGGCTCCAATCCAGGCCTCGGAGGCCTCAGTAGCAGCCTTGCCTCACGGAAGGCTCCGATGCCGGCCAGTGGCCCCGGCACTGGCCTAACCCCTCAGCTGGCTCCGATCCTGGACTCAGGCCTAAATAACAGCCTTGCCTCACGGAAGGCTCCGATGCCGGGTGTTGGCCCCAGCACTGACCGAACCCCTCAGCAGGCTCCGATCCTGGTCTTGAAGCCCCAGCACCGGCCATGCCTCACGGTAGGCTTCAATCCCGGCCACGCTGGCCCCGGCACCGGCCTGACCCCTTGGCAGGCCTCGATCCTGGCCTCGGAGGCCCCAGCACCGGCCTTGCCTCACGGCAGGCTCCGATCCCAGCCTTGGAGGCCCCAGCACCAGCCTTGCCTCGCAGCAGGCTCCGATCCCGGCCTCGGAGGCCTCAGCACCGGCCTTGCCTCACGGCAGGCTCCGATCCCGGCCTCAGAGGCCTCAATAGCGGCTTTGCCTCACGGAAGGCTTCGATGCCGGCCTCACTGGCCCTGGCACCGGCCTAACCCCTCAGCAGGCTCTGATCCCGGCCTCGGAGGCCCCAGCATTGGCCTTGCCTCGCGGCAGGCTCTGATGCCAGCCTCACTGGCCCCAGCACCAGCCTAACCCCTCGTCAGGCTCCGATCCCAGCCTCGGAGGCCTCAATAATGGCCTTGCCTCTCGGAAGGCTCCGATGCCGGCCGTTGGCCCCAGCACCGGCCTAACCCCTCGGCAGGCTCCGATCCCAGCCTCGCTGGCCCCAGCACCGGCCTTGTCTCACGGCAGGCTTCGATCCCAGCCTCGCTGGCCCCAGCACTGGCCTAACCCTTTGGCAGGCTCCGATCCCGTCCTCGCTGGCCCCAGCACCAGCCTAACCCCTCAGCAGGCTCTGATCTTGGCCTCAGAGGCCTCAATAGCGGCATTGCCTCACGGAAGGCTTCAGTGCCGGCCAGTGGCCCCGGCACTGGCCTAACCCTTCAGCAGGCTCTGATCCCAGCCTCCGAGGCCCCAGCATCGGCCTTGCCTCATGGCAGGCTCCAATCCCAGCCTCACTGGCCCCTGCACCGGCCTAACCTCTCGGAAAGGCTCCGCTCCCAGCCTCGGAGGCCTCAATAATGGCCTTGCCTCACGGAACGCTCTGATGCTGGCCGTTGGCCCCAGCACCAGCCTAACCCCTCGGCAGGCTCCGATCCCGGCCTTGGAGGCCCCAGCACCGTCCTTGCCTCACAGCAGGCTCCGATCCCAGCCTCGTTGGCCCTGGAACTGGCTTAACCCCTCAGTAGGCTCCAATACCGGCCTTGGAGGCCCCAGCACCGGCCTTGCCTCATGGCAAGCTCCGATCCCGGCCTTGCTGGCCCCGGCACCGGCCTAACCCCTCGACAGGCTCTGATAACGGCCTCGGCGGCCTCAATAACGGCCTTGCCTCACGGAAGGCTCCGATGCCGGCCGTTGGCCCTGGCACTGGCCTAACACCTCGGCAGGCTCCGATCCCTGGCTCGGAGGCCTCAGCACCAGCCTTGCCTCACGGCAGGCTCCGATCCCAGCTTTGCTTTGTCCGTCACCGGCCTCACCTCTCGGCAGGCTCTAATCTGAGCACCTTCTTCGCCCAACTATTTGTCCCACATTCTCGAGGGTGCGTGGTGGTGGTAGAATTCTGCCTCTGAGGTCATTACTTCAAAAGTTCCAGGTGTAATGTATCAGATCTCTGCCTCCCCTGAGTACTGGCCACTGCCATTGCCACTGCCTCCACCATTTCCAATCTTTCTCAAGCTCTCTTTTCACTCTGAATATTGTCCAATCTTCCTAAGCATGTGCGACGTTAGCATTCACCCTTTGGTGTAATTTCTCAAAAAAAAAAAAAATAAGGTTGGTAGGCTCTGATTTCTGCTTCTCCTGAATACAATTCTCCACCGCCAACGCGGAGACCTCTTTCAGCACCGCCTTTCTCCTTGGTCTCCGGTAAAGTCTCTCTCCTTACAGATGATGTCCAAGATTCTTAACAATGTAGAGAAGAAGAAGTCCTCCTTAGCGGTGAATTTTTCCAATAATTCCAGTTCATTTGGGTAAGTTTTGTCTGCATCTCCAGTATCCTGGCATCCGCCACCTCCTTGACCCCTCTCCGATATTTTCCTTTTTTCTTTTTCTTTTCCTTTTATACAGGGTCCTTCCGGGTGGAGAGGGAGGTCGCCTAGGGGAGCCCCACCAGCGCCTGCCCACCCGCCCAGGGTCGGGGGCCCAGGGGCTCTGGACCACAGGGTCCTTCCGGGTGGAGAGGGGGGTCGCCTAGGGGTGCCCCGGCAGCGCCTGCCCACCCGCCCAGGGTTGGGGGCCCGGGGTCCTTCCGGGTGGAGAGGGGGGTTGCCTATGGCGCCCCCCTGGCGCCTGCCCACCTGCCCAGGGTCGGGGGCCCGGGACACAAAAATTCTTAACAAAATGATACCAAATTAAATTTAGCAGCACATTTAAAAGATCATAAGCCATTATCAACTTGATTTTATCCAAGGATTCAGGGATAGTTAACATGTAAATCAATAAATAGAATCACATAATTAAATAATCACATAAATAAATGTAAACCACATATGTAAATCACGTAAATAGAATGAAAGGTAAAAATCACGTGATCATCTTAATGGATATAGAAAAAGCACTGGATAAAATTCAACATTCTTTCATGATAAAAGCCCCGAACAAATTAGATTTGAAAGGATCATACCTCAACATAAAGGCTATATGTAACAAACCCATAGCCAATGTTATATTGAATGGGGAAAAGCAAAGGTTTTTCTCTAAGAGCAGGAACAAGAGATTTTTTTCATATTAGAAAATATATTTATTAGAAATATATCTAATTTATCATATTAGAAAATAACTTTCTGCTCTTAATCAAAAAGTAAAAAATGAAAAGGTAATTTATCTCAAGTAAAAAATAAATGTATTGAAAAAACATAGATCTTAAATAACCTAACTGCCAAAGTTGGGCCAGACTCCTGTGAAGTGATAGTTGTCAGAAGCTTCTCCTTCTGGCAGCTACTCTGTGACCTCTCACTCTGTTGATAAGTCTGCACAAAAGTCTCATCCTGCAGACTGGCTTACTCTGATCACTTCTCTTTCATTAGGGTTGGATCTACTTTGATGACACTCTTGTCCACATACTTTACGTGGAATCCTGAGGTTATCGCAGTGGTACTGTATAAACTTTCTTCAGTTAATTATGATAGGCTCTGTGCTCAGTCAACGAGTGAACCACAGTTTTTACTGATTTTAATAACACTGACTAGAACACTTAGGTTTACATATATACAATATGTTAGGTTTGTTTCATACTGTGTTTACAGGTTTGCTCAGGTGGTGTACAACAATTTCATATTTATCTGTCTCTTATTACTTGAGAATTATAGGAGGGTAGGCCATAGCTGTGCTTGTAGCTGTAGGCCAACCATTTGTCTATTCTGTGTCTTGTCATTACAATTTTGGTTTGAATAAACAACCCCCATCAGGGACATCCTGTTCATGAAGCCAGAACAGAAGAACAAGAGTCTAAGCAGAACTGCATGATCAAATGTAAAGCTTCTCCTCAGATACGTGTTGTACATGTCACTTCTTATATCCATTGATGTACTCAATAAACACTGCCAATCATACAGTCAGCGGGGCAGTGGGATATCAAATCTCCCATGTGATAGGAGGATAGTGAATGATTGTGAGTAGTGGTAATCTATCGTAGATACACATGCATTATTTTATTCAGTTATCACAAAACTCCCAAATGTGACTATTGTCATAATTGTACAGTTTGTTAATTAATTAATTAATTAATTAATTTTGGTTGTACTGGGTTCCTGGAAGCCCTTCTACCTCCTGGGCTACACTCCCAGACCTTTTTTATTTTTGGAAACAGGGTCTCCTAAGCCAGCGCGGCTGGCTTCGAACCTGTGCGATCCTCCTGTCTCCATCTCCCAAGCGCAGGTATTACAAGCGTGTGCCATCACGCCCAGCCTACAGTTTGTTAACCTAACATAAATATATTGAGAACTTCAATGTCTTGATGCTGTGTTGATTGTTTGTTTGTTTGGGTGGTTGTGGGGATCCTGCAAACCCTTCTACCTCTGGGCTATACTCCCAGACCTATTTTATATTTTTATTTGGAAACAGGGTCTCTTAAACCAGCAAGACTGGCTATGAACCAGTGTGATCCTCCTGTCTTTGCCTCCCAAGCACGGGAATTACAAGGATGTACCACCATGCCCAGCTTGATGCTATGTTTTTTAGATAGTAATGGTCAAGTAAGGGCTCTCACTATCCTTATTTTTATATATTGATAATATAGGTTTATTTTGTCTAAAATGTTGCTATTCTCTTATACACTTGTAAAACAGCAGTTCTCAGACTTTTTGGTATGAGGATACCTTTACCATCCTTGAACCTATTGAGGACCCCAAAAAGCTTTTGTTTATGTGGATTTTATTGCTCAATATTTATCATATGAAAAGTTAACAGTGAGAAATTTAAAAGATATTTGTTATTAGAAATAATAATAGAGGTATTAAGTGTTAGCAGATCTATAAATAGCTGTAGCATAAAATACTTATAAATTCTAAAGTTGAAAAAAAAGTAAAGAATATCGTTGTCCTTAGAATTTTTCTAATCATGAGTGGCTACATAGAAGACAGTGAGTTCTCTTTTCTGTTCAGTCTGTTGTGATATAAGACATCACAGGACCTCTGAAAAACCCCACTACAAACTGTGAGAGAACAAAAATGGAAGGATACTTAGCATTGTAGTATTGTTATGAAAATGGTTTTGACATCACTGAGTATCTGTAAGTGGCTTGAGGACCCCTAGGAATCCCCAGACTGTCCTTTGAGAACCATGAATCCCTTAGCCACACTTGGAAACTACTATTTTCTAGAAGGTAATATATGACATCTTTGCTTTGTGCATTTTCTAGAAGTGTCACTTTTCTGTAAATGTATTTTATAAATTAGAGAGCTTCATTAGTGAGGTAGACTAACTGCTGTAAAGTTCCTTTCTTGTTCATATCACAATCCATTGCAGGTTAGCAGTAGAGACTCTGTTTCCCATAGTCAGTTATAGACCTAGTATGTTTCCTTCTATAGCCTGGAGACAGTTCTCTGTTGGATCTTTGTTACCAACATGAGCAGACAGGGGAAGAGAGAGCCTGGAGATCCCATTAGGAAGGAGAGACTGAGTTCCACTGGCCAGATCACATACCACCCATTATAGCATTGGAGGTTAGGAAATGAAGTCTGTCTTTGTGCCCAGGTAGAAAGGAAACAACAGGTTTTGGTCATGACAGACCAGCCTTTTCCAGAATAGTCAACTAAGTTTCTATGTAAAAAAGTTAAAATATAACTTTGATTTGGTTTTTGGTCAGTTTATTTTTTGACATTATAAAGCCTAGCTGGTATACAATGCAAAATATAATACCTCATACTTAACCTAACTGGTAAATAGTGCTTAAATGAAGAAGTAAGGGGTAAAATCAAGAAATTTCTAAAAACAAACGAAAATAGAGATACAATATCTAAACCTCTGGGACACTTTGAAGGCAGTATTAAGAGGAAAATTCATAGCACTGAGTGCTCACATGTGAAAAAACAGAAAATCATCAAATAAATAACCTATAGACAGACCTCGGAGCCCTTGAAAAACAGGAACAATCTAACCCCAAAGCCAGTAAGACAGGAAATCATTTTTTTGTGTGTATGTGGATTTTATTTTTTTAAATACAAATTTTTTATTGAACATAAATGGTATACATTTAAACTATACTTGGTGTCCTCTCCCCCTGACCCCATTTTCCATCCCCCCCCTCCCACCAATGATTGTCCAGGGTAACCATGCCATATTCATACTTTTATACATATTCGGATGTAGACCCTCATTAATCAAGTTCAGCCTTCCTCCTCTCCTATCTTTCCATTCAAACTTTGCTGATATTTCCCCTCCATTATCTGGAGTCCCACTGGTATCCTCTGTGTTCCCTAGTTTGGGCATATTAGAGGACACATATGTACCTTCTCCTTCTGTGCTTGGCTGATCTCTCTTAACATAATGCTCTCAAGGTCTTTCCATCTTCTTGCAAATGCTATTATTTTATTTTTCTTTATAGCTTAATAGAATTCCATTGTGTGTATTTCCCATAATTTTGCAATTCATTCATCTGTTGATGGAGACCTGGGTTGGTTCCATATTTTGGCTATTGCGAATTGTGCTGTTATGAATATAGGTATGCATATGTTGCTGTAGTTCTCTGATTTCATCCCCTTTGGAAAAATACCCAGGAGTGGTAGAGCTGGATCATATGCTGGATCTACTCCCAGCTTTCTTAGGAATCTCCACACAGGTCTCCATAGTGGCTGAACTAGTTTGCACTCCCACCAACAGTGTAAAAGACTTCCTCTTTCCCCAAATCCTTGCCAGCATTTGTTGTTATTTGATTTCTTTATGCTTGACACACTGACTAGGGTTAGATGGAATCTCAGTGTAGTTTTGATTTGCATCTCCCTAATGGCCAATGATTATAGAATATCTTTTCATATATCTATTGGCCCTTTGTATCTCTTCTTTTGTAAAGTGTCTATTTAGTTGCCCATTTCTTGATTTGGTTGTTTGTTGAATAGCCAGTTCTCCCAGCACCATTTGTTGAAAAGGCTGTCTTTTCTCCAGTGTATGAGTTTGGACCCTTTGTCAAAGATTAATTGACTAAAGATGTGTGGATTTGTTTCTGTATCTTCTTTTATTTATTTATTTATTTATTTATTTATTTATTTATTTATTTATTTTGGTGGTACTGGAGGTGGAACCCAGAGGCTTTCTATCTCTGGGCTACACTCCCAGACCCATTTTATATTTTATTTGGAAACAGGGTCTCACTAAGTTGCTGAGAGCCTCACTAAGTAGCTGAGGCTGGATTCGAACCTGCATGATCCTCCTGACTCAGCCTCCCAAGCTCGAGGATTACAAGCGTGCGCCACCATGCCTGGCTCGTGTATCTTCTTTTTTATCCACTGGTCAGTATACCTATTATTGTGCCAGTACCATGCTGTTTCTACTACCATTGCTTTGTAGTGTAATTTGAAGTACGGGATTGTGATGCCTCCTGCATGTTTCTTATTGATGAGAATTGCTTTGGCTATTCTTTCTCCATATAAAGTTCATGATTGATTTTTCTAGATCTATGAAGAATGTCGCTGGTATTTTAATGGGAACTGCATTGAACCTATAGATCAGTTTTGGCAGAATGGCCATTTTGATGATATTTATTCTGCCTATCCATGAGCACGGGAGATCTTTTCATCTTCCATGGTCTTCTTCAATTTCTTTCTTTAATGTTTTATAGTTTTTGTTGTAGAGGTCTTTTACATCTTGGGTTAGGTTTATTCCTAGGTATTTTATTGGTTTTGAGGTTATAGTGAATGGAATTGTTTTCTTTGTTTCTTTTATTGTAGATTCATTGTTGGCGTAAAGGAAAGCCACTGATTTCTTTAGGTTGATTTTGTATCCTGCGACTTTGTTGAATCTGTCAATCAGCTCCAGAAGTCTTTTGGTTGAGTTCTTTGGGTCTTCTAGATAAAGGATCATGTCATCTGCAAATAAGGATAATTTTAATTCCTCTCTTCCTATGTGAATTCCTTTGATTTCCTTCTCTTGTCTTATTGCTGTGGCAAGAGTCTCAAGAACTATATTGAAACGGAGTGGTGATAGTGGGCATCCTTGACTTGTTCCTGATTTTAGAGGAAATTCTTGCAGTTTTTCCCCATTCAATATAATATTGGCTTTGGGTTTGCAGTATATTGCCTTAATGATGTTGAAGTACATTTCTTCTATCCCAATTTTCTGCAGTGTTTTTAACATGAATGGGTGTTGGATTTTGTCGAATGCTTTTTCAGCATCTATTGCTATGATGATGTGTTTTTTGTTCTTGGTTCTATTTATGTGGTGAATAACATGTATTGATTTGCATATGTTGAACCAGCCTTGTCTTTCTGGGATGAAACTAACTTATTCATGATGTATTAATCTCTTGATATAGTTTTGAATGTGTATGGCTAGTATTTTGTTTAGAATTTTTGCATTTATGTTCATTAAGGATATTGGTCTGTAATTTTCCTTTCTTGAGGTATCTTTGTTTTGGGGATTAATGTGATACTGGCCTCATAGAAAGAATCTGGGAGAGTTCTATCTCTTTCAATTTCCCAGAACTAGTTATGAAGTATTGGTATTAGATGTTCACTGAAGGTTTTGTAGAATTCAGCTGGAAACCCATCTGGGCCTGGGCTTTTCTTTGGTGGAAGAATTTTTATTGCCATTTTTATTTCTTTGATTGCTCTTGGTTGGTTTCGGCTTTCTATATCCTCTTGGCTGAGTATAGGTAGGTTAACTGTGCTTAGAAATCTATCAATTTCTTCTATGTTTTCTATCTGTTGGAGTATAAATTTTTTTTTTTTTTTAGTTTTTTTTTTTTTTAATTTATTTTTTTATTTTATTGGTGCACTGTATTCATACATCATAGTGGGATACAAACTTTTGTAGACATACATGCACACATCGCCCAGTCAGCCCCCACCCGATCCCCACCCCATTCCCTCCCCATCCCTCCTTCCCATGCTTGGCTTAGTGGTTGACATCTAGTATTATAGCAATTTATCCAAAATTAAAAATGATAATCTCACATAACAGTTTCATTTGTCTGATGCCAAGCTTTTGATGATTTAAAGATAACATTTCAATATTACTTTTTGCTTTCTTTCTTACCAGAGCATATTTTTTTCTGTTTTTTTGGTGAAACTATCATATATTTATATATTCATTTTTCAGAAAAAAATCTATCCTAATATGGAATATGAATTCTAGATACCCAAAACGATCTTGAAAAAGAACAAAGCTAGCAGATATATATTTTCTGATTTCAAACCATATAAAGCTACAATAATTGAAACAGTGTAGTACTGTTCTAAAGGCAGATATATAAACCATTGGAGTTAAATACAAGCCTAGAGCTAAATTATTCCCTATATTGTCAAGTTATTTTTGACAAGGTTTCCACGAACATTTGGTGGTGGAAATAATAATCTTTTAACTAAATATTCTTGAAAAATAATAATTACATGGAAAAGAATAAAATTGGACCCTTACCTAATCCCATATACAAGTATTAACTCAAAATAGATAAAAGACCTAAATATAAATCTTAAGACTATAAACTTTTAGAAGAAAATCTGGGTCATAAAACCTCACAACATTGAAATTGGCAGTGATTTCTTGGATATGATTTCAATGGCACAGGAAACAGAAGAATATACAAACTCCCTAAAAAATAAAAAAAAATATTGTATATCCAAAGACAATGTAAACAGAGTTAAAAGTTACTAATAGAATTGGATAAAATATTTCCAAATGCTATATCTGAAGGTATATTAATATTCTAACTAGAAATCCTAAAAATTAACAACAATAAAGGCAAACAATACAATTTAGAGATAGGTAAAAGACTAACATAAATAATGAATCTCCACAGATAACCAATCTTAGTTGTCTGTTGGATGGAAAATCTTGTTTCTCTGGTTCTGGTGAGTGTTACCTATTTCTTCTTTGTAGTTAATCTCTTTGAGTATTTTCTCTAGCGCTGGTTTTGAAGACATAAATTCCTTCAGTTTCTGTTTTTCATGGAAGCTTCTTATTTCTCCATCTAATTTGATAGAAAGTTTTGCTGGATAGGAAATTTTTGGCTGGAAGTTGTTTTCTTTCAGAGTTTGGAATATGTTACTCCAAGCCCTTCTGGCTCTCATGACTTGGTTTGGGAAGTCTGGAGTGATTCTAATTGGTTTGCCTCTGAATGTCACTTGGCCCTTTGTTTTTGTTGCCTTTAAGATTCTCTGCTTGGCTTCCACATTGGTCATTTTGACAATTATGTGGCGTGGGGATCCTCTTCTCCGATCCTGTCTAAAGGGAGTTCTATAAGTTTCCTGGACCTGTGTATCAACCTCTTGCTTTACGTTTGGAAAATTTTCTGCTATTACTTCCTTGAAGAGATTGTTGATCCCTTTGGTATCACTTTCTTTTCCCTCCTCTATTCCAATTATTCTTAGGTTAGCTCTCTTAAGATGGGCCCATATTTCTTCAATGTCAGATTCCTGCTGTCGGATATTTTTTCCGAGATTAGAAACCATGCGTTCATTTTTGGATTGCTCATCTTCTAAGAGCGAGATTCTGTTCTCCATGTGGTCTAATCGGTTGTTTGTGCTTTGAATTGAGGCCTTTACTTCATTAATTGCATCCTTTATCTCTTTTTGGCTCTCTCTCAGTTCTTTTCGAAGCACCTCTATTATTTCTACAGTTATTTTCCTGATTTGATCTTCTAGAAATCTCTGATTTTCTGTTTTATCAGGTTCTGATGTTGTGGGGTTGTGGGCGGCATTCATTGCTCCAGTATTATTCCTCTTTCCCATGATTTCGGATGTTTGTGCCTTCTCTGGGTTCTTCCCTTGGGTCACTATAACTTCACTTAAGGTGTTCTGGATCTCGAGTCAGTAGTATCTCAGACCTCACTACTCCTTTACTGGGTTTTATCACAGAGTCTCTGACCCAGGGAGTCAATAGAGGCTGCTTTAAACTATGGGGGGTGCCAGGTTGCACGTTCTCCTATGGTGTGGTATCTCTGCCACCACCACTCCCTCACTGGGTACAGTGAGTACCTCAGTGAGGTACAGTACTGGGATTTCTCCTCTGTGGCCCACAATTTGACTCACTGTTCTTGAGTACGCAGATGTAGCTGTGCTGGATTCGGCGAATTCACTGCTGCTGCCGCCGCCGGTGGCAATATGGCGCCGCGGCCACGCCCTCGGCCATGAGGCTGGCGTATTTTTTCTTCTCTGGTTTTTATTTCCACTCTGAATCCCTGCAGCGTGGGCTGAGCTCAGCCACTGGGAGCTTTAAATCCTCTCTGCACCGAAAGATCCCGCCTGGCTGTTTCGCAGCCGCTCACCTCGGCTTGCTCTAGCCATCCGATGAGTTCGCCGCTGCCGCCGGCAGTATGGCGCTGCTGCCGTGTCCTCGGGCGCGTGTGTCTCCTCTGTGCCCCTGAGCTCTGTTCTCAGTCAGCTTTCTCTCTGGAGCCTGGTGGTTTTTTTGTTTTTCTGTTGATGGTGTTTTCTGGCTATGAAAGGCACTGGTTTTGTGGTAATGGAAATTGGTTGTTAGCAGGGCTCTTAAGCCCCGCTTTTCTCGGTCGCCATCGGAGTATAAATTTTTAAAGTAGTTTCTGATAATCTTTTGAATTTCTTCACTATCTGTAGTGATATCTCCTTTTTCATTACTAATTTTAATAATTTGAGTTGATTCTCTTTTTCTTTTGGTTAGGTTTGCCAGGGGTTTATCAATTCTATTAATCTTTTCAAAGAACCAACCTTTTTTTTTTGTGGTAATGGGGTGGAACCCAGAGGCTTTCTACCTCCGGGCTATACTCCCAGACCTTTTTTTGTATTTTATTTGGAAACAGGGTCTCACTAAGTTGCTGAGAGCCTCATTAAGTAGCTGAGGCTGGCTTCGAACCCGTGTGATCCTCCTGTCTCAGCTTCCCAAGCTCGGGGATTACAAGCGTGCGCCACCACGCCTGGCCTCCAACTTTTTGTTTTATTGGTTCTTTGAATTGTTTTTTGTTCTCTATTTTATTTTTTTCTGCTCTAATTTTAGTGATTTATTGCCTTCTGCTGGCTTTGGGAATAAGCTGTTGCAGTTTTGCTAGGTCCTTGAGTTGTGTCATTAGGTTCTTAACTTGGTGATTCTCTGTCCTTCTTATGTGGGCACTCAATGCAATAAACTTTCCTCTTAATACTGCCTTTATAGTGTCCCATAGATTTTGGTAGGTTGTGTATCTGTTTTCATTTGTTTCCATAAATTTCTTTATTTCTTCCCTAATTTCTGCTCTTACCCATTCATCATTCAATAGTTTATCATTCAATCTCCATGTATTTGAATAATTTCTTTTGAGTTTCCTGTTGTTGATTTCTACTTTTATTCCATTATGGTCTGAAAAGATGCAAGGAATTATATTACATCTTTCGAATTTGCTGGCACTTTCTTTGTGTCCCAGTATGTGGTCTATTTTGGAGAAGGTTCCATGGGCTGCTGAGAAGAATTTGTATTCTGTAGTTCCTGGCTGAAATATTCTGTAAATGTCTATTAGGTCCATTTGGTTTATGGTTTTCTTTAGTTCTAAGGAGTCTTTACTCATCTTTTGCCTTGAAGATCGATCCAGTGGTGTGAGAGGCGTATTAAAGTCTCCCAGAATTATTGTATTTGGGTCTATTTGAGATCTGATATCCAGAAGGGTTTGTTTTACAAATGTGGTTGCACCCGCATTTAGGGAATAAATATTTACTATCATTATATCTTCTTGGTGTATTGTTTCTTTTAATAAAAGGAAGTGCCCTGATTTGTCTCTTCTGATGTGTTTCAGTTTAAAGTCTGTTTTGTTGGATATCAGGGTTGCTACCCCTGCTCTTTTTTGGTCACCAATAGCATGGTATATCTTTTTCTATCCTTTCACTTTCAGTTTGTGAATGTCTTTGGCTGTAAGGTGAGTTTCTTGCAGATAGCATATATTTGGATTATGTTTTTTAATCCACATTGCCAGTCTATGTCTTTTGATTGGTGAGTTAAGTCCTTTGACATTAAGAAATATGATTTTTGTTTTCTGCCATTTTGTGTTCTGTCTACTCTTGGGTGGGTTGGTCTTTCTTCTTTACTTAAGTGGCCCACTTATGAACTTCCTCTCTTCTCTGGTTCTGAAGTCTGCTTCTTTTTTCTTCTTTATGGGTTATTTCTTTAAGAATTTCCTCTAGTGTTGGCTTTGAATTCATGAATTTTTTAAGATTCTGTTGATCCTGGAATACTTTTGTTTCTCCATTCATTTTGTATAGTAGTTTTGCTGGGTAAAGTAGTTTGGGTTGGAAGTTATTTTCTTCCAGGGTCTGAATCATGTCGTATCAGTCTCTCCTAGCATTCATGACCTGGCTTGTATAGTCTGGAGTTATTCTTATTGTTTTGCCTCTATATTTCACCCGTCCTTTTGTTCTCACTGCTTTTAAGATTCCTTACTTGGCCTCTGTGTTGGTCATTTTGGCTATTTTGTGGCATGGGGGACCTTCTTTGCTCCTGTCTTAATGGTGTTCTGTATGCCTCCTGGACATGAAGATCCAAGCCTCTTTCCATGTTTGGAAAATTCTCTGAAATTATTTTTTTTGAAGAGATTATGGATGCCCTTGGTCTGTACCTCTGTCCCTTCTTCAATGCCTATTATCCGTAAGTTAGGACACTTCATATTATCCCATATTTGCTGGATGTTTAGGTTTTGTTGCTGTAAAATTTCTGTATATCGCTGACCATGTTTTTGGTTTTGGATGTACTGTCCTCTAACAGTGATACTCTGTTTTCCATTTCATCCAATCCTCCAGAATTTCTTTCTATTGCTGTCTTCATTTCACTTATTGACTCTTTAATTTCATTCCAGACCTCTTTCTGATTCTTTCTTAGTGTTTCTAACTCATCTTTCATCTCCTCTAGACTTGTTTTAAATCCTTTCATCATATTGTAGATCAAGATTCTGAACTCCCCTTCTTGTATTTCTTGTAGGTTAGTATTTGTGACTTCTGTCATTTCTTCACTGTTCCTGGTTCTCATATTTTCAAAGTTCTCAGGCCTGTTCTTCTGATATCTTCCCATTGATTGTAAGTATTATGTATAGTCCAATCTTACTAGTATGGATTTAGAAGAGTCAACAGATAAGCAGTACTTTTTCAAGTGGTGAGGATTGGGTGTTGGTGGAGTAGCTGGCAGCCTAGTCAGGGGCTCTGAAGGGCTGGCAGCTCTTCCATATCTGATTCTTTGGGGGTATGGCAGGTCCGTGTTGGAGACCCTGCAGGTCTCCCAGTATCTCTGTGGGTGCCTCTTCTGGTGCGCCAACAGAGCCACTCAGGGGTTCGGGTAATCTCAAAGCTTGGGATGTCAGAGCTCTATGATTGCTTTCAGACTCTTAGACAGTTCACAGGGCTGCCAGCATTGCAGTTCCCCAAAATCCTTTTTGGGCCAGTGGCTCGATATGGCACCTTTTGTGTGTATTGAGGTGATTCTCGCAGGTCAAAATTACTGGATTTCTTCCATGGTAGTTTGTTTGGGGATATAAGTTGGGGGCTGGGCCACACCCGATCTTCCAGATGGTACTGCATGGGTTCGGGCTTGGGCTAGTTCTGTCAGAGGCGGCAGCGGCTGAAGCAGCACTCGAGCTGGGGCTTGGCTGGGGCTGCAGCAGCCCAGGGGTTGCTGGGTGGAGCGGAGCTCGAGCCTCCTCTGGCCCGGGGTAGCTTACCAGCTGTGGGCGGTGTGGCGCGGAGGTGGCTCAGCTCGCTTGCACCCTGGGTTCCCGAAAGAGTTTTCCTCTTGGGTTTTGTTGCCACGTTGGTTTAAGTCAGGTCCAGATACTGTGATTTGGGCCGATAGCCTGTGCTGGTGCTGGCAGCACCATTGTGGCTGCAGCAGATCCGATACTCGACCTTTTTTTTTTCCCTGCAGTTTAGGGTTCCTGGATTTCTTCCGCCGAGGTTCCTGGATATGTTTTGGTTTCTGAGATGAATTTATTTTGTTGGTTAAGATACTGCTTTCTCAGTAGTTCAACTATTTATTTCAACTACTGAGAAGTGCTGTGTCCCACAGTCGCCATTTTGAATTCCCCCAGGAAATCATTTTAAACTTAAAGTTGCAAATTAGTACAAGTACTGCCATATATCTCACCCAAATTTACCAGCTATAAACATGTTTCCTTTTGCAATGCTCGCTCTCTCTCTCTCTCTCTCTCTCTCTCTGTGTGTGTGTATGTGTAAATGTATGTGTACACATTTTTTTCCTTTCAACCTATTTGATAGTAATTTGTATACCCCATACCCCTTTCCCAAATACTTTGGTATATATTTATTAAGTACAGAGACATTCACTTATATACAAAAGAACAAGTTTTAAAACCACTTAACATTGATGCAGTACCATTACTGTCTTTGATATCAATTGTTTTTGGTCCAGAATTACAGAAGGTGTCTTTGGTCTCCATTAATTGAGTGAATTTTTGGACCCTTATTTTGTATGTTGGACTAGGATCACACTGTAGTGTGCATACTTTTCCTGTGACTGTGAAGATAAAGCCAATACCAGAAGTCAGAAGGAGAGAAACAAAGAGAAACTGGGTTATTGCTGACTATTTTGAGCCTTTAAATCAATAATTCTTGAATCAGCTCTGTGGTTTCCAGTCATGTGAACTACGACATTCCATTAAGTGAGCTAGCTTGAGTTGTTTTCTGTTAATTTTTGACATTAGGAGCCCTAACTGTTGTTCTTACTAACAATTAAGTAGTTATAGCTGGTTTTACCTGGCATTAAACATAAAAAGTGGCCAGAGTGATGGTCATGCTTGTAATCTCAGTTCTTGGGAAGCTGAGACAGGAGGATCACAGGTTTGTAGCAACATATAGTGAGGCCCTTTTCAACTTAGTGAGACACTATTTCAAAATAAAAATTAAAGTAGGGCTGGAGGTATAGCTGAGAAGTAGAATGCCCCTAGGCTCAATCCCCAGGTAAGAAAGATGTATAAAACCTTTTCAACATCCAACACAAATAAATGGATATAGAGGTTTTTGTTTGTTTCCTTGCCAGCTTGGTGACAGAACCATGACATAGGCTATGAGGAGCTTCAAGGATCATAATTAGCAACATATATTCCTTGTGCCAATAGCAAATCTGCCAAAGTATATCCCGTGTGCCAGTAGTAAAGTTGCTAAAGTTGTATAGGAGGCCCTTGGTTCATTTGGATTCATTTCAGTTAACTAAACTAACTTGAGCAAATGAAAATGCAGTGGGAGAATCATATGCAAGTATATGGGGCTGTCACAGGAAGCTCCATGGCAGTCATGCAGCAGGGCATGGAAGCCAGCACTAGAAAGCTAAGACATTTTCTCTCTTTCATCTTAGCCTTTTCTGTATTTCTGCTTCATTTCCAGTCCCACCAGGCAATTTTAGAATACTTAGCCAAAGAAAGTGATTGTGTTAGTTTGAGTCAGGCATTCACTCCTATTTAGTTCAGTCATGTTTATTAGTATAAAAATGATTTCAGAAGTCCTTGCCTGTGGGTGAGAAGAACATTTTCAAGGGTGAGTCAAGAAGAGACTCTGAAGTTGGTGGCTAGAGAAGCACTGTGGCTGGATGCCACAACCAGCTGAGGGCATCACTGCAAATAGCAAAATGTGGTCTGTGATGCCTTTCTTCTTCCTGCTCAGGGCTCCTGCCCCTTGAAATAAGCCCATTTTCTCTCACAAGAGTTCTTCCACAGTGCTAACTAATAAAGTCCTAAGGGTTGGATTGTAATCATTTCAAGGTTGTGTTTTATTTTACTAAGACAGTGCTTCTTAGTACCTATACCAGCAGCATCATAACTTTATTTATTTATTTATTTATTTATTTATTTATTTATTTATGGTGGTACTGGGGTTCCTGGAAGCCCTTCTTCCTCCGGGCTACACTCCCAGACCTATTTTTGCATTTTTATTTGGAAACAGGGTCTCCTAAGCCAGCGCGCGGGGCTAGCTTCGAACCTGCGCGATCCTCCTGTCTCTGCCTCCCAAGCGCGGGGATTACAAGCGTGCGCCACCACACCCAGCAGCATCATAACTTTAGAAGTTGTTAAGACTGCAAATTTTGGGGCTCCATCTCAGACCTACTGAGAGAGAAAGTCAGGTAGCAGGGCCCAGCAATGCATATTTGAATAAGCCCTCCAGGTAATGCTGATGCACTGGAAGTTTGAGAACCACTGCCATAGGGAAGTCCTGAAATCTACAGATGCCCAGAACCCAGGATCTCTCTTCCTGCTACCATCTGGCCCCAGCCTGGCACACTAGTACTGCTTGAATGTGGAAATGAAGCCAAGGGTTTATTACCCATTGCTTCAAAAAGGAACCCTAATGTCTGGCTCTGAGCTATATCTTCAGCCTATTTTGATTTTATTTTGAAACAGGGGGCCACTAGGTTCTGGAGAGCCTCACCAAGTTGCAGAGGCTCACTTTGAACTTGAGATCCTCCTGTCTCAGCCTCCCATGTCCTGAGATTTCAGGCATACTCCACCATGCTCGACATGTCCAGCATTTTTTGGACATTTGTCTTCCTAAAAGAAATGTGAACATACCTGAGGCCTCTTCTAACTCTTTCATTGCAAGACTATGTATATGTATGCACTTTATGTAAAGCCTTACAGGAACCCAACTGACTCTAGGATTAGGTATGCTGTTGCCAAGAGCCTGTTGCCTCCCTCCTCTTCATCTCCTGCTGCACATCTCTCCTCCTTCCTTTTCTTCTTTTCTTCTTCCTTCTATTTCCATCCATTTTCTTTTCTTTCTCTCCTTCACCTTTCCACCCCTCTCTTTATCTTCCCTTTCTGTTTCTTTATGCTTGGTTTTTGCCTTCTACTTTTTTCTTTTTCTTCTTTTTGAGTTTTTTCTGCCTTCAATTCTTCATTTATCCTTTTCCACTTGCTTCTACTTCGAATAGGACTAAACACAAGAAGAAAACATGAATGCTTGAGGGCCACAGGAAGTGGTAAATGCCATGGCTACTTACAGATATTTGTAGATACCTCAGGAGTCTGAGCCCTGCTCCTGTGCAGTAAGCCCTCAATCTTATGCTCTTTGACTCTCAGTCCCCTCAGTCTTGCTAGCCCACCCTAGAAATGAGCACATACTTTTATGTGCTGGTAAATGTCTAATGAGTGGCTCTGGGGGTAGGTCTCCCAGAATCTCCCCATGTTAGCATTTACTAGTGTCTTGGTGTTAAGATTCTACCAAGGCTGATTTTTAAGCTACTATCCTGACATCTCTCAGTGAGGATCTGGTAGAGATGCTCATGGTGGAGTTTCACAAATCAGTTAAACTTACCTTAGCACACTACTAAGGATGGGATCCTCACGTAGCACTGCTGCCTTCCACCATTATTGCAGATGTTTGGGTCAGCCTTTAATAAACGAATTACTGTAATCTGAAACATCAGATGTTTATTAACTCCCTAAAAGACTCTTTAATGACAACCATAGAACTAATTAAAAGCAGACACAACACTTTTAAATAAAATTCAACTGCAAATACTTCCCGCTGCCAAAAAAAAGGGGGGGGGGCAATCCTTTTACAATGATTTGTAAACCATTATTACTCTTTCTTGTCAGTCTCAGCACAGTCAAAATATCACTTGAATTGCCGGGCATGGTGGTGCACGCCTGTAATCCTCGTGCTTGGGAGGCGGAAACAGGAGGATCTTGCAGGTTTGAAGCCAGCCTTGCTGGCTTAAGAGACCCTGTTTCCAAATAAAAATATTAAAATAAAATAGGTCTGGGAGTGTAGCCCAGAAGGGCTTCCAGGAACCCCATTACCACCAAAAAAAAAAAAAAAAATCATTTGATTTGACATCACCTTCTAGATTATATATATCATAAAATTTTGCTTAGTTTTTAGTTTTAAAAACTAAAATATTATCCAGTCACCTTATCTTTTTTATTTGCATTCTACATTATCTTGTTGGATTTTTTTATTATTTTTAAGTAACTTCACATTATGTTTTATGATATATTTCTTTTTGCAATAGTTGTGGAAATGTTAGAAATCTAGTTTAAGGCTGTTCTTTCTCTCTCTTTCTCCCTTTCTTTTCTTTCTTTCTTTGATTTTTCCTTCTTTCTCTCATTCATCCCTGTGCTGTCTATGACCACTGGGCTGTTGGTAGGATCCAGAATCTATCACATAACTTTCATGCTTTTAAGTGCTTGTTTCTTCTTTTACTCCTGTGCCTCTTCTCAAATCTCCATCTGGGAAATTCCACTCATTCTTCAAAACTGAGTTAATGTGTCTTTCTGCAGCTGACTCTTTTAAGTTAAATTTATAACTACTTCACCTTCTGTGCTTCCCATAACATTCTTTTTATGCTTCTGTGATAGCATTTATTCAGTTGATTTATAGTTATTTTCAGGTCTGTCTTTCCCAATGGACTGCGATTTCCATGAGCTATGCTTTATTTTACAACTGAAGTATCTAGCTCAGTGTTTGGAAAGGAGTAAGTGCCCAAATTATTTGATATGTTTTTATAACAAACAAAGGAAAAATTTAAGTCTCTGCATCTCTCATTGAGTACTAGGATTCTTTGTTTTTTAAATGTATATCTGTGAAGAAAATGCTGCTGTTGACTAAATCATACTTATCAATTACCTAACAAATAGTTATATATCTGGGTATCGGTGCATTAGATTTTATTAACCCCTGGTTGTGGTTTCTAGCTTCTTTATGTGTCTTTTATTTAGTACTTTTATTTAGTACTACTTTATATAGTACTTTGTGTATAGTTGCCTCTCAGTATCTGCAGGGGCTTGGTTTCAGAATGCCCTGCAAATACCAAAATCTGGATGCTCAAGCATGTTACATAAAATGATGCAGTATTCACATATAATCTACAAACATCCTCATATATACTTTAAATCAATAATGACAAGGAAAAGAAACCTGTATGTGTTTAATACAGACACAATTTTTCCCCAAATGTTTTCAATTCATGGTTGGTTTGACCCTCAGGTACAGAGCTCTTGGATTCACACGATCAACTTTATAAAGAAAAATGAAACCTGAAGCAAAAAGCACTTACTTCCAAAAAATAGCATGTCCCTTTTTTCTTTTAAGCCAGTGGAGGTGGAGACTGGGTCTCCACCTTAGTTAGGCTGGGTCTGAGTGTTGTCATGGTTTCCAATTGATTCCATTCACATCTGGATTCAAAAGAGAACTGAGTCAAATTTTTCCACTTATCAGTTCTTGAACTCTTGACTATAGGTTATATTTAGCAGATTTACACATGCATGACTACCTGTCTAAATTGTGGAAATCTTTCTCTGCCTCATAACTCAGATGCCAGGTTCTAGAACCACTACATAATTCTTTTTGTTTTGAGCCCTGCTCCTAGTGTTCTGTGCTTTATGAGAGAGATATTTTCTTCCCCTACTTCTGACACAAAACTACTAGGAAAAGGCCTTATATTTTTTGGATAGAGGTCTTTTTCAGCTCTACTTCCCAAACCTAACCTCTGGTAAAATCCCAGAGTGCCTCAGGTGAATCTTCATCTTCCTGTTATAAATATGCTATTCTCTGCACCTAAAACGCCCAGGATAAGAGTTGGCAGGCAGGTGCAGGCCAGCCTTGTAGTGGGGGCTTCTCAGGATTCTAATCCATCACTCCAGCCTATGTGCAGCTGTTAAAAGTAGACCAGGTTTTTGTTACCCCCATTTATGGCTGATTTCTTTTATCTGCCCAGCTAGAAATTAAGAATAGACATAAAGAACATAGTTCTTTATGAAGGACTTATCCATTTCTGAAATTTAGTTTGTATAGGCCTTTTCATATCTCACATGCTGGTGATTTTATAAAATTATGATTATATAATTTATTAGGCTTGTTTTGGATCTGGCATGAGAGCAGCAGTCTTTTGACAACTTTTGCTTTCTAATCTCCCATCCCTCTCATCCATCTATTCATGTATCCTTTGTACACAATTGCATCAAGTACAAAGAAATGTAGGAATTTAAAAAATATTTTTCATTTATGAATAACTATCATGTAGACTATTTCCCTTACTCTAGACCCCAAATTATTTAAAAGACCTTATTTATTATCACTGTAGAAGGAAATAGATTGCTTTTCTAAAGAAATGGAGAGTTTAATCACTAAAAACTTCATTTGTTTTATCTAATTATATTTATATAGGATATTTTGTAAATGAGGATTTACTGCTTCATATTATCTTTTAGGTCTCATCAAATCTAGAAATGAAGGTAATCAATACCTAAATTTGATTAATTCACAAACAATGTAGTCTGTATTGACCACCAAAGGAAATTAAGAATCAGACAACAAAAGCATTTCATTACCTTAAAGTATTGAAACTTTTCTGGTAATAAGAGAAAATGATAATCCTGTAACAGTTATTGTTTAGAAATATAGTGGGGGAAGGTTAAGCAAGATATGATATTGTTTCACATCAGTTTAGTTTATATAGAGATATAAAGTGATTAACTACAAATAGGAAGTTTAATTCATATGAAATTATAAATGTGGCTTAGTGGAAAAGCCTATGCCTAGCCTGCCCTATGCCTGGGTTTGACCCCCCTACTGCCAAAAAAATGAATATATAAAAGAAGTTTGACTGCAAAATTCATATACAGTACACTTTAAGTATATTATAGTTTTTCAACAGAGTGGTATCTGTATTTGTTTGAAATTTATATCAGCTAGCTTTTTCTGCATAGCAAATTACTCCAAGATTCAGTGGCTTAAAATTATTATGCCTTATTTCTCACACATCTTTGGGAGTTGGCTAATCTTGGCTGGGTACGTATGCTTGAAGCATGGATGTGCCTGGGCCTGATTCCACACTGAGTTTTGAGCTTTTTATGTGTCGTTATAGGGTCCAGGCTGAAGGAACAGAAGCTCCCAAAGCCTCGTGGCAATGACTGAGACACAACTGAGTATGCAGAGACATCTAGGCTTGGGACTCATATAGCATCTCTTCTGCCGAATTCTGTTGGCACTACCAAGATTATGCAAAGCCATACCTAAAGTTAAGAAATTGAGAATACATCTTGGCCAAGTTGGAGAGCACTACAAAGTTAACGGTAAAGGGTATGGATAGAGTATAAAGAATGAAGGACAGTGCATTGTTCTATCCAAAGGAAATATATTATATGAGTACTTAAAGATTCCATAATAAGGCAGTTTCTCTAAGATAGCCTAGAACTACAGGTTAGATCACAAGCTTGCCAGAGCTGTTCAGGGAATGGGAATGAGCATAGTGGAGCTGTGTAAATTAGGCACCATAGAGAGTACAGACCCTGGTTAAAGAGGTAGCAGGGTCTCTTCAGCTCCAGTTGACTTAAGTACCAAGCAGGAAAGCAGGCCCAGTGTTTGCCACAGCTTCCAACTTTTCAAGAGAATAAAAAAAATCAAGTAGATTTTTTTATGACATGTCCCAATTGTAAAAAGACTGCTGAGTAAATTTTTAGAATAAAAGTTACTTGTTGGCTAAATCTGAGGCAAATTTGAAGCTCTAGGCAGCATGCCAGGCAAAATTAGGGTTTGCTTGTACACTATATATTTATACACACTCACACATACACACACACACACACACACACACACACACACACACCGTAGTCATATATCTTAATGGAATTAAAAAACTTGGGAGAGATATACATTCACACATCACCCAATTAGCCCTTATTCAATCCCCATCCTGTTCTCTCCCCCTCCCTCCTTCTCATGCTTGATTTAGTGATTAACTTTGATATGTTTAAGTACATCACATGCTTTAAGGAGTTTCTGTCTTACCCCCTCCCATCCCCTCACATAGGTCACCTTATTTGCGTATCTATAGGGTCCCTTCTTTAGAGTTCCTCCTATTACCTCTTTCTCCCTAGTTTTTGCATTTTAGGCAAAGCATCTGATTTCTTATTTTTTGTGACATTTCTCTGTAGATGACATGATTATGTTCTCCTTTATGGCTGGGTAAAACTCCATTGTGTATATATCCCATAGTTTTGTAATCTACTCATCTGTTGATAGACATCTTGGCTGGTTCCATAGTTTGGGAATAATTAATTGTGCAGCTTTGTACTGTCGTACATTGGTTTGAATTTTTTTTTAATTCATAATAAACAGCCTTGCACCTAGTAGTTTCCAGGATTTACTGACTAGTATGGGATGAATTTTACATTTAAAAATATTTCTTTTTTTTAAATTTTTATTGGAGCACTGTATTCATACATCATAGTGGGATACAAAAAACTTTTGTAGACATACATGGACACATTGCCCATCAGCCTCCACCCGATCCTCACCCCATTCCCTCCCCAACCCTCCTTCCCATGCTTGGCTTAGTGGTTGACATCTAGTATTATAGCAATTTATCCAAAATTAAAAATGATAATCTCACATAACAGTTTCATTTGTCTGATACCAAGCTTTTGATAACTTAAAGATAACATTTTAATATTTCTTTTTGCTTTCTTTCTTACCAGAGAATATTTTTTTCTTTGTTTTTTAGGTGAAACTATCATATATTTATATATTTATTTTTCAGAAAAAATCTATCCTAATATGTAATATGGACTCTAGATGCCCAAAATGATCTCGAAAAAGAAAAAAGCTAGAAGATATATATTTTCTAATTTCAAACCAAATAAAGCTACAATAATTGAAACAGTGTAGTACTATTCTAAAGGCAGATATATAAACCATTGGAGTTAAATAAAAGCCTAGAGATACATTCTTCCATATATTGTCAAGTTATTTTTGACAAGGTTTCCACGAACATTTTGTGGAGGAAATAATAATCTTTTAACTAAATATTGTTGAAAAATAATAATTACATGGAAAAGAATAAAATTGGACCCTTACCTAATCCCATATACAAATATTAACTCAAAATAGATAAAAGACCTAAATATAAATCTTAAGACTATAAACTTTTAGAAGAAAATCTGGGTCATAAAACTTCACAACATTGAAATTGGCAGTGATTTCTTGGATATGATTTCAATGTCACAGGCAACAAAAGGGTATACAAACTCCCTAAAAAATAAAATATTGTATATCCAAAGACAATGTAAACACAGTTAAAAGTTACTGATGAATGGGATAAAATATTTCCAAATGCTATATCTGAAGGTATATTAATATTCCAACTAGAAATCCTAAAAATTAGCAACAATAAAAGCAAACAATACAATTTAGAGATAGGTATAAGACTAATAAGACTAATAAATAATGAATCTCCACAGATAACCAATCTTAGTTGACTGTTGGATGGAAACTCTTGTTTCTCTGGTTCTGGTGTGTGTTACCTATTTCTTCTTTGTAGTTAATCTCTTTGAGTATTTTCTCTAGTGCTGGTTTTGAAGACAAAAATTCCTTCAGTTTCTGTTTGTCATGGAGGCTTCTTATTTTTCCATCTAATTTGATAGAAAGTTTTGCTGGGTAGGAAATTTTTGGCTGGAAGTTGTTTTCTTTCAGAGTTTGGAATATGTTACTCCAAGCCCTTCTGACTCTCATGACTTGGTTTGGGAAGTCTGGAGTGATTCTAATTGGTTTGCCTCTGAATGTCACTTGGCCCTTTGTTTTTGTTGCCTTTAAGATTCTCTGCTTGGCTTCCACATTGGTCATTTTGACAATTATGTGGCGTGGGGATCCTCTTCTCCGATCCTGTCTAAAGGGAGTTCTATAAGTTTCCTGGACCTGTGTATCGAACTCTTGCTCTATGTTTGGAAAATTTTCTGCTATTACTTGCTTGAAGAGATTGTTGATCCCTTTGGTTTTACTTTCTTTTCTCTCCTCTATTCCAATTATTCTTAGGTTAGCTCTCTTAAAATGGGCCCATATTTCTTCAATGTCAGATTCCTGCTGTCGGATATTTTTTTCTAGATTAGAAACTATGCGTTCATTTTTGGATTGCTCATCTTCTAAGAGCGAGATTCTATTCTGCATGTGATCTAATCGGTTGTTTGTACTTTGAATTGAGGCCTTTACTTCATTAATTGCATCCTTTATCTCTTTTTGTCTCTCTCTGAATTCTTTTTGAAACACCTCTATTATTTCTACAGTTATTTTCCTGATTTGATCTTCTAGAAATCTCTGAATTTCTGTTTTATCGGGTTCTGATGTTGTGGGGTTGTGGGCATTCATTGCTCCATTGTTATTCCTCTTTCCCATGATTTCGGAAGTTTGTGCCTTCTCTGGGTTCTTCCCTTGGGTCACTACGACTTCACCTAAGGTGCTCTGGATCTCAAGTCTTTGGTATCTCAGTCACCACTACTCCTTTACTGTGTTAGGGAGTCAATAGAGGCTGCTTTAGACTATGGGGGGTGCCACGTTGCGTTCTCCTATGGTGTGATATCTCTGCCACCGCCACTCCTCCACTGGGTCAAGTCCCTGGGAGTCAGTACTGGAATTTGTCCTCTGGGGCCCGCAATTTGACTCACTGTTGTTGAATATGCAGATGGAGCTGTAGTGGACTCGGTGAATTTGCTGCTGCTGCCGCTGGTGGCAATATGGCGGCACTGCCACGCCCTCGGCTGTGAGGCTGGCATATTTCTTCTCTGTTTTTGAACTCTGCTCTGAGTCCCTGCAGCATGTGCTGAGCCCAGCTACTGGGAGCTTTAGATGTTTCCTGCGCCGAAAAATCTGCCGAATCCCTCCGGGCTCTTCCGCAGCGGCTCACCTCAGCTCCCTGTCCAGGCTCTTCCACAGCGGCTCACCTCGGCTCGCTGTCCGGGCTCTTCCGCAGCTGCTCACCTCAGCTCGCTGTCCGGGCTCTTCCGCAGCGGCTCACCTCGGCTCACTGTCCACCGCTCCTCTCTGGATCCTGGTGGGCTGTTGTGTGCGTTGGTCTATAGCCGTAGCTGTCCGGTGAGCTCGCCGCTGTCACTGGCAGTAAGGCGCTGCTGTCGCGTCCTTGGCCGTGAGGCTGGCATATCTCCACTGTGGCTCTGAGCTCTGTTATGAGACCCCCTCCTCTCTGGGGCTAGTGATTTTTTTGTTTCTCTGGTGATGGGTTAGGCTGGTGCTGGGGCCTCTGAGGCTGGGATCGAATCATGCCGTGAGGCAATGCCAGTGCTGGGGCCTCCGAGGCCGGGATCAGAGCCTGCTGAGGGGTTAGGCCGGTGCCAGGGCCAGCGTGGCCGGAATTGGAGCCTGCCGTGAGGCAAGGCCATTGCTGGGGCCTCTGAGGCCGGGATTGGAGCCTGCCGAGGGGTTAGGCCGGTGCTGGGGCCAATGGCCAGCATCGGAGCCTTCCGTGAGGCAAGGCCATTATTGAAGCCTCCGAGGCCGGGATCGGAGCCTGCCGAGGGGTTAGGCCGGTGCTGGAGCCAGTGAGGCTGGGATCTGTGCTTGCCACAAGGCAAGGCCAGTGCTGGGGCCTCCGAGGCCGGGATCAGAGCCTGCTGAGGGGTTAGGCCGGTGCCGGGGCCACTGGCCGGCATCAGAGCCTTCTGTGAGGCAAGGCCGCTTTTGAGGCCTCCGAGGCTGGTATCGGAGCCTGCCCAGGGGTTAGGCTGGTGCTTGGGCCAGCAAGGCCGTGATCGGAGCCTGCCATGAGGCAAGGCCGGTGCCGTGGCCAGCGAGGCCGGGATCAGAGCCTGCCGTGAGGCAAGGCCGGTGCTGGGGCCTCCGAGGCCAGGATCAGAGTCTGCCGAGGTGTCAGGCCAGTGCCAGGGCCAGCGTCGCCGGGATCGGAGCCTACCGTGAGGCAAGGTTAGTGCTGGGGCCTCCGAGGCTGGGATCAGAGCCTGCTGAGAGGTTAGGCCGGTGCCGGGGCTAGCGGCCGGCATCAGAGCCTTCCCTGAGGCAAGGCTGCTATTGAGGCCTCTGAGGCTGGGTTTGGAGCCTGCCGTGTAGTTAGGCTGGTGCTGGGGCCAGTGAGGCCTGCATCGGAGCCTTCCGTGAGGCAAGGCCACTATTGAGGCCTCCGAGGCTGGGATTGGAACCTGCCGAGGGGTTAGGCCAGTGCTGGGGCCAGTGAGGCCGGGATGGGAGTGTGCTGTGAGGCAAGGCCGGTGCCGGGGTCTCGTAGGCCGGGATCGGAGCCTGCCGAGGGGTTAGGTCAATGCCGGGGCCACCGGCTAACATCTGAGCCTGCTGTGAGGAAGGCTGGTGCTGGGGCCTCCGAGGCCAGGATCGGATCAAGCTGAGGGGTTAGGCCAGTGTTGGGGCAAATGAGACCAGAACCGGGGCCTCCCATGTGGCAAGGCTGCTGCTTGAGCCAGTGAGGTCTGGATCAGTTCATCGGGTAGCCAGGCCACAACTGGGGCCATCAAGACTGGGATCGGTATTTGCAACGCGGCATGCACAGAGAAATATCGCAGAAAATTAAAACCAGATGCTTCCCCTAATCAGCAATAACTAGGAGGAAAGGGCCAACAGGAAGTGGTCGAGCTATAGAAAGGGCCCTATAGTGAAGCAATTAAGGTGACCAATCAGAGTATGGAATAGGGGAGGATGGAGCCTCTTTAAAAAGCAGGAGTAACATAAACATATGTATCAAAGTTAATCACCAAACAACCATGGGATCGAGGGAGGGAGCGGGAATGGGATGGGGACTGGATGAGGGCTAATTGGATGATGTGTGCTTGTATATCCTCTCAAGTCTTTTATTCCAATGTGATGTATGATTACAATGCACCAATAAAAATAAATTTTAAAAAATCAAGACAAAATAAATAAAAGTGTAAATTAAGTATTTATTACATTTAGTCTTTTGTAAAAAAAAAAGCTCCCTTTTTTAAAGACAGAACTGAAAACTTCAAGTTATGAATGGTTATTTATGGTACTTACCTTAAAAATGACCAGGCATTAAGCTGGGCGTGGTGGCGCACGCTTATAATCCCAGCATTTAGGAGGCTGAGACTGGAGGATCACGGTTCGTGGACAGTCTCAGCTACTTAGTGAAGTCCTATGCAACTTAGGAGACCTGGTTTCAAAACAAACAAACAAACAAACAAACAAAAGAATAAAAAATAGGGTAGTGGGTGTAGCTTGGAGGTCAAATACCCCTGGGTTCCATCCCCAAACACACACCCCCCAAAAAAATTTCCAGGCATTATATTCATGTTGTAAAGGTAACAAATTATATTTCATACTGAAATGCTGTAATATAACTGCCTTATTTTAAATATGCACTGAATTTGTAAATGTAGATTTGAATAAATCTTAAAATCATTTTGTATTTTTTGTCTGATGGGGAAAGACAAAAAGAGATACTCCTTTGTGTTCTTTCTCACCTGAGACTAGAAGAATCTTCTAAGAATTCAATTGAAGTTGGTATGGATCAAGACTTAGCAAAACATTTGAAGAACCAAGTGGGTTTTTGAAGATCTTGATTTCTTATTTTTCTTAGACCAACATTCCATTTAATAACCATCACATAGTTAGGGCCACAGGATACCATGTGCCTGTGACAGACTGTAAGTCCCTATACTCTGCCCAACAATGTGAATCTATTTATTACATACTTGTATGTTGTAGCAGTGTCAAATTGATACATAACATTTTCTGAACACTTAGTCTCAATTTTGCTAGTTAACTGGATGACTACTGATCGTAATATACTTGCAGACAGGCATCTTGGAGTAGCACCAGATAGGATCAGTTCTGGAAAGCACGCATTCTAAAACCAGACTTCTGGCTTTGAGTCTTAGCTTTGCCATTTGCTGGCTGATACCCTAGAAACCTAATTTAGTCTCTTTTTGCCAGGACCCTCATCATTGAACTATGAGGGTAAGAGTGCTGGAGTTGACATGAGCAGTGTATAAACAAAATATTTAGCACCTTATAGCTTAAAACTTAATATTACTATGTGATTATTTTTGTTTTGCTTCAATGTTGGGGAAGGAACCCACAGCCTCCACCATGCTAGGCAAGCTCTGTACCACATAGCTATAACCTCAGCTCCTACTGTGTGTTTAGCATCAATAAGAGTGTTAATAAGTCAGTAATGCTTTGTCCCTATTTGAAATATCCACATTTTGCCCATTTACCTAGAATAATTGTCTTGAAATCTAATTTGCTTTTATGGCATATATTTTAAACAAATATAGACCATGATAGTAATATAAATTAAAAATAGTATTTGGAATGAGTGTGATTCATTCAATATGAATAAAAGGCTTAAACATTCAAGAATACTTAATACTTGGTAAATATTTTTAAAGCTTTTATTGGTGTATTATATTCATACATCATATTGGGGTAAAAACTTGTGTGTACATACAGGTACACATTACTGATTTAACCCCTACCCAATTCCCACCCCATTCCCTCCCCATCCCTCCTTCTCTTGCTTTGCTTAGTAGTTGACTTTGATATGTTTAAGTACATTGTGTGTTTTAGAGATTTTCCTGCTTCCTCCCTCCTTTCTCCTCCTTTAGGTTGTCTTGTTTGCTCCTCTATAGGATTTCCTTTTTCATCTAGAGTTCCTCTTATGAACCATTTCTCCCTAGCTCTCACATATTAGGGAAAGCATCTGATTTCTTATTTTTTGTCCCTGACTAATCTCACTTAGCGTTATGTCCTCCAGTTCCATCCATTTCCTTGAAAATGATGTAATTGAAGTTTTTTTTAATGGCTGAGTAAAATTCCATTGTGTACATATCCCGCAGTTTTGTAATCCATTCATCTGTTGATGGATATCTTGCCTGGTTCCACAGTTTGGCTATGGTAAATTGTGCAGCTCTGAACATAGATACACATGCATTAGTTTGGTAGTTTGGTTTCCTATCTTTTGGGTAGATTCCCAGAAGTGGTATTGCTGGATCAAATGGTAGATTTGTTCCCATTCTTCTGAGGATTCTCCATACTGTTTTCCAAAGTGGTTGCACTAATTTGCAATCCCAACAACAATGTCTTAGAGTTCCCACTTCTCCACATCCTCGCCAGCATCTGTTGTTGTTTGTGTTTGGAATGATGGCCATGCTAGTTGGAGTTAGGTGAAATCTCAGGGTAGTTTTGATTTGCATCTCTCTGATTACCAGTGATGTTGAACATTTTTTCATGCATTTATTGGCCATTTGAATTTCTTTTGTGAAGTGTCTATTTAGTTTGCTTGCCCATTTTGTTATTGGATGCTTTGTTTTCTTAGTGTTGAGTTTCTTGAGTTCTCTGTATATTCTAGATATTAGTCCTCTATCGGAGGTGTAGGTGGCAAAAATCTTCTCCCATTATGTTGGCTCTTGATTGAGGTTCTTGACAGAACAGAAGCTCTCCAGTTTCATGCAATCCCACGGATTGATTCTCCTTTCCACAGTGTATGTTTTTGTCAAAAATCAGTTGGCTGAAAGCGTGTAGGTTTTTTTCTGGGTCTTCTATTCTGTTCCATTGGTCTGTGTATCTGCTTTTGTGCCAGTACCATGCTGTTTTTATTACAGTGGTTTTGTAATATAGTTTAAAGTCAGGTATTGTGATTCCTCCTGCATGGTTTTTGTTGCTGAGAACTACTTTGGCTATTCTGGGCTTTTTGTTATTCCAGATATATTTAAGGACTGATTTTTCTATGTCTGTGAGGAATGATCTTGGTAGTTTAATGGGCATTGCGTTAAATCTGTAGATCACTTTTGGGAGGATGGCCATTTTAATGATATTTATTCTGCCAATCCATGAACATGGAAGATCCTTCCATCTTCTAAGATCTTCTTTGATTTCTTTTTTTGGTGTTTTATAATTTTCTTTGTAGAGATCTTTTACCTCCTTGGTCAAGTTTATTCCTAGGTATTTTATTTTTTTGTGGGAGATCCTGAGTGGAAGTGTTTTCTGAATTTCTTTTTCAGTGGATTTATGGTTGGTGTACAGGAAAGCTTCTGATTTTTAAGGTTGATTTTGTATCCGGATTCTTTGCTGAATTTGTTGATCAGTTCTATAAGCCTTTTGGTTGAGTTTGTTGGGTTTTCTAAATATAGTATCATGTCATCTGCAAATAGTGAAATTTTGAGTTCTTCTTTTCCTATTTGTACTCCTTTGATTTCCTTTTCTTGCCTTATTGTTCTGGCTAGAGTTTATAGTACTATATTGAAGAGAAGTGGTGATAATGGATATCCTTCTCTCATTCCAGTTTTTAGGGAGAATTCTTGAAGTTTTTCCCCATTTATTATGTTGTTGGCGGTGGGCTTATAGATTGCCTTTATGATTTTGAGATATGTTCCTTCTATTCCAATTCTCTGTAGCATTTTTAATGATAAATGGGTGCTGGATTTTATCAAATGCTTTTTCAGCGTCTATTGAAATGATCATGTTTATATGGTAAATTACATGGATTGATTTTCATATGTTGAACCAGACTTGCATTCCTGGGATGAAGCGTACCTGGTTCTGGTATATAATATTTTCTTTATGTGGTTTTGAATGCGTGTTGCTAGTATTTTGTTTTAATAGTTTTGCATCCAAGTTTATCAGAGATATAGGCCTGTAATTTTCCT
The DNA here is from genome assembly GCF_963383645.1 of Muscardinus avellanarius. Taxonomy (NCBI): domain Eukaryota; kingdom Metazoa; phylum Chordata; class Mammalia; order Rodentia; family Gliridae; genus Muscardinus; species Muscardinus avellanarius. The sequence goes on along the minus strand of NC_137804.1, from coordinate 32,103,946 downwards.
TCCTTGAACTGTCTTTATTCGGTTTGGGTAATAGTGTGATGTTGGCTTCATAGAATGATTTGGCAGATTTCCGGTTTTTCCTATTTCACGAAATAGTTTGAGGAGTATTGTGGTTAGCTCTTCTGTAAAGGTTTTATAGAATTCACTTGGGAAACCATCTGGTCCTTGGCTTTTCTTTGATGGCTAGTTCTTTATTGCTGTTTCAATCTCTTTGGTTGTTATTGGTTGGTTTAAGTGTTCTCTATCTTCTTGACTCAGTTTATGAAAGTTGTATGTATCTAGGAAGTTGTCAATTTCCTCCAGATTTTCCATTTTGTTGGAGTAAAGTTTTTCTAAGTGGTTTCTGATAATACTCTGTATTTCAACACTGTCAGTAGTAATGTTTCCTTTTTCATCTCTTATTTTTATAACTTGGGTTTGTTCTTTCCTTTTTTAGTTATGTTGGCTGGTGGTTTATCTATCTTGTTAATTTTTTCAAGAAACCAGCTTTTGGTTTTGTTGATTTTCTGTATTGTCTTTTATTTTCTATTTCATTAATTTCTGCTCTGATTTTAAGAATTTCCTGTTTTCTACTGGCTTTGGGGTTCAACTGTTCCTGCTTTTCAAGAGCTTTGAGGTGTGTAGTTATTTATTTGAAGATTTTCTGTTTTTCTTATGTGAGCACTTAGTGCTATAAATTTTCCTCTTAATACTGCCTTTAAAGTGTCCCAGAAGTTTTGATACGTTGTATCTTTATTTTCATTTGTTTCTAGAAATTTTTTGATTTCACCTCTTACATCTTCTATGACCCATTCTTCATTCAGAAGTGTGGTGTTCAGTCTCAACCTTTTTATGTTGTTTCTCTCGGTCTTCTTATGATTGATTTCTAGTTTCATTCCATTATGGGCTGCAATGTCACAGGGAAGTATGTAACATTTTTAAAATTTGCTAGTGCTCATTTTTTGTCCCAGGATGTGATCTATTTTGGGGAAGTTCCGTGAGCAGCTGAGAAAAATGTAAACTCCACTGTTGTTGGGTGAAATATTTTATATGTGTCCAACACGTCCATTTGATTAATGGTGTTCTTTAGTTCTGAGGCATCTTTACTGACCTTTTGTCTGGAAGATCGGTCTAATGTTGTGAGAGGTGTGTTGAAGTCTCCCAGTATTATTATATTCGGATTTATGTGTGACTTCATGTCACAAAGAGTTTGATTTGTGAAAGTAGCTGTACCTATGTTTGGGGCATAGATGTTGATTATTGTTATTTCCTATTGCTGGATTATTCCTTTCACCAGTAAAATATGACCTTCTTTGTCTCTTCTACAAGTTTGGGTTTGAAGTCTAACTTGTCTGATACCATAGTTGCTACTCCTGCTTGTCTTCAAGTTCCATTAGCATGGACTACCTTACTCCAGCCCTTTACCTTGAGTTTGTTCCTATCTTTACTTCTAAGGTGTGTTTCTTGTAAGCAGCAGATGGATGGATTCTGGTTTTTAATCCATTTTGCCAGTTTATATCTTTTTATTGGAGAATTGAGGCCATTTACAATCTGTGATTATTGAGAGATAATTTTTAATTTGTAACATGTTAAGATTTTATTTCTGTTTGAGATACTGTTTATTCTCCTTTACTTAGTTGTTTGCTGTATCAGAAGTCTTGTTTCTTTGATTCTGGTGTGTATTGCCTATTTCTTCTTTGTAGTTAATCTCTTTAAGTATTTTCTGTAGCGCTGGTTTTGTAGACATAAATTCCTTCAATTTCTGTTTGTCACGGAAGCTTCTTATTTCCCCATCTAATTTGATAGATAGTTTTGTTGGGTAGAAAATTTTTAACTGGAAGTTGTTTTCTTTCAGAGTTTGGAATATGTTACTCCAAGTCTTTCTGGCTTTCATGACTTGGTTTGAGAAGTCTAGAGTGATTCTAATTGGTTTGCCTCTGAATGTCACTTGTCCTTATTATTTTTCTGATTTGATCTTATAGAGATCTCTGAATTTCTGTGTTATCAGGTTCTGTTGTTGTGGGGTTGTGGGCATTCATTGCTCCATTGTTATTGCTCTTTCCCATGATTTCATAAGTTTGTGCTTTTCTGGGTTCTTCCCTGGGTCACTATGACTTCACTTAGGGTGTTCTGGATCTTGAGTCTGTGGTAACCTCAGTCACCACTACTCCTTTACTGGGTTTTATTGCTAAGTCTCAGACCCAGGGAGTCAGTCGAGTCTGCTTGAGATAATGGTGGTGCCAGCCTGGGCATTCTCCCACGGGGAGCTGAGACTTCCATGTGATATCTCTGCCACCGCCACTCCCCCACTGGGCTGGACTGCAAAATCTCAGACCCAGGGAGACTATCAAAGCTGCGCAAGTCCCTGGGGGTGCAGTACTGGAATTTCTCCTCTAGGGGTCGCAATTTGACTCACGGTTGTTGAGTGCACTGATCTGTAGCTGTTGCAGACTTGGTGACTTGCTGATGCCACTGCTGGTAATATGACGCCGCTACCACACCCCTGGCCATGAGGCTGGCATATTTTTTCTCTGGTTTTGAGCTCTGCTCTGAGTCCCTGGAGGGTGTGCTGAGCCCGGCACCTGAGAACTTTAGACGCTCCTTGTGCGTCTCTAGTGCTGGTTTCTCTAGTGCTGGTTTTGAAGACAAAAATTCCTTCAGTTTCTGTTTGTCATGGAAGCTTCTTATTTCTCCATCTAATTTGATAGAAAGTTTTGCTGGGTAGGAAATTTTTGGCTGGAAGTTGTTTTCTTTCAGAGTTTGGAATATGTTACTCCAAGCCCTTCTGGCTCTCATGACTTGGTTTGGGAAGTCTGGAGTGATTCTAGTTGGCTTACCTCTGAATGTCACTTGGCCCTTTGTTTTTGTTGCCTTTAAGATTCTCTGCTTGGCTTCCACATTGGTCATTTTGACAATTATGTGGCGTGGGGATCCTCTTCTCCGATCCTGTCTAAAGGGAGTTCTATAAGTTTCCTGGACCTGTGTATCAACCTCTTGCTCTATGTTTGGAAAATTTTCTGCTATTACTTCCTTGAAGAGATTGTTGATCCCTTTGGTTTCACTTTCTTTTCCCTCCTCTATTCCAATTACTCTTAGGTTAGCTCTCTTAAAATGGGCCCATATTTCTTCAATATCAGATTCCTGCTGTCGGATATTTTTTCCTAGATTAGAAACTATGCGTTCATTTTTGGATTGATCATCTTCTAAGAGCGAGATTCTGTTCTCCATGTGGTCTAATCGGTTGTTTGTGCTTTGAATTGAGGCCTTTACTTCATTAATTGCATCCTTTATCTCTTTTTGGCTCTCTCTGAGTTCTTTTCGAAGCACCTCTATTATTTCTACAGTTATTTTCCTGATTTGATCTTCTAGAAATCTCTGAATTTCTGTTTTATCGGGTTCTGATGTTGTGGGGTTGTGGGCATTCATTGCTCCATTGTTATTCCTCTTTCCTATGATTTAGGAAGTTTGTGCCTTCTCTGGGTTCTTCCCTTGGGTCGCTATGACTTAAGGTGTTCTGGATCTCGAGTCAGTAGTATCTCAGACCCCACTACTCCTTTACTGGGTTGTATCAGAGTCTCCGACCCAGAGAGTTGATAGAGGCTGCTTTAGACTGTGGGGGGTGCCAGGTTGCACGTTCTCCTATGGTGTGATATCTCTGCCACCGCCCCTCCCCCACTGGGTCAAATCCCAGGGAGTACAGTACTCCTGTGTGGCCCGCAATTTGACTCACTGTTCTTGAGTACGCAGATGTAGCTGTACTGGATTCGGTGAATTCTCTGCTGCTGCCGCTGGTGGCAATATGGTGCTGCTGCCACGCCCTCGGCCGTGAGGCTGGCGTATTTCTTCTTGGTTTTCATTTCCACTCTGAATCCCTGCAGCGTGTGCTGAGCTCAGCCACTGGGAGCTTTAGATTTTACCTGCGGCGAGAAATCCCGCCTGGCTGTTCCATAGCGGCTCACCTCGGCTTGCTGTAGCCGTTCGGTGAATTTGCCGCTGCTGCCGGCAGAATGGCACTGCTGCTGCGTCCTTGGGCGTGAGGCCAGTTATCTCCTCTGTGGTTCTGAGCTCTGTTCTCAGTCCGCTTTCTCTCTGGAGCCTGGTGATTTTTTTGTTTCTCTGGTGATGGTGTTTTCTGGCTATGAAAGGCGCTGATTTTGTGGTACTGGAGATTGGTTGTTAGCGGGGCTGTTAAGCTCCGCTTTTCTCGGTCGCCATCTTCCCCTTGTGAATACTTTTCAAAGCAGGAAATGAGTAATGCTGTATCTAATGAAACTCTAGGAAGAATTTGAAATGTAATCATCATTAGCAAAAATTCTAAAAACAGCATGATCTTACTTAGTACATTGACTTCCTTGCTATCTTAATGCTATATATTTGCTTTCTTTACATAAAATGTGCTACTGTTATCATTGCAGAGCAAATGACCCAGATTCGGTGTGTCTT